>NC_036840.1:29645256-29665663 GCF_002910315.2 Salvelinus sp. IW2-2015 | reverse complement strand
AGAGCCAGAAATCTTGCTTGTTTGTAGGTGACCAAATACTTATTTTCCATCATAATTTGCAAATAAATTCATTAAAAATCCTACAATGTGATTTTCGGGAATTTCTTTTCTCATTTTGTCTGTCATAGTTGAAGTGTACCTATGATGAAAATTACAGGCCTCTCTCATCTTATTAAGTGGGAGAACTTGCACAATTGGTGGCTGACTAAATACTTTTTTTGCCCCACTGTAGTTAGTTAGGCATTCCTATCTCAGGCAGTTCTCTCGGGACTGGGAAACAGGAAGATAAAAAATACTTGTTTCTATCCATTTGACCAGCCAAAGGCACATCAACTATTTTCTCTCTCTCTCTTGTCCCTGAATGCAATCACTTCAGAATTGATTTTCATGGCTGAAAGCGAAATAATGGGAATTTTTCTAATGTATTCCTTTTGGTTAACCAGTATAGACCGTATTTCAGGCTTGTCAGTTAGGAGAAGAAAAATATCTCATCTTTGCTCGACTCTTTCTCCCTCCCTTCCTCCCTCCTCTCAGTCTGAGATGACAAGTCATCATCTCTAGAAATCAATCATGTAATTCAACTCTTTGGCTCCTGAAACGGCTGAAGAAGTTTGGGCTTTTTAGCGCTCTACCCGGGTTCACATTTGTCTACGTCTTGTGGAGATGGAATAGCGCTCATAGTCAATAGAAGGAGAGGGAATGACAATTGCCTTAACTTGCCCCAGTTAGCACCTATTTACCCAGTACATTCTCATTCATCCCCAGGCTCAGGCCTGTGTTCAAATTGTATTTGTTTTCCTTCGAATACATTAGCTGCGCTTGATTGAGCTTGCCAGGCGCAATGGAATAGTTCCAAAATAGTTGCAAACCCCACCCATCCGCCGCTATGGACAGGCTCGATAACATTTGTAAAAGTATTTGAAAGACAGCAAATACTATTTGAACCCAAGTCGGGCTCTCTCACTCAGAAAATCTCCATGTTTGTCCACAGACTCCGTCTTATTAGCACCTAAAGCCCACCATCCCCCATGTTTTAAAACCACACATCCATGTTTTTAAAAATGTTTATTTTACCTTTATTTTACTAGGCAAGTCAGTTAAGAACAAATTCTTATTTTCAATGACGGCCTAGGAACAGTGGGTTAACTGCCTCGTTCGGGGCCAGACCGACAGATTTGTACCTTGTCAGCTCGGGGATTCGATCTTGCAACCTTTCGGTTACTAGTCCAACGCTCTAACCACTTGGCTACCTGTGCCTATAGCTACATTTCCCTGAGCAATCGCAGGTCACACAGCCCCCTATATTCACACACCACAACTCAAAAGGGGGAAGGCTATCCAAAGGCAGGAGTCTCTTCTATGGGGATGAGTCCAAACCCATTTACCTAGGCTTATCCATCACGAGCCGTCGTGTGTGTGCAACACACTGTCCATGTGCCATTTCTATACATTGCAGAGCAGATTCCTCAAGTTTATTACCATTATAGCATCGTGTCAGTCATTATTAATGATATCTCAACCCGCTGGATGAGAAACACTATTGATTGACAGAGAGAGGGTTGAGGAGGTTAGGGATTGCCCAGACAGTTTTTGCGGTAGCACAATCTCTTCAGCAACAGTCCTGTACACCAGGGTTGTGTTCATTTCGAATTGAAGGCAGTCAATTCAGGAAGTAAACTGAAATTACAATTCAGTAATCTAAAAAAGTGCATTTATTTTCAATAAGTTCTCAATAAACTGAAAAGTAGAAGCTATTTATTTCTAAAGTTTTAACATTTCTGAATTTTAACATTTTAAATTGACTGCCTTCAATTCCAATTGATCCCAAATCTGACGCACACCAGATAGAAGTGGATGATACTGCACATAGTCCTAGTGTCTGTTGGGTCAATCCATTTGAATTCAATCACTTTTTGACAGCACCCCTTTTGATTTAAATGAAACCTTCCATACACATTTGCCCAGTGTCGAAGTGCTCAAAGTGACTTTTTGGACCTGAATTCCAGAACATCCAAGAGATAAAGTTGCTCCAAGTTTACCATACCATGAGACATCCATGTCTTCATCGCTGGACAAGATAAACGGTTGAGATCAATAGCATTTAAAAACTTACAAAYAGGGTTGTCAAACTGTTTTTATCATTTCTGGGAAAACATGAATAAAAAAAATAATTAAAAAAACTAAATTTTTTACCTTTAACAACAATGATCTAAAAACGTGTGAGAGTGAAAACGTGTGAGKTTTTTTTCTATTTGCTTATGTTGTAGCTTAGACCCCATTGTGCATCGTCTAAGGTTTTTGTGTTGTTCTTGCCCATTGGTTAAGACACAACATGCTCTTGAATACAGGGTGGGTGGCAAGTTTTGGCTGAGAAATCAAATTTTTTATTTGAACTTTCAAATGGTACAACAAACATGGTTGGAAGTTCACACACCAGAGTGCTGACTTGAATGGGAATATCTGTTGTTTTAAATTATACTGTTATTCCTCCATAGGAAACCTATTGAAATCATAGAAATATAGATCATAGAATAGACATGACGTTTTAAGCAGACATTCGACGGTTGGTGGACTGGCGGTCATTTTTGTGGTAGTAATTGCAAGTAAAAATGTCTATGGCGGGCACAACACATTATCCTCAGATGATGTGAAATAGGGTCGAAGCTAAAAATGGGAGTTTAGCATTTTCTTTATAATTTGCGTTAGGTTTAAAAATGACGAAATAACAAAGTTGTTTGACAATAACACTGTTGTTAGCTTTTATATCAAACTAAACCGTTTTATCTATTCTGGTGATGAAGCAATGGATGTTTCCTGGTATGATGGGTATTCAAAATGGGTCAACACAGAACCTTTATCTCTTGAATGTTTATGGCATTCAGGTCCAACAAGTCCCTTTCTGACCACTTCTTGCATGGGGAAACGTGTATGGAATGTTTTTGTTTAAATCAAAAGGGATGCTGTCAAAAAGTGATTGAATTCAAATGGATTGACTCTAATTAAAAGATTGTCTTGGGTAGAGCTACTTTTGAGACTGAGTTTCTTTTAACTTTCATTTCAGTTATGACATTCAAATATTTAATCAAAGACAATGTTTTAGGAGATAAAAACAAAAAGTGATGGTACTGTAGCTAATCAGAATACATTGTCACCCCACAACCTCACAAACGTTGACGTTGACAGKGGCTCTTGACCCATGGCAATCCAAACCCAAATTCCTGGAGCGTGTCTCTTCAAGTCGATGGAAGGCCATACAAATGTGCTAGGATTCTCTCCAGCCAAACAACCAGAGGTCCAATTAGCTGCAAGAAATAAAAGGGAAAAAACTCCTTCCAAATTGAGCCTTTTCACCATGCTTTGTTAAACTACTGTCAGCCAGTGTCTAGAACAATCACAGAGTGCCCACTCGTCACTGTGAAAAAGGTCAATTGGCCTTTGTGTTGACCAGCAGAATATCAATCAGGACGTAACTACACAATGTAGATAGAGAATGCAATGGGGAGAGGCTGGAATAGAAAATAATGTGGAATAATTCTTTAGAGATTCACATTGCTTCACGACAGATTGAGGGGAGAGATGACAACGGCGGGGAAGGAGAAGTTGGGTGATAACCCCAAAAATCCCTTTTGGGTACAAAATAGAGGTTGTTATTAAATCGTAAAAAGCAATGCACAGAGGGAAACGAGGAGGGGGGAGAACGTCTAGCCCGTCTATCCACTAGAAGGACACCTGAGACAGCAGAAGTCTCGTTTTCAAGCTCCGTTCCTCTCCTTATCCTTCTTTTTCACTAGAAAGGGATCAAAATGGTTCATAAGCGTAACCTACTGTAGGAAGGTTATATCCTTGTCGTTTCTTTCCGCAAGTGTCCTATCAAGTTGCCTCAAACCGGTTTTGCCCCGTCAGAGAGCTCAATGAACGTCTACGAGACAATTGGCTGACAGATGGTGGCAGCRGTGGGATTTCTGTCTTGTTGAGAGGACGTCCTGTAGCCRTTGAACATGCACGTGGCAAACAGACCAGAGTCTGTGGCCTTATTCAGCAGTATTCCGCCGTAACACTGTAGTAAATATGTTATAACGCCTGTCAGAGTACGTTGAAGRCTGTAGACATGTTTTGGTAATGATATGGTTAGGCAGTACTAAGGTATTTCGAGATCGTATTCCTCAGAAATAAATGGGTATATGATGAGCAGTTACATCATGGTGTAGGTAAACAAAACAGATATGAAATGACTGTCTACTGACCATGTGTTGACAGTGTTTGGGAGGGGTATTGTTAGTGTTGTTCCCCCAATCTCCTAAAGCTGGCAACATTGTTAAGACTTAGCCCAGCCACCCAGCCTACCCACCAAACCTCCCGTTTAGAAAAAGTAAGCATTGCTTGTTTCTCTCCTGGGAACCCTGTTAAAGTGCTGCTATCAGCATGGGGGGACCTATGGGGGGTGGGGTGGGGTGCAACACGGCTTAGTATTATCGCTCAGCGGCGCGGGTTTTCCAGTAGCATTACTTAAACATCTATCTTCTCGGMAGACAGGCTTTTTGTTGTGCCGAGGCCTCGCGTGGGAATTCGGCGGCAGCCTCATCTAAATTTCAAAACGGAATAAATTATTCATTTATGACTAATGCTGACTAATAGTGCCCTTTTTTTTCTCGCTACATTTGAGAAAGCAGACGGTGGCTATGAAAAAACCCCACTTTGCTCTCTGAAGCGCCGGAGTGTCGCTTCTCGTGACATAGTCGTCGGAGCAAAGAAGTGGTGGTTGTCTTTTGAGAGAGCTTTTCTGGGTGGTTGGTTGTATTGTTTTATCATTCCAATTAGAAGTACTATATTTGCCTCAACAGGTTTTTTGTCACTTTCGTAGATTTTTGTGTACGAAAGTGTGTTCACATCTTAAATCAAAAGATTGAACTGATCACATTCCCTGGTGCCATTCAATACTCAATTCATTCATACTGTCATGTAACAATGTAACTAGTGTGCAGATGACACAACTCATTCAGGGATATGAATTGTAGGAACACTCTAGTACTTACAATAATGTATGAAAAATCCCTCGATTGAAGCATTCAGGGGCATCTTTCATCCCAAAACAGAACAAAAACCGCCAACCTTGAGTTGACAGCACCTGATAACATCCGAATGAACAACGTTGGGGACACAATGTGACTGAGGCTGCATCCCAAATGACACGCTATTCCCTACATCGTGTACTACTTTTGACCAGAGGGCTTTTGGTAAAAAGTAGTGTACTATGTAGGGAATAGAGTGTCATTTGGGACTCATGCTGTGTGTTGGTAAACAGATGGCTCAAGGTGTTGGGGAGCGTCACAGGGTGGGCGGGGGGAGGGCTGCCATGTTGTCCCCTATCAGACGAGAGCGATGGTGCGTGTCTATCTGGGGATGGGAGGGGACAGGACAGTGTGGTCTCCAGCCATACTTTAAACCCAATGAGGAGAGGCAGAGTGAACACCTTTGCTACTCAATGGTGTGTGTGTGTGTGTGTGTGTGTGTGTGTGTGTGTGTGTGTGTGTGTGTGTGTGTGTGTGTGTACATTTGTCTGTCTGCATACGCTTGTGTATGTGACAGTCGTGTGTGTGGACACAGAAGTTCCTCATCTGAGGTAATGGAACTGTGGGAGCGTGGCCCTAAGGCATTCCTTTTGTCCTCTTTACGTCACTGTGAGTGTGTGAGCAAGAGAGGGACAGAGAACGAGAGACGCTGTGTGTTCCCATCCACGTCGCAAAACGCCAACAGCCTGGAAGTGTGTGTGTGTGTGTGTGTGTTGTATCTGAGTAGATAATAAAATATATGTTTGTCACATACACCGGATAGGTCAGCCATAGTAGTATGACGCCACTGGAGCAAATTAGGGTTAAGTGCCTTGCTCAAGGGCACATCAACAGATATTTCACCTTGTTGGGTCGGGTATTCAAACCAGCCCCCTTTCTGGTTACTGGCACAACTCTCTAACCACTAGGCTACCTGCCGCTGTGTGTGTGAATGTGTGAACGACAGCATAGTGTGTGTATATGACAGCATAGTGCGTTTGAGAGTTCTTGTGTGTGTGCGTGCGTGCGTGTGTGTGTGTGCGTCAGACAGCTTTATTTTAGGAGGCAGGCACAGGTGCGCTAACGGCATGGTGAACTCAAGCAGGTTACTGGCTGACAGATGGGCAGGAGGGGCAGGTAGGGAGGGGAGTTGGTAGGGAACAGCGTTCAGTGACTCAACCTCATAAGAACTCCTTCTCCCAGAAGTCCCTGCATCAGGCAAAGGAAAAAACTAAAAACATTTAGGGCCTGTTACCCGTACACATGTTATGTTACTACCAGTTTACATTTTTTTTTGCAGTTTACGTATTTCTACTTGTACAACCAGTATAAAGTCGAAAAGCCTAACGTCATTCTCATCAGTTCTGCCTGCTGAGGTAGTGGTGAGGATGTTATTGTTATTTTATTGTGTTATTTTTATAWWTTTTTTTACTTCAGTTATTTAGTAAATATTTTCTTGAACAGCATAGTTGGTTAAGGCCTTGTAAAGTAAGCATTTCACCTGTTGTATTCGGCGCATGTGACAAATAATATTTGACTTGATAGCAATACTGAAAATATGGCTAGTCATGCCAGCTCCAGACAATCATTAATCCTACCAACGGTAGGTGGCATAAGTGGCAGCCACGTGAGAACTCTGATTCTGACAGCCCCATGCCTTTAAACCCCCCAAAATATACCCATTAATATTAATATTAAGGGGGAGAAATTGTAGGTGGAAAAACAGGGGAGTTGGAGGTTGGGCAAATCAGCGCTTATTGAGTTTAATACTATGGCCTGTAGGGCTCCTATTTTTCATTCATCCGCACTACATGAATACTAATAGGCCTGTTGGCTCAATGGCACCTCCGAATCCCATATTTGATTTCCACTTTTCAAAGTGACCTTTCTAATGCTAATAGCCTTACCCATGCTATATTATGTTATAACGCAGGGGGATGTGATGACCTGGTAAGGCCAGCCCCTCATCCAAATCGCTCCACGTGTGCACGTACATAGGCACACACACAAACACACAACACACACACACACAAAGTCTGACAGACAGACACATAGCGTTCCACTTTTCTATCTCATTTGGTGCAACATTAGGGAGAGCCAGGTAGCAGCAAAAAATGACCAGCTAGCTAGCTACCATCCACCTTGAATGTCTGGCTGGCTCAAGTAGAGGGAAATGCCATTGGGAGGCTTTGCAGCCTTAGTTTGAAATAATCACCTTGTCGTGATGGTTTTATTTGCAGGTTATTTCCAAAGTAGAGACCAATCAGTGGATTTTGAAAAGCAGAACACTTCCAGGTTACATAGCATAACAAAATGGCTGCTCAGATCCTGCCAAGTCGAACCTCTTAAAGGCACAATCTGGAACTTTTATGTTCAGTCAAAATGCCTGCCCCCTGTTTGTGAACTGTGGGGGTGGATCTTGACATATGTAGCTGCCATTTATTTATTTCAATTAACCGTTTCGTTGTCTTTGTACCTTTTAATGGTACACTACATGACCAAAAGTATGTGAACACCTGCTCGTCAAAAATGTCATTCCAAAATCATGGGCATTAATATGGAGTTGATCCCCCTTTGCTGCTATAACAGCCTCCACTCTTTTGGGAAGACTTTCCACAAGATGTTGGAACATTTCTGCATTTCCATTCAGCCACGAGAGCATAAGTGATGTTAGGCGATTAGGCCTGGCTCGCAGACTGCGTTCCAATTCATCCCAAAGGCATTCAATGGGGTTGAGGTCAGGGCTCTGCGCAGGCCAGTCAAGTTCTTCCACACGGTCTCAACAACCATTTCTGTATGGACCTCACTTGTGCAAGCATTGTATTGCTGAAACAGGAAAGGGCCTTCCACAAACTGTTGCCACAAAATTGGAAGCACAGAATCGTCTAGAATGTAATTGTATGCTGTAGTGTTAACATTTCCCTTCACTGGAACTAAGGCCTAGCCCCACCATGAAAACTCCCCCAGACCATTATTCCTCCTCCACCAAACTTTACAGTTGACACTATGCATTCAGGCAGGTAGCGTTCTCCCAGCATCTGCCAAACCTAGCATGATTCATCATTCATCTAGCGTGATTCATCTAGTGTGATTCATCATTCCAGAGAATGCGTTTCAATGGTTGGCGGACTTTCCACCACATCCAGCAGACGCTTGGCATTTGCGCTTGGTGATCTTAGCGTTGTGGCTGCTCGCAGAGCAGAGCCCAGAGCCTGCGCAGAGCCCTGACCTCAACCCCATTGAATTCGCGTGAAACTGAAAGCGCGAACCACTGCTTTTAACCAGGGCAAGGTGACGGAAACATGATCAAATACAAACAGTGTAGCTATTCCTCCGCAAGGCAATCAAACAAGCTAAGTCCCAGTATAGAGACAAAGTAGAGTCGCAATTCAACAGCTCAGACACAAGGGGTATGTGGCAGGTCTACAGTCAATCACGGATTACAAAAACAAAACCAGCCCCGTCGCGGACCAGGATGTCTTGCTCCAGACAGACTAAATAACTTTTTGCTCGCTTTGAGGACAATACAGTCCACTGACACGCCGCTACCAAAACCTGCGGGCTCTCCTTCACTGCACGAGGTGAGTAAAACATTTAAACGTGTTAACCCTCGCAAGGCTGCAGGCCAGACGGCATTCCACCGCGTCCTCAGAGCATGCGCAGACCAGCTGGCTGGTGTGTTTAAGGACATATTCAATCAATCCTTATCCAGTCTGCTGTCCCACATGCTTCAAGAGGCCACCATTGTTCCTGTTCCAAGAAAGCTAAGGTAACTGAGCTAAACGACTACCGCCCGTAGCACTCACTTCCGTCATCATGAAGTGCTTTGAGAGACTAGTCAAGGCCATATCACCTCCACCCTACCTGACACCTAGACCCACTCAATTGCTTACCGACCCAACAGGTCCACAGACGACGCAATCGCAACCACACTGCACACTGCCCTAACCCATCTGGACAAAGAAATACTATGTGAGAATGCTGTTCATCGACTACAGCTCAGCATTTAACACCATAGTACCCTCCAAACTCGTCATCAAGCTCGAGACCCTGGGTCTCGACCCCACCCGTGCAACTGGGTCCTGGACTTCCTGAAGGCCGCCCCAGGTGGTGAGGGTAGGTAACAACATCTCCACCCCGCTGATCTCCAACACTGGGGCCCACAAGGTGCGTTCTGAGCCTCTCCTGTACTCCCTGTTCACCCACGACTCGTGGCCATGCACGCCTCCAACTCAATCATCAAGTTTGCGGACGACACTACAGTGTAGGCTTGATTACCAACAACGACGAGACGGCCTACAGGGAGGAGGTGAGGCCCTCGGAGTGTGGTGTCAGGAAATAAACCTCACACTCAACGTCAACAAAACAAAGAGATGATTGTGGACTTCAAGAAACAGCAGAGGGAGCACCCCCTATCCACATCGACGGGGCAGTAGTGGAGAAGGTGGAAAGTTTTAAGTTCCTCGGTGTACACATCACGGACAAACTGAATTGGTCCACCCACACAGACAGCGTTGTGAGAAGGCACAGCAGCCCTCTTCAACCTCAGGAGCTGAAGAAATTCGGCTTGTCACCAAAAGCACTCACAAACTTCTACAGATGCACAATCGAGAGCATCCTGTCAGGCTGTATCACCGCTGGACGCAACTGCTCCGCCACAACCGTAAGGCTCTCCAGAGGGTAGTGAGGTCTGCACAACGCATCACCGGGGGCAAACTACCTGCCTCCAGACACCAACACCACCCGATGTCACAGGAAGCCATAAAGATCATCAAGACACAACCACCGAGCCACTGCCTGTTCACCCCGCTATCATCCAGAAGGCGAGGTCATACAGGTGCATCAAAGCAGGACCGAGAGATTGAAAAACAGCTTCTATCTCAAGGCCATCAGACTGTTAAACAGCCACCACTAACATTTAGTGGCCGCTACCAACATACTGACTCAATTCCAGCCACTTTAATAATGGAATTGATGGAAATTATGTAAAAATGTATCACTAGCAACTTTAAACAATGCCACTTAATATAATGTTTACATACCCTACATTACTCATCTCATATGTATATGTATATACTGTACTGTATATCATCCACTGCATCTTGCCATCTTTTTGTATACAGTATCACTAGCCACTTTAAACTATGCCACTTTATGTTTACATACCCTACATTACTCACTCATATGTATAGACTGTACACTATACCATCTACTGCATCTTGCTAGCCGTTCTTACCATCACTCATTCATATATCTTTATGTACATATTCTTATCCCTTTACACTTGTGTGTATAAGGTAGTAGTTGTGGAATTGTAGTTAGAACTGTTGGTTATTACTGCATTGTCGGAACTAGAAGCACAAGCATTTCGCTACACTCGCATTAACATCTGCTAACCATGTGTATGTGACAATAAAATTGATTTGATTTGAAGCTCCGGCGAACATTCTTGTGCTGATGTTGCTTCCAGAGGCAGTTTGGAACTCGTAGTGAGTGTTGCAACCGAGGACAGAAGATTTTTAGACACTTCAGCACTTGCGGTCCCATTCTTGAGTTCTGTGGTTACCACTCGCAGTTGAGCCGTTGTTGCTCCTAGACGTTTTCACTTCACAATTACACCACTTACAGTTGACCGGGGCAGCTCTAGCAGTGCAGAAATTTGACRAACTGACTTGTTGGAAAAGTGACATCCTATGAAAGTGGCAAGTTGAAAGTCATTGAGCTTTTCAGTACGGGCCATTCTACTATCAATGTTTGTCTATGGAAATTGCATGGCTGTGTGCTCGATTTTATACACTTGTCAGCAACGGATGTGGCTGAAAAAAACAAAAATCCACTCATTTGAATGGGTGTCCACATACTTTTGTGTGTGTATATATAGTGTAGCATTGATGCATTGTATAATTAGTTGTTTATTTGCGTATTTTATTAAATGGATCACGTTGTCATCCTACTTCTGTTTCCTGTTGTGTTTGACAGTGACCTACTACTCTTCTTTGCATATTTAATGAGTTAATTTATTTGTGTTGCTTACAAACAGTCCCGCGACGCCTTGCAAGGTGATGCGTAAACAAGCTCTCAATCCTCTCGCCAATACTAATCAACTCGCTACTGTTGTGTCCATGGCTCGTCCATGACTTCTAACCTGGTGGATCGCGTTAGCATGTTGTTGTACTTTTGAACCAAAGGATAATTGCTTAAAATGTCAAGGAGAGACTATTGTAACTGTGCTATTTGTCAGAGACTTTTATTTCAGTTAAATGAACATAGGATGTTTAGCTCAGATTAAGACACAAACACCTCTGCCCTCCAGTCCTCCAGTCCTCCAGTCCTCCAGTCCTCCAGTCCTCCAGTTAGTGGTCACACACAGCACAACAGAACTCCCCACCACCCCAAAAAACTAAAAAACTCCCAAGCAGAAGCCATCAAACCTGATTGATGTGGGCAAGATGAGATTGTCTGGAGACTAGGAGGGAGGTGGCTCAAAGGGGGTGGTAAACTCTGAGTAGGACCCTAGATGGACAGGGGGCCGAGGGGCCGTGACGTCCAGATCAGATTGACAGGTCACCACAACGCCAGCGCGAGGTGACGGCCCAGCGGAAATGGCCTGTCTCCGCTGATAGATGTTTGTCGAGAGATCTCCAGACTGGACTGGCCGAGTGAGTTTATGGTGGACTTGAGCACTGTCTCTGAGTGGCGAGCTGACAGTTACTTAAACAACTCCCCATCCTCCTTCTTCTTCTTCTTTCTTCTTCTTCTTTCTTCTTCTCCTTTCCTTCTTCTCTTCTGTCCTTCTTCTTTCTTCTTCTTCTTTCTTCTTCTCTTCTTCTCTCTCTTTCTCTTCTTCTCTTCTTTCTCTCTTTCTCTTCTTTCTTCTTCCTCTTTTTCTTCCTTCTTCTTCTTTCTTCTTCTTCTTATTTTCTTCTTCTTCTTTTTCTTCCTCTTTCTTTCTTCTTTTCTTCTTCTTCTTTCTTCTTCTTCCTCTTCCTTCCTTTTCTTTTCTTCTTCTCCTATTTCTTCTTCCTTCTTCTTCTTCTTCCCTTCTTCCTTCCTCTTCTCTCCAGCTCCTGTCCCTGGTCACTCCTCCCATGCCCCTTGGTCTAAGAGCCAGGGACGAGGCTTTTATAATGGACAGCGAACAACCATAAGAGACTGAAGTGACTCCTGGTCCATTTCGAAAGATCTGTCGCTTAGAGAGCCCTTTTGACCCTTTCATCTGTCCTGGGGCTATGGGGACCTGAATAGGCCCTTATGGGGCACCTAGGTCTGCTCATGAACAATGCTCTTTGCAGTGACACCACTCAGTCCACAACGCTCTCAGGTGTGGCAGTGAGAGATGCCGTAAGCACCAGGGTATCCATGATATGGCTACAGTCAAGGTGCCCAGGGTGAAAGGTGGTGACAGGGTCAAGCAGCCCCACTGTGACATCTTTAATAATGCTTTTCCCACCCGGATCCTGGTCGATTCGTTCCTGAAAGACGTTCCTGTTCTTCTGCTGTTTGCAAGCCTTTAATCTCTACTAGGAGCTACAACCCGACGGAGGCAGAGTGTATGTGTGTGTGTGTGTGTTGTTGCGCAGTGCCGTAAGTGAGTGCATCTGCCGTGTGTTTTGTGCAATGCATTTTTCACCATTTTTAACCTGTTTATGGCTGTCTTACTAGTATCGGATTATGCAGTGTAAAGTACTATGCATATCCATGTATCTACGTTCCATTTCCCCTCTCATCACCGCTACGCGCTCTCGCGCCTTGATCAGAGTGCTTGTGCCACGACCCGCAGAGACACCTCAACACTGGTGTGAAGGCCGTGACTTCTCTCAAGAAGCCCACTATGTTAGCATATGTGCAAGTACCTTATCTCCCCACCCCTTCCTCCATCGCTATTTTTACTAACACCAAATCACTAAGGACGTATGTTTACAGTCGTATACAACCAAGAGAGATCAACAGAGAGAGCAGCTAGAAGATTGAGATACACAACACAAAAGAGTAAGAGGGAAGTGAGAGAGTAATAATACACCATTTTTGTATCAGAGCATTGCAAGACGAGCAGTACTGTAGAAGCACAACACACATGACACGAAGAGATACACACAACTACGGAGCAGAAAGATAGCATACACAACACACACAACGATTGTATGATGAGATACGAGACAACCACCATACTTTTACACGACACACAATCCTCACACATCACTAGAAACAACACAACAAACAGAAATATCTAATTAAGCACAAGCTCTCTACAAGTAGTAGAGCAAGACTATGCTACACCTACACACACCACAGAGAGAGAGAATACAGACTACAGGTGTTTGTGTGTGTGACGCACATCTCGCAGCCATTGTGACTTGAGCCTCCGATGCACACAACACAGAGAGGAGATACACAGTTTCACACACATATCCAATCAGCACGCAAGAGAGCACTACATCACACACACAGCACAGAGAGAAGAGAGAGAACACACAACACACACACACACACAACCCACATCATAATAAATGCTCACAATGTATGCCAGCGGAGCAAACGTTCACCAGCAGTAGATTAAAAATGTCACACATGGACATTTACATGAAAGCCACATCATCCTATCACACTATGAGAAGAGATTAGCCAACACAGTAGGTTTCACTTTTACACACACAGGATGTGTATGATATATCACACACACTACTCACCACACGAGAGCAGTATTAACAACACACACACACAAACAGTAGAGAAGACAGTAATAATATCAACACACACACTTACAACACTAACATGAGAAGAGATATCAACCACACACACACCATAACCAACATATATAGAAGAGAATAGAGATATTATACACACACACACACAGTTACCAGTCAAATGTTTGGAACATGCACACCTACTCACACACACACACAGAGTATAGATAACCACACACACACACGGTTTTATGTAATAATAGTGAAGACATTATAAACTATGACACACACCAATTAAGCACACACTCTCATCGCACGAGAGAAGGATAGAAGTATGTAAACACAACAACAGTGTTAAACAAATATATTTGTATTTGAGATTCTTCAAAAGTAGCCACCCTTTGCCTTGATACCAACGCTTACTCTATCTCTCTAGAGTATGAAGACGCCATACCTCACTACAGCGCACAATTCTCTCACACTCCACAATACGCAGAACGCGAGAACTATTGATCATCTACATGAGGTAGTCACACCCATGCGCAAACAAACACATTTCAATTAACCACCACACACACAGAGAGAGGATGCAGCACTAGCACACATGATTGGTTAAACAAGTAATGGAAGATGATACTCGTCGACAATAAGGAATTCAGCAATCATCACATACGATGAGTAGCAGTAATTAAAAACATCACACACACAGCACGTTTGAGTCAATCAGTAGTGCACAAGTTGCTACACACACAACGAGGGTATGAAGAGGTTACGGTCGACGCACTATATAACACAAAATATAATGTTATATCACTAGAGAGTATAGGAGATATACACACAAGACCAAAGCTCCCTATTATGGCAGAACAGGCTCAAATAAGCAGAGGAGGAAACAACAGTCCACACAACACACACACATGAGAGACGATTATTTAACGACATGGCAGCACCACACACACACGACACGAGCACAGAAGAGATGTAGATCTCTAGACACACAACACATCATAGGCACACACAGCATGTAGTGAGCGCATAACCAAGCAAAACACATTTGAAAAGTTCTTGCAAGTGGGCAGTCCGCAAAAACTATGATGAAACTGGCTCTCATGAGGACCACAGCACCACACAACAGGAAAGGAAGAACCCAGAGCACAACAGTTATATGAGCCAAGAGATACCACACACATACATCGCGAACCATGCAGAGAGAGGTTGGGCAAACAACATATGAGAGCACAGATACACCTCGCAGGACGCACATGCTAGATATGAGCTGTCACAGAGAGATACACATCACACAACACTCATGCACCACAACATCCCTAACAACACAAGCTGATTAATCACATTTGCATTCCTAAACACACACAGGAGAGATTACCATGAAACGAGCATACCACACACAATGATTAGGTGATTACGGAGTCAGGTGTGTTTAGCTTGAGGCCCTCGACGCAGCAGGAGCAGAAATACACTATCGACACATGAAGAGCAGGAATTACACCACCCACACACACAGAGAGAGAGAGATAGTCAACACACACACCAACACGCTCGAAAGACTGGAATTGCCCACCCACAGAGAGACGATATCACACCCGACTACCCACAGCTCACAAAGAAGAGGAGAAGTATACACACGCTACCATACACACGAGAGAGAGATACACCACATCAAAAGAGACTATACACCACACAGACGACCACGATGACATTTCCAAGGACCAACAAACTACCACCATCAGCGCAGTAGATCAGGATCACACGACACAGATTCTACCAAAGAGTGTTAGAGAAGAAGACACACACACACACATCACACACAGAGAGGAGAGATACACCCACACAACAACACACACAACATCTCAACATCAACTGTTTCAGAAAGGAGACAGGGCCCTTCATGGTCGCGAATTGCTGGCAAAGACAACCCAACACACATGAAGAGCGCTAGAAATTAGCACAACCATAAGTAAATTACTAGATAATTTGGTTCTGCATCACCACGACACATGCACTACAGGAAGAGATACACACCAGCTCTCTGAGATGCACAACACGAGCACAGAAGAGATTGAGCATCGAAACACATGGATGATCTCAGGCATGTGTGGTTCCACGCACTAGAACCAGCACAGAGCAGAAACACGAAGGAGGAGATGTATAGTCGCACAATGGTGCTTTGCTAGTGACACTGTTGGTGATTTATCACTCATCAAGAATCACCAACAAGGCACACAGCAGATGACGCGAGACTACACCAACGACAGTGGTACCAACAACAACACAGAGAGAGAATAGGCACACCACTCTACTCAGCACACAGACGAACATCTATCGCACACGGAGAGAGATACCACACACACACACACACAACAGAGAGACGCACACATCTGCGTCTCGCGACTCAAGTACAGCGCGCAACTATCATTGTGTTTATCAACCAAGGACAATGTACAAACACATCCAGCCACAGCTGTGAAAGGGCTATTTTACCAAGAAGCGAAGAAAGAGAGGGAAAGTATTGAGGACAGTGCTGCAATCACAACAACACAGAGAGATGATACAAGATGACCTGGCCCACATCACACACACTCGAGAGATCACTGCGGAGAGATAACACACACACACACACACAGAGACGATAATATCACACATACCCACAACATGGAAGAGGAAGATTACACACACCATACACTATCGCAGCAAGATGACAGGTATGGAGATAAACACGCAGAAACTCTACGACAACAGCAAACACCACACGAGCACGAGAGGCACGCGCAAACAAGTAGCTACACACCAGAGCACACACCACACAGCAGCAATATGTGGCAGAGAAGATTACAATTCCTATCACAACGAAACACACACACAGGATAATGGGAGAAACAACACGAGAGCACACTCATTCGCAACGAGGAGAGAGGAGGATAACACGACACTGAGATATAGCAGAGAAATGCCGTATAGGTGTGCAAAGCTGTCATTCAAGGCAAAGAGTGGCTATACTTTGGAAAGAATCTCAATATAAAGATATACATCACTATCAGGAGGAGGAAAGAGAGAGAGCTCACTCTCACACATCTCAACAACACACACACACACACACAGAGAGAGAGACACCAACTCTCACCCATTTTGGTTACTAGCAACAACCACTACTTTCACCACATGGGGTCATTTCAATAGTTTTGATATATGTGAAAGAAGCACTACCTACACACTCCACACACAAGCTAAATAATCAACATCCATACAGAGGCGAGCACACACACACACACACAGCACACACACCACAGAGAGATACAACCCACACCATATCGGATCACAGCACAACACAATAGTACAAATAAGGAAAACAACAGCAAGATGTTAGAGCATCCAAGCAAGCACACATACTATGTGAACGAGAAAGGAATAATTACATACGTAAATACACACACAACCCATCACACAGAGAGAAGTAATACATCAATCACAACAGAGGAGAGAGAAGAGATAACACACACAATAACTACACATCACACACACTACAGATGAGAAGAGATTATACAACACTAACACTACAACAGAGAAGTAAGATATCACATACCACTACAGCCACACAGAGGAGAGATACACACACACACACAGAGAGAGAGATACATCAACACACCACACACAACACACATAGAGTAGAGTAAGATTAACACAGCATCATAATAATATATATACACACACACACAGAGACGAGTGGCATTCAGAAAGTATCAAGTCTCTTTTTCAACATTTTGTTACATTAGCAGCTTATTCTGAAATGGATTTAAACATTTTTTTTGGAAAGCATCCCTGGGCAACCATGCCTACGGTGAAGCAGGTGGTGGCGGCATCATGCTGTTGTGGGATGTTTTTCAGCGCGCAGGGACTGGGGAGACCTAGTCAGGATCGATTCAAAGATAATGCAAGAGGCAAAGTAAGAGAGATCCTTGATGAAACATGCCCAGAGAGCACTGCAGGACTCAGACTGGGGCGAAGGTTCACCTTCCAACAGGACATTGACCGTTAAGCACACAGCCAGACAAACGCAGGAGTGGCTCGGGACAAGGCTCTGAATGTAGTTGAGTGGGGCCCAACCAGAGCCCAGAACTGTGAAACCAATCGAACAATCTGCTGGAGAGACGCTGAAAATGATTGTGGCAGGCGACGCTGGCCCGCGTCACATCCAACCTGACAGAGCTTGAGAAGGATCCTGCAGAGAAGAATGGGAGAAAACCTCTCGCAAAATAAGGTGTGTCAAGGCTTGTAGGCGTCCATAACCCAAGAAGAACCCGAAGCTGTAATCAACTGCCAAAGGTGCTTCAACAAAGTACTGAGTAAGGGTCTTGAATAGCTTATGTAATGTAATATTCAGATTTGTAATTTTTATAACATTTGTAAAAAAAAAAAAATCATAAAAACCAGTACTTGCTTTGTGATTGATGAAGGGATTAAAAAAAATAACAGCATTTTAGAATAAGGCTGTACGTAAGCAAAAATGTGGAAAAAGTCAAGGGGTCTGAATACTGTTCTGTATACTGATATACTGTATATACGAATCACTAGTAATAATAATAATAATAATAATAATATAATAATAATAATATATACATAACATATATGCAGTTTAATGCAGTGGGAGCGGCTCCTTTCTCTATAAAGTCTGATTCTAACGATAATTGACTAGGGGGTTTAGGGAAGGAAGTTTACTCACACACGACAACCACATGAAGAGATGAGATTACACGCACTATACCTGCAATCAGGGTAAGGACAGAGAGATACACAACATCACAACCACAGGGAAAGAGAGGAGATAACACACAGAGAGTAAGAAGAGAGAAGCAAGGCTTACACACAGCACAACACGAAGCACACACAAGGATGTATGTAGACGAATAGCACATCAATCGCACACACATGTCTCGTCTGATTCTAACAGTATTGACTAAGGTTAAAGGTAGGTCAGTATGATGATCTGATTCTAACATATTGACACACAGAGAGAAGAAAGCATACTACACACTAAACACCGAGTCACATAACACACAAGAGAGAGATAGAGAGGACACATGCACACACATACAAGCTCTACATCAGCACAGAGATTAGCGTACCACAGAATCTCACACACTACAACAGAGGACAGGGTATATATGCAACACACACTCACACACATGAGAGAGAGAGGAGAGACTATATAACAAACACACAGAGAGAGTGAACAAGACGCATCACACAACCACAGAGAGAGTAAGATACATGATGTCTGATTCTCAACAAACATATTTCGACTAGAGGCTTAAAGTAGGCACATAAGTATGATCACGCACACACACATCAGAGAGAGAGAGACATCACAAAACATCTGCTACCCACCACACCACAGAGAGAGAGAGAGAGAGAGGGAGAGACTACTAGTCACAATGTTAACTTGCCTAGTCATAAATAAAGGTTAAATATAAAAAAAACATATACACACACAAATACCACACAGAGATACACAGAGAGATTACAGGATGGCAGGGACATATACAGGATGCTACCCTAAACAACATAACCTTCACACCAGGTCTAACAGACTAAAAGACTCCAAACATACAACCTGATTTTGGATGGAATTACCTGGAATGCTTCCTACACCCAAGGAAAACACCATACAACCTGGAACTGAGTGAGTAATGCTTAGTCTGAAGCTATTTTTACTTTCAAAAGCTAAGAAGAAAAATACATTACAATGATACATTTTACTTTATAAGGACTGAATGCTAAGGCTACCAAGCTTGCTAGGACAAAGAGATACAACTTCAGTTAGCAATGGCAGGAGACTCCAACCAAATGGAGAGGCCTTAGAAGCATCTTCCAGCTGTTCAGAGGTAATTAAAATACAGTACCTTTTGTATGTAAAGAATAATAAGAAACGGAAAAAGTAAAATGAAGCTCCTTATGGAAAATCAAGAGACACTTTTTGCTGACTATTATAAAAATGGGAACGTAAGCAACCTTATCTTCCACACAGACCATCCCCTGGCATGGCGCTATATTAGCACATTACCCCTCTGTTAAGAGGGGGGTGTTATCGATGGGTGAGAACTCAGGATACTAGACAACGAGGACTCTGAGTCAGCTAATATCAATCTCTATAAGTCTGGAACGGTAACGGTACAGGGCAACTGCAAACAGTTTCAGCTGGACTTCCACCTAATCAAAGAAATAGCTCAGCAGGAGAAGCTCTCCCTTGAGAAAGATGCCCCCACCCCGAGCGGGTCAGACCAGACCTCTTCATTACATAACCAACAGACGAGCAACCCCTCACCTCCCAGCACAGAGTACTACCCCCTCATTGAGATGAGGGATACATTCACCCAGCTGGAGGTAAGGCAGGTGGAGCTGGAACAGCAGGTGATTACACTCCAGTCAGCACAGAACCAGACAACAGTCCAGCACAATAACACCCAMTTAACTAGACCTGGAGAGCTGGAGGTGGAGAGAGACATATCTGCACTCTCCACTGTAGTGAGACAACATCTACAGGAGAAAGAGCAGGAGCAGGAGAAGAACAGTGCACTAGAGGAGAGGATCAGACTGCTGGGGGGGGAGGATGAGGAGGATGGCGT
This sequence comes from Salvelinus sp. IW2-2015, assembly GCF_002910315.2. Classification (NCBI taxonomy): domain Eukaryota; kingdom Metazoa; phylum Chordata; class Actinopteri; order Salmoniformes; family Salmonidae; genus Salvelinus; species Salvelinus sp. IW2-2015. Next base: position 29,645,293 of record NC_036840.1, on the reverse strand, counting down.
GTGACAGAGAACAACCCACTAGAGAGGTGGCCACCCC
>NC_036840.1:29614162-29644993 GCF_002910315.2 Salvelinus sp. IW2-2015 | reverse complement strand
AGCAAAAGAGAAGAGATTAGTACCTTCTGTCTGAGGACTCCACTAGGTCACCCAGCGCGCCTAGACTTTGTTGAGGACCAACTAGGTCACCCAGCCACTATATATATACAACCTCAGCGCCTCCAGACCTTCTGTCTGAGGAACAACTCGGTCACCCAGCGCCCCTAGCCTTTTTGAGGCCTCAACTACGGTTCACCCCAGCAATAATATACACCCAGCGCCCTAGACCTTCTGTCCTGAGAGAAACTAGTTCACACCCAAGCCAAATAATGGAATAAAACCCAGCGCCCCTAGACCTTCTGTTGAGGACCAAGCTAGTTTCACATCGCCGCGCTAGACCTTCTGACTGAGGACGCAACTAGTTGTGCACCAGCGCCGCCTTAGACCTTCCTGGTCGAGGACCAAGCTGAGGTTCAACGCCAGCCACATAATATACATCCCAGCGTCCCTACAGACTTCTGCTGAGGACACTAGGGTACCCAGCGCCCTAGACTTCTGTCTAAGGCCAACTGAGGTTCACCTCAGCACATAATAATACAATGCTCAGCGCCCCTAGACCTCTGTCTGAGGACCAACTAGCGTTTCACCCAGCGCCCAGATTCTGTCTGAGGCACCAACTAGGTTCACAACCAGCCACATAATAATAACACTCAGCGCCGCTCTATGACCTTCTGTCTGAGGCCAACTGGAGGTTCACCGCAGCCAAGATAATGAATTACACCCACGCGCCCCCTAGACTTTCTGTCTGAGGACGCGAACTAGTAGGGTCCTCAGCCGCCCCCTAATTCTGGTCTGAGGACTCACTAGGTTCCTCAGGTTCGCCTGACTTCTGTCTGAGGACCAACTAGGTTCACCCAGGCCGCCCTAGACTTCTGTCTGAGGACAACTCAGGTTCACCCAGCCACATAATAATAAACCCGTCCCCTAGACTTCTGTCTGAGGGACCAACTAGGTTCACCAGCACATATAGAGTACATCCAGCCCTAGACTCTGTCGCAGGTCCACTAGTTCACCCAGCGCCCGCTAGAGCCTCTGTCTGAGGACAACTGAGGTATCACCCAGTCCACATTTAATAATACACCCAGCGCCCCCTAGACTTTCTGTCTGAGGACCAACTAGGTTCACTCAGCGCGCATAATACATACACCCAGTCGCGCCCTTAGACTTCTGTCTAGGACCAAACTGGGTCACCAGCGCTCCCGTAGAGCTGTCTGTCTGAGTGGACCAAATAGTTCACTCCAGCACATAATAATACCAGCGCGCCTAGACTTGTCTGGAGGACTCCAACTAGGTGTCACCCAGCCACATAATAATACCCCAGCGCCCTCTAGAACTTCTTGTCTGAGACCAACTAGGGGTCACCCAGCGCCCCTAGACTTCTGTCTGAGGCCCAACTAGGTTCACCAGCGCCCTAGACCTTCTGTCTGAGGACCACCTAGCGTTTCTACTCAAGGCTCCCTAGACTTCTGTCTGAAGGAACAACTAGGTTTCACTCAGCGCCCCCTATCCTTCTGTCTGAGGACAACTAGGTTCACGCCATGCCACATACTATATACCCCAGCGCCCCTACGACCTTCTTCCTGAGGACCGATAACTAGGGTCACCAGCGCCCCCTAGACTCTTCTGTCTGAGGAAGACTAGTTCACCGTCAGCGCCCCCTAACTTCGTTCTGCGGACAACGTAGGTTCACCAGCACAGTAAGTAATATCAAGCCACGCCCTAGACCTTCTGTCTGAGGACAACTAGTTCACCCGCACATAAAGAATACATCCAGCGCCCTAGACCTCTGTCTGAGGCCAACTATGGTTCCCGCGATATATATACAGCCCCAGGCGCTAGACCTTCGGTTCTGAGGACCTAACTCGGGTCACTCCAGCCATAATAATTACCCCAGCGCCCCTACGACTTCTTCTGGACACTAGGGTCACCCAGCAACATAAAAAATGCACCGCGCCGCTAGATCCTTCTTCGGACCAACAGGTTCACCCAGCAATATAATACCAACCCAGCGCCCTAGCACCTTCTGTCTGAGGGACAACTAGGTTCACGCCGAGCCAATAATAGATCCAACACGGCAGCAACTACTCTGAGATGCAAACAGTGAAGGTTGGCCACATACTGATGGGAGTGGCACAAGTCCAATGCACAAGTTGGTTTCTCCACTCTTGCTACTCACAAAATTATTTCCACCGGCTACCATACAATCGAAAGTATTTCCCGTGACTCAAAAAACAACTTGTTACCTGGCCCACACTCCACCTGGTAATGAAGCTCTTTACGACAGGTAAACCTATGACAAGGCAGGGCAGTGCCCACCTTGCTGCGACCTAGCAGAAACGGCCTCAACGCACAGCCCCAACATGGATCAGACAACACACGCAGCCAATGATCAACAGCATCATACGCAGCCCAAGAGATTAACAGACACCATGCCGGAGCATACAGATAACAGATCACCACGCAGGGAGTAGACAGACACACAGAACGACTGCAGGAGCCAGATAACAGACAGCCACGCAGGGAGCTAACAGACAATCAGACGCCACGCAGGTAGCAACAGATCAACAGCCAGTAGCCCAGACCTGCGGTGACCCTATAGCATAGGAGGACCTGACGAGAGACAGGACTCACAGCACAAGGACATTCAAAACCGCCACTCCAAGTCAGTATACGTCATTGTAGTGGCCCCCACAGTAATCAGGACCTTTGCCCTCTTGCCACATCGTCATGCCCGCGCATCCGCAAGAGGGCTTCAACATGAAAGGTCACATCATATGCCCAAGCCGTGGTCAGGCAAACAGGCCCAACCCGTTAAAGGCATGTACCAGATGCTAGCTACAGGCTCGCTACACTTACTTTGGTCTGCAGGCAACTGCAGCGACTAACAACATTGGACACTATTATTGGACACAAAACTTCAACTGGGGTATTTCATCCTGGAATATCCAGGCTGAGGTCATCTGCCTTTGCTAAAGAGAAGGAAACCCAGGAGCTTCATTCAAGAATCAGTAATACATGCTTGTCATCTACAAGAACCGTGGGTATAGGAACAATGGACCACTGGGTTGCCTCTAGGTTATCAGAGAGCTGGTTTCCGATATCCACACAGCTACTAGGTGGGTGGTATATGAGGAGACAGACCCTGGGTTTTGTCTCGTTGGTTAGCAGAGAGCTGGTAGTGCCAGTCCACCACTACTAACCAGGTGGGTGTATAGAGGAGACGGACCCACTGGTTTGTCTCTAGTACAAAGGCTGTAGTCCCATCCACCACACTACCGCGTGTGAAACAACAGGAAGGGAGCTCAGGGGTATGCTAATTGTTGGACTATGAGCTTGACCTAACCCATTATTATGTAAAGTTAATCAAAAACGAACATCTTTAACATTGGCTAGAAATTCTACAAGAAAATGATCTCAACAGAGAAAATGTCCCCTGTGTGTTCCTATATCCCCCCACTTAGAATCCTCATATTTTGATGAAGACAGCTTCCTCTCCTGGAAGCGCGGAATCAATCATTTTCAGGCCAGGACAGTACTAGTCTGGGGACCTAAATGCCAGAATCCGAACAACAACCTGACACCCTCAGCACACAGGGACCACTAATACCTCCCCCATATGCCCCCCTCAGCACAACTACGACAACATAACCAAAAAAGAAATCGCGTCACAACTCATGCAGCTCTGTTGCATGCTGGTATGTACATTAGTCATGTAGGCTTCGAGGGACTCCTAAGTAGATAATGCTACACCTATAGCTCATCTCTTGGCAGGTAGTACTGTAGACTACTTTATTACTGACCTCAACCCTGAGTCTCTCAGAGATTTCCAGTCAGCCCACTGACACCCCTATCAGATCACAGCAAAATCAAGTCTACTTGAAACAGACGTAAAACTCAATCATGAGGCATCAAAGCCAAAGGAACTGAATCATATTAAGAAATGCTATAGATGGAAGGAAGTAGTGTGGAAATCTACCAAAAAATATTAGGCAACAATCTTTAATCCCTTTTTGACAACTTCCTGGACAAAACGTTCCACTGTAATAGTGAAGGTGTAAACTTGGCCAGTAGAAATTCTAACAGTGTATTTGACCTCTCAGCTTCCCTATCAAATCTAAAAAATGTCAAGCAGACAACTCTATAAATGAACAACAATGACAAATGGTTTGATGAAGAATACAAAAACCTAACAAAAGAAATTGAGAAACCTGTTCAAACCAAAAACATAGAAACCCAGAAAACCTGAGTCTACGCTTCCACTATGGGTGAATTACCTAAAACAATACAGAAATACCACTACGGAAAAAGAAGGAAGAAGTCCATTAGACTCTAACCAAGTCTGGAAAATTGGAAAACACTAAACAAACAACAACACGAAGAATTATCTATCCTAAATGGAGATGTATGGGTAAACCACTTCTCCAATCTTTTTGTCTCTTTAACAAAGAATAAGAGCAAAAACACATCATGATCAAATACAAATCTTAGAATCAACTATTAAGACTATCAGAACCCACCGGATTCTTTAACTTACAATTGAACGAGCTACAGGACAAAATACCAAACTTCCAACCAAAAAGGCCTGTGGTGTTGATGGTACTCAATGAAATTATAAAAGTATACGATAACAATTCCAATTTACTATCTTGAACTCTTTAACATCATCCTCAGCTCTGGCATCTTCCCCATTATTTGATCCAAGGACGATCACCCCAATCCACAAAAGTGAGACAAATTTGAACCCTAATAACTACCGTGAGATATGTGTCCAGACCAACTTGAAAAAAAATCCTCTGCATTATCATTAACAGCAGACTTGTACATTTCCTTAGTGAAAATAATGTAATGAGCAAATGTCAAATTGGCTTTTTACCAAGTGATCGTACGACAGACCACATTCACCCTGTACACGCTAATTGAAAAAAACAAACAAACCAAAACCAAAGGCAAAGTTTCTCATGGCTTGTTGATTTCAAAAAAGCTTTTGACTCAATTTGACTGGAGGATCTGCTATACAAATTGATGAAAAGTGGTGTTGGGGGAAGAATTACGACATTATGAAATCCATATACACAAACAACAAGTGTGTGGTTAAAATTGTTTTTTTTAAAACACACCATTTCTTTCACAGTGCCGTGGGGTGAGACAGGGAGCAGCTTAAGCCCCACCCTCTCATCAACAGATAAATCAAACGAATTGGCGAGCGGCACGAGAACAGTCTGCAAGCACCCGCCTCACCCTACAGAATCTGAAGTCAATGTCTACGTGTTGCTGATGATCTAGTGCTTCTGTCTCCAACCAAGGAGGGCCTACAGCAGCACCTAGATCTTCTGCACAGATTCTGTCAGACCTGGGCCCTGACAGTAAATTCTAGTAAGACGTAGAATAATGGTGTAACAAAAGGTCCAGTTGCAGGACCACAAATACAATTCCATCTAGACACTGTTGCCCTAGAGCACACAAAAAACTATAGATACATCAATAGGATCAGGCTAAAACCACTTGAGTCAGTTATAGATCCCATTGCCCTTTATGGGTGAGGTCTGGGGTCAGATCACCAACCAAGAATTTCACTAAATGGGACAATACCACATTCAGACTCTGCATGCAGAAATTTAAAAAAAAATATCCTCTGTGTACAACGTAAACACCAAATAATGCATGCAGAGCGAATAAGGTCGATACCCACTAATTATCAAACCCAGAAAAGAGCCGTTAAATTCTACAACCACCTAAAGGAAGCGATTCCCAAACCTTCCATAACAAAGCCATAACCTACAAAGAGATGAACCTGGAGAAGGGTCCCCTAAGCAAGCTGGTCCTGGGCTCTGTTTCAACACACAACAGACCCCACAGAGCCCCAGGACACAATTGACCCAACCAAATCATGAGAAAACAAAAAGATAATTACTTAACACATTGGAAGAAATTTAAAAACATCTGAAGCAAACTAGAATGCTATTTGGCCCTAAACAGAGAGAACACAGTGCCAGAAACCTGACCACTGTCACAGATCCACATTTAAGGAAATCTTTGACTCAGTGAGCATAGCCTTGCTATTGAGAAAGGCCACCAAAGGCAGACCTGGCTCTCAAGAGAAGACAGGCTATGTGCACACTGCCCACAGAATGAGGTGGAAACTGAGCTGCATTTCCTAACCACTGCCAAATGTAGGATCATATTGGAGCCATATATTTCACTCAGATTACACAGATCCACAAAGATTTTCAAAAACAAATCCAAATTGGATAACTCCCCATATCTACTGGGTGAAACACCACAGTGTTCCATCACCAGCAGCAAGATGTGTGACCTGTTGCCCATGAAATATGCAAGTAGTGAAGAACAAACACCATTGTAAATACAACCCATATTTATGTTTATTTATTTTCCCTTGTGTACTTTAACCATTTGTACATCGTTACAACACTGTATAAAGACATAATATGACATTTGAAATGTCTTTATTCTTTTGGAACTTCTGTGAGTGTTGTTTACTGTTCATTTTTATTGTTTTATTTACTTTTGTAGATTATCTACTTCATTGCTTTGCCAATGTTAACATATATCTTCGTGCCAATAAAGCCCTTAAATTTAAATTGAAATTATTTTGGTTTATCAAGGACAGTACATCTGATTAAATGTAATTCTTGAGTCTTGTTAAACAGATCTTCTATGTAATACATTTTTATATATATATATTTTTTATTTCACCTTTATTTAACCAGGTAGGCTAGTTGAGAACAAGTTCTCATTTGCAACTGCGACCTGGCCAAGATAAAGCATAGCAGTGTGAACAGACAACACAGAGTACACATGGAGTAAACAATAAACAGTCAATAACATGGTAGAAAAAAAAGAATCTATATACAATGTGTGCAAAAGGCATGAGGTAGGCAATAAATCGAATAATTACAATTTAGCAGATGAACACTGGAGTGATAAATCATCAGATGATCATGTGCAAGAAGAGATACTGGTGTGCAAAAGAGCAGAAAAGTAAATAAATAAAGCAGTATGGGGGTGTGAGGTAGGTAAATTGGGTGGGTAGTTTACAGATGGACTATGTACAGCTGCAGCGATCGGTTAGCTGCTCGGATAGCAGATTTTTAAAGTTGTTGAGGGATAAAAGTCTCAACTTCAGAGATTTTTGCAATTCGTTCCAGTCGCAGGCAGCAGAGAACTGGAAGGAAAGGCGTCCAAATGAGGTTTTGGCTTTAGGGATGATCAGTGAGATACACCTGCTGGAGCGCGTGTTGCGGGTGGGTGTAGCATCGTGACCAGTGAACTGAGATAAGGCGGCACTTTACCTAGCATAGCCTTGTAGATGACCTGGAGCCAGTGGGTCTGACGACGAACATGTAGGAGGGCCAGCCGACTAGGGCATACAGGTCGCAGTGGTGGGTCGTATAAGGTGCTTTAGTAACAAAACGAATGGCACTGTGATAAACTGCATCAGTTTGCTGAGTAGAGTATTGGAAGCTATTTTGTAGATGACATCGCCGAAGTCGAGGATCGGTAGGATAGTCAGTTTTACTAGGGTAAGTTTGGCGGTGAGTGAAGGAGGCTTTGTTGCGGAATAGAAAGCCGATTCTTGCTTTGATTTTGGATTGGAGATGTTTGATATGAGTCTGGAAGGAGAGTTGCAGTCTAGCCAGACACCTAGGTACTTATAGATGTCCACATATTCTAGGTCGGAACCGTCCAGGGTGGTGATGCTAGTCGGGCGTGCGGGTGCAGGCAGCGAACGGTTGAAAAGCATGCATTTGGTTTTACTAGCGTTTAAGAGCAGTTGGAGGCCACGGAAGGAGTGTTGTATGGCATTGAAGCTCGTTTGGAGGTTAGATAGCACAGTGTCCAAGGAAGGGCCGGAAGTATAAAGAATGGTGTCGTCTGCGTAGAGGTGGATCAGGAACGCGCCGCAGCAAGAGCAACTCATTGATGTATACAGAGAAAAGAGTCGGCCGAGAATTGAACCCTGTGGTACCCCATAGAGACTGCAGAGGACCGGACAACATGCCCTCCGATTGTACACACTGAACTCTGTCTGCAAAGTAGTTGGTGAACCAGGCAAGGCAGTCATTAGAAAAACCGAGGCTACTGAGTTGCCGATAAGAATATGGTGATTGGACAGAGTCGAAAGCCTTGGCCAGGTCGATGAAGACCGGCTGCACAGTAATGTCTTTATTCGATGGCGGTTATGATATCGTTTAGTACCTTGAGCGTGGCTGAGGTGCACCCATGACCGGCTCGGAAACCGGATTGCACAGCGGAGAAGGTACGGTGGGATTCGAGATGGTCAGTGATTCGTTTGTTGACTTGGCTTTCGAAGACCTTAGATAGGCAGGCAGGATGGAGGTGACTATATGAGTGTAAACAGTTTGGTCATTTGGTGTCTCCTTCTGATACGGGGGATGACCTCTAGGCAGCGTTCCAATCCTCTGGCTGGAATTCTCGATCGTTACGAAGGAGAGGTCTTGAATCAGGCTGGTGTATAGGGGCGACTTAATGGGGGTCGGACAGTTGTCAGAAATAGTGGGTCCGAGATTGTCGCTAAGCCCAGCGAGTTTGTATGGGTCCTCATGTTTTTCCGAGCTCTTTCAGAACAGTCTGCTTATGCGGTTGGATTTGTCGTCAAGCGAGAAGCTGGTAGGCTTGGGCGAGTTAGCAGCGGGGGGGCGGGCTGGTTGGCAGGTTGGAGTGCCAGGAGAAGGTGGCCAGCCATTGAGAAATGCTGTTGAAGGTATCGATTATATGGATTTATCGGGTGACCGTGTTAGCTAGCCTCAGTGCGTGGGCAGCGGGAGGAGGTGATCTTGTCTCCCTGGACTTTTACGTATAGCCAGAATTTTGGAGTTAGAGCTAACAGATGCAAATTCTGCTGAAAAGCTGGCCTTGTGCTTTCTGACTGACTGCCGTGTATTGGTTACTGATCTGCCCTCGACAGCCAAAAAATCCTGTGGCGAACTGCAATAGCATCGAGAGGCCCCGCGGATATGCAACTGTTCAGGAAGTCAGGACCAATATCCACGGCAAGTCGTCAGGATAAGCAAAGGCCAGTCTTTCTTCAAGCAGAAATTTGCATCCTGTGCTTCTAACTCAAAATGTTCTGGGATAAGTAAAGTCAATGGAGAACAAGAGCCTGCTCCCAGCTGCCCTGCACTGAGCTAGGTAACACGGTACCACCGATAAATCCTGATAACTGAGAGACTTCACAAGCTTTCTCAATGGCTGGCTCATGCTTCCTCCGGCGACTCCATACCGTTGGCCAACGAGCCCGCCCCCGCTGCTACTTTCGCTCAAGCTCCTCAGCTTCTCGCTTACCAAATCAGTATAGCAGATGTTCTGGAAAGAGCTGAAAAACCTGGACGCCATAAATCAGCTGGGCTTGACAATCTGGACCCTATTGTCTGAAACTGTCCGCCGCCATTGTGGTCACCCGCCTTAATCACCAGCCTGTCAAACTCTCCATTCGTAAATTGAGAATCCCAGATTGGAAAGCGCCGGGCGGTTGCCCCTCTTCGAAAGGGGAACACCTTGGACCCAAACCTGTTACAACCTATATTCCACTGGCCCTGCTTCTAAGGTCTCGAAAGCCAAGTCCCAAAAGATCACTGACCATCTCGAGACCACGTACTTCCCGTGTGCAATCCGGTTTTCCGAGCCGGTCATTGGGTGCACTCAGGCAACGCTCGAAGGTACCTAACGTCTCATAACGCATCGATTAAAAGACATTACTGTGCAGCGTCTTTCATCGACCTGGCAAAGGCTTTCGCTCTGTCACATCCATATTCTTATCGGCAGACTCAGTAGCCCTGGTTTTCTAATTGACTGGCTTGCCTGGTTCACACTATTGTGCGACAGATTCAGTGTCGTCAATCGTAGGCATGTTGTCCGGTCTCTGCAGTCTCTATGGGGGTACACAGGGTTCAATTTCGGTGCCGACTCTTTTCTCTGTATACATCAATGATGGTTGCTCTGTGCTGCGGCGATTTCCTGATCCACTCTACGGCAGACGACACATTCTATATCGGCCTTCCCTTGGACACTGTGCTATCTAACTCCAAACGAGCTCAATGCCATACAACACTCCTTCGTGCCTCCAAACTGCTCTAAACGCTGTAAAACAATGCATGCTTTCACCGTTTCGTGCTTGCACCCGCAGTCCCGACATAGCATCACCCCCTGGACGGTTTCGACTATGAATATGTGGACAATCTCTAGTATCCTAGGTGCTGCTAGACTGCAAACTTTCCCCTCAGACTCATATTCAAACATCTCCTATCAAATCAAAAGCAAGATCGGCTTTCTATTCGCACAGAAGCCTCCTTCACTCACGCCGCAAACTTACCCTGTAAAACTGATATTACCGATCCTCGCTCCGCGATGTCGATCTACAAATACGCTTCACTACTCTATCAGCAAACTGTGATGCGTTTATCACAGTGCCATTGTCGTTTGTTCTAAAGCACCTTTATAGACCACCACTTGCGTACCTGTATGCCAATACCCGGCTGGCTCTCGCTAATGTGCGTCGCAGACGCCTGGCTCGGTCATCTTACAAGGCTCATGCTGGTAAAGTGCCGCCTATCTCGTTCACTGGTCAAGAGGTACCCACCCCGCAACACGCGCTCCAGCAGGTTGTAATTCACTGATCATCCTAAAGCCAACCTCTTTGGACGGCCTTCTGTCAGTTCTCTGCTTGCCTGGACTGGAACGTTGGCAACAATCTCTGAGTTGGAGACATTTTATCTCCCTCAACATTTAAAATCTGCTATCGAGCAGCTAACGATCGCTGCAGCTGTACATAGTCATCTGTACACACACCGTATTTACCACCTGCACCCGCCATCACTGTTGTATTTATTTCTTTTCTGCGCTTTTTGCAACCCGTAATCTCTTCTTGCACATACTCTGATGATTTATGACTCCAGTGTTCATCTGCTAATGGTAATTATCGATTTATTGCCTACTCATGCTTTCTTGTCACACATTGTATATAGATTCTTTTTTTTTCGTCTACATTGTTATTGATCTTGTTTAATTGTTTACTCGTGTAACTCTTGTTGTCTGTTTCACCTGCTAGGCTTATCTGCCAGGTCGAGTTGCAATTGAGAATCTTGTTTTTCTCAACTACCTACCTGGTTTAAATAAAGTGAAATAAAAAAATATTATAGATAAAAATGTATTACATAGAAGATCTGTTTAACCAAGACTCAAGAATTACATTTAATCAGATGTACTGTCCTTGATAAACCAAAATAATTTCAATTTAAATTTAAGGGGCTTTATTGGCACGAGAAATATATGTTAACATTGCCAAAGCAATTGAAGTAGATAATCTACAAAAGTGAAATAAACAATAAAAATGAACAGTAAACATTACACTCACAGAAGTTCCAAAAGAATAAAGACATTTCAAATGTCATATTATGTCTTTATACAGTGTTGTAACGATGTACAAATGGTTAAAGTACACAAGGGAAAATAAATAAACATAAATATGGGTTGTATTTACAATGGTGTTTGTTCTTCACTACTTGCAATTTTCATGTGGCAACAGGTCACACATCTTGCTGCTGTGATGGAACACTGTGGTGTTTCACCCAGTAGATATGGGAGTTTATCCAATTTGGATTTGTTTTTGAAAATCTTTGTGGATCTGTGTAATCTGAGTGAAATATATGTCTCCAATATGATCCTACATTTGGCAGGTGGTTAGGAAATGCAGCTCAGTTTCCACCTCATTCTGTGGGCAGTGTGCACATAGCCTGTCTTCTCTTGAGAGCCAGGTCTGCCTTTGGTGGCCTTTCTCAATAGCAAGGCTATGCTCACTGAGTCAAAGATTTCCTTAAATGTGGATCTGTGACAGTGGTCAGGTATTCTGGCACTGTGTTCTCTCTGTTTAGGGCCAAATAGCATTCTAGTTTGCTCATATGTTTTTTAAATTCTTTCCAATGTGTTAAGTAATTATCTTTTTGTTTTCTCATGATTTGGTTGGGTCAATTGTGTCCTGGGGCTCTGTGGGGTCTGTTTGTGTTTGAGAACAGAGCCCCAGGACCAGCTTGCTTAGGGGACCCTTCTCCAGGTTCATCTCTTTGTAGGTGATGGCTTTGTTATGGAAGGTTTGGGAATCGCTTCCTTTTAGGTGGTTGTAGAATTTAACGGCTCTTTTCTGGGTTTTGATAATTAGTGGGTATCGACCTTATTCTGCTCTGCATGCATTATTTGGTGTTTTACGTTGTACACAGAGGATWTTTTTTTTTAAATTTCTGCATGCAGAGTCTGAATGTGGTATTTGTCCCATTTAGTGAATTCTTGGTTGGTGATCTGACCCCAGACCTCACAACCATAAAGGGCAATGGGATCTATAACTGACTCAAGTGGTTTTAGCCTGATCCTAATTGATGTATCTATAGTTTTTTTGTGTGCTCTAGGGCAACAGTGTCTAGATGGAATTTGTATTTGTGGTCCTGGCAACTGGACCTTTTTTGTTACACCATTATTCTACGTCTTACTGAGATTTACTGTCAGGGCCCAGGTCTGACAGAATCTGTGCAGAAGATCTAGGTGCTGCTGTAGGCCCTCCTTGGTTGGAGACAGAAGCACTAGATCATCAGCAAACAGTAGACATTTGACTTCAGATTCTAGTAGGGTGAGGCCGGGTGCTGCAGACTGTTCTCGTGCCCTCGCCAATTCGTTGATTTATCTGTTGAAGAGGGTGGGGCTTAAGCTGCATCCCTGTCTCACCCCACGGCACTGTGGAAAGAAATGTGTGTGTTTTAAAAAAAACAATTTTAACCACACACTTGTTGTTTGTGTATATGGATTTCATAATGTCGTATATTCTTCCCCCAACACCACTTTTCATCAATTTGTATAGCAGATCCTCCAGTCAAATTGAGTCAAAAGCTTTTTTGAAATCAACAAAGCATGAGAAGACTTTGCCTTTGTTTTGGTTTGTTTGTTTTTCAATTASCGTGTACAGGGTGAATGTGGTCTGTCGTACGATCACTTGGTAAAAAGCCAATTTGACATTTGCTCATTACATTATTTTCACTAAGGAAATGTACAAGTCTGCTGTTAATGATAATGCAGAGGATTTTTTTCAAGTTGGTCTGGACACATATCTCACGGTAGTTATTAGGGTCAAATTTGTCTCCACTTTTGTGGATTGGGGTGATCAGTCCTTGGATCCAAATAATGGGGAAGATGCCAGAGCTGAGGATGATGTTAAAGAGTTCAAGAATAGTAAATTGGAATTTGTTATCTGTATATTTTATAATTTCATTGAGGATACCATCAACACCACAGGCCTTTTTGGGTTGGAAGGTTTGTATTTTGTCCTGTAGTTCGTTCAATGTAATTAAAGAATCCAGTGGGTTCTGATAGTCTTAATAGTTGATTCTAAGATTTGTATTTGATCATGTATATGTTTTTGCTCTTTATTCTTTGTTAAAGAGACAAAAAGATTGGAGAAGTGGTTTACCCATACATCTCCATTTAGGATAGATAATTCTTCGTGTTGTTGTTTGTTTAGTGTTTTCCAATTTTCCCAGAATTGGTTAGAGTCTATGGATTCTTCCTTCTTTTTCCGTAGTGTATTTCTGTATTGTTTTAGTAATTCACCATAGTGAAGGCGTAGACTCAGGTTTTCTGGGTTTCTATGTTTTTGGTTGAACAGGTTTCTCAATTTCTTTGTTAGGTTTTTGTATTCTTCATCAAACCATTTGTCATTGTTGTTCATTTTATTAGGTTGTCTGCTTGACATTTTTAGATTTGATAGGGAAGCTGAGAGGTCAAATACACTGTTTAGAATTTCTACTGCCAAGTTTACACCTTCACTATTACAGTGGAACGTTTTGTCCAGGAAGTTGTCAAAAAGGGATTAAATGTTGTTGCCTAATAGTTTTTTGGTAGATTTCCACACTACTTTCCTTCCATCTATAGCATTTCTTAATATGATTCAGTTCCTTTGGCTTTGATGCCTCATGATTGAGTTTTACGTTGTTCAAGTAGACTGTGATTTTGCTGTGATCTGATAGGGGTGTCAGTGGGCTGACTGTGAAATCTCTGAGAGACTCAGGGTTGAGGTCAGTAATAAAGTAGTCTACAGTACTACTGCCAAGAGATGAGCTATAGGTGTACATTATCTACTGTAGGAGTCCCCTCGAAGCCTACCATTGACTATGTACATACCCAGCATGCAACAGAGCTGCATGAGTTGTGACCGTTTCTTTTTTGGTTATGTTGTCGTAGTTGTGCTGAGGGGGGCATATGGGGGAGGTAGTTAGTGGTCCCCCTGTGTGCTGAGGGTGTCAGGTTCTTGTTCAGTTCTGGCATTTAGGTCGCCACAGACTAGTACCTGTCCCTGGGCCTGGAAATGATTGATTTCCCCTTCCAGGATGGAGAAGCTGTCTTCATTAAAATATGGGGATTCTAGTGGGGGGATATAGGWAGCACASAMGAGGACATTTTTCTCTGTTGAGATCATTTCCTTTAGAATTTCTAGCCAAATGTAAAATGTTCCTGTTTTGATTAATTTAATATAATGGGTTAGGTCTGCTCTATACCAAATTAGCATACCCCCTGAGTCCTTTCCCTGTTTCACACCTGGTAGTGTGGTGGATGGGACTACCAGCTCTCTGTAACCTAGAGGACAACCAGTGGGTCCGTCTCCTCTATACCACCCACCTGGTAGTGTGGTGGATGGGACTACCAGCTCTCTGTAACCTAGAGGACAACCAGTGGGTCTGTCTCCTCTATACCACCCACCTGGTAGTGTGGTGGATGGGACAACCAGCTCTCTGTAACCTAGAGGACAACCAGTGGGTCCATGTTCTCTATACCAGGTTTCTTGTAGAATGACAATGTCTGTATTTCTGATTTCTTTGATGAAGTCTGGGTTCCTTCTCTTTAGGCCAAAGGCAGATGACCTCAGGCCTGGGATATTCCAGGATGAGATACCGCAGTGAAGGTTTTGTGTTCCATAAAGTGTCCAATGTTGTTAGTCGTGCAGTTTGGCCTCAGACCAGTAAGTGTGAGCAGAGCCTGCTGAGCATCTGGTACATGCCTTTAGGGGTTGGGCCTGTTTGCCTGCTCACGGCTTGGGCATATGTGTGACCTTCATGTTGAAGCCCTCTTTGCGGGAGTGCGGGGCATGGTGTGGGCAAGAGGGCAAAGGTCTGATCTGTGGGGGCCTAAATGGGGTATAATTGACTTGGAGTGGGGGTTTTGATGTGGCCTTTGGTGCTGTGGTCTGGTCTCATCGTAGGTCCTCTATGTATAGGGGTCCCGCAGGTCTGGGCGTGGTGTCTGTTGATCTGTTGCTCCTGCGTGGTGTCTGTTGGTCTGTTGCTCCTGCGTGGTGTCTGTTGATCTGTTGCTCCTGCGTGGTGTCTGTTGGTCTGTTACTCCTGCGTGGTGTCTGTTGATCTGTTGCTCCTGCATGGTGTCTGTTGATCTGTTGGGGCTGCGTGGTGCCTGTTGATCTGTTGGGGCTGCGTGGTGTCTGTTGATCTGTTGGGGCTGTGGTTGAGGCCGGTGTTCTGTAGGGTCCGGGCGAAGGTGGGCACTGCTGCCTTGTATAGGTGGACCTGGTCGTAAAGGCTGTTCATGTCCAGGGTGGAGTGGTGGGCCAGGTAAACATTTGTTGTTTTTTAGTCACGGGAAATACTTGCGATTGTATGGTAGCAGGGTGGAAGTATTTTTGTGGTAGCAAGGTGGAGATAACCACTTGTGCATTGGGGACTTGTGCGTCACTCCCTTCAGTGTTGTGGCCAACCTTTCCTGTTGTGCTCTCAGGTAGTTTGTGCCTGTGTGTATTATTATGTGGCTGGGTGAACCTAGTTGGTCCTCAGACAGAAGGTCTAGGGGGCGCTGGGTGTATTATTATGTGGCTGGGTGAACCTAGTTGGTCCTCAGACAGAAGGTCTAGGGGGCGCTGGGTGTATTATTATGTGGCTGGGTGACCCTAGTTGGTCCTCAGACAGAAGGTCTAGGGGGCGCTGGGTGTATTATTAATGTTGGCTGGGTGACCCCTAGTTGGTCCAGACAGAAGGTCTAGGGGGCGCTGGTGTATATTATGTGGCTGGGGGTGAACCTAGTTGGTCCTCAGACAGAAGGTCTAGGGGGCGCTGGTGTATTATTATGTGGCTGGGTGAACCTAGTTGGTCCTCAGACAGAAGGTCTAGGGGGCGCTGGGTGTATTAACGGGTTATGTGGCTGGGTGAACCTAGTTGGTCTGCAGACCAGAAGGTCTAGGGGCGCTGGGTGAACCTAGTTGGTCCTCAGACAGAAGGTCTAGGGGGCGCTGGGTGTACCTAGTTGGTCCTCAACAGAAGGTCTAGGGGCGCTGGTGTATTATTATGTGGCTGGGTGAACCTAGTTGGTCCTCAGACAGAAGGTTAGGGGGCGCTGGTGTATACTAGCTAGTTGGTCCTCAGAACAGAAGGTCTAGGGGGCGCTGGGTGAACCTAGTTGGTCCTCAGACAGAAGGTTCTAGGGGGGCTGGGTGAACCTAGTTGGTCCTCAGACAGAAGGTCTAGGGGGCGCTGGGTGACCCTAGTTGGTCCTCAGACAGAAGGTCTAGGGGGCGCTGGGTGTATTATTATGTGGCTGGGTGAACCTAGTTGGTCCTCAGACAGAAGGTCTAGGGGGCGCTGGGTGTATTATTATGTGGCTGGGTGAACCTAGTTGGTCCTCAGACAGAAGGTCTAGGGGCGCTGGGTGACCTAGTTTGGTCCTCAGACAGAAGGTCTAGGGGGCCTGGGTGTATTATTATGTGCTGGGTGCTAGTTGGTCCTCAGACAGAAGGTCTAGGGGGCGCTGGTGTATTATTTGTGGCTTGGGTGAACCTAGTTGGTCCTCAGACAGAAGGTCTAGGGGGCGCTGGGTGAACCTAGTTGGCCTCAGACAGAAGGTCTAGGGGGCGCTGGGTGTATTATTATGTGGCTGGGTGAACCTAGTTGGTCCTCAGACAGAAGGTCTAGGGGGCGTGGGTTGTATTATTATGTGGCTGGGTGAACCTAGTTGGTCCTCAGACAGAAGGTCTAGGGGCGCTGGGTGAACCTAGTTGGTCCTCAGACAGAAGGTCTGGGGCGCTGGGTGAACCTAGTTGGTCCTCAGACAGAAGGTCTAGGGGGCGCTGGTGAACCTAGTTGGTCCTCAGACAGAAGGTCTAGGGCGCTGGTGTATTATTATGTGGCTGGGTGAACCTAGTTGGTCCTCAGACAGAAGGTCTAGGGGGCGCTGGGTGTATTATTATGTGGCTGGTGAACCTAGTTGGTCTCAGACAGAAGGTCTAGGGGGCGCTGGGTGAACCTAGTTGGTCTCAGACAGAAGGTCTAGGGGGCGCTGGTGTATTATTATGTGGCTGGGTGAACCTAGTTGGTCCTCAGACAGAAGGTCTAGGGGGGCTGGGTGAACCTAGTTGGTCCTCAGCAAAGGTCTAGGGGGGCTGGGTGTATTATTATGTGGCTGGGTGAACCTAGTTGGTCCTCAGACAGAAGGTCTTGGGGGGGCTGGGTGAACCTAGTTGGTCCTCAGCAGAGGTCTAGGGCGCGCTGGGTGAACCTAGTTGGTCTCAGACAGAAGGTCTAGGGGCGCTGGGTGTATTATTATGTGGCTGGGTGAACCTAGTTGGTCTCAGACAGAAGGTCTAGGGGGCGTGGTGTATTTATGTGGCTGGGTGAACCTAGTTGGTCTCCAGACAGAAGGTCTAGGGGGCGCGTGGGTGAACCTAGTTGGTCCTCAGACAGAAGGTCTAGGGGGCGCTGGTGTTTATTATGTGGCTGGGTGAACCTAGTTGGTCCTCAGACAGAAGGTCTAGGGGCGCTGGGTGAACTAGTTGGTCCTCAGACAGAAGGTCTAGGGGCGCTGGGTGACTAGTTGGTTCTAGTCTAGAAGTCTAGGGCGCTGGGGTATTATTATGTGGCTGGGTGAACCTAGTTGGTCCTCAGACAGAGGTTCTAGGGGGCTGGGTGAACCTAGTTGGTCCTCAGACAGAAGGTCTAGGGGGCCTGGGTGTATTATTATGTGGCTGGGTGAACCTAGTTGGTCCTCAGACAGAAGGTCTAGGGGCGCTGGGTGTATTATTATGTGGCTGGGTGAACCTAGTTGGTCCTCAGACAGAAGGTCTAGGGGCGCTGGTGAACCTAGTTGGTCCTCAGACAGAAGGTCTAGGGGGCGCTGGTGTATTATTATGTGGCTGGGTGAACCTAGTTGGTCCTCAGACAGAAGGTCTAGGGGGCGCTGGGGTGATTATTATGTGGCTGGGTGAACTAGTTGGTCTCAGACAGAAGGTTAGGGGGCGCTGGTGAACCTAGTTGGTCCTCAGACAGAAGGTTAGGGGGCGGCTGGTGTTTATTATGTGGCTGGGTGAACCTAGTTGGTCTCAGACAGAAGGTCTAGGGGGCGCTGGGTGAACCTAGTTTGGGTCTCAGACAGAAGGTCTAGGGGGCGCTGGTGTATTATTTGTGGCTGGGTGACCTAGTTGGTCCTCAGACAGAAGGTCTAGGGGGCGCTGGGGTGTTTATTTGTGGCTGGTGAACCTAGTTGGTCCTCAGACAGAAGGTTGTTTACGGTTCCAGTTGGAGGGTTGTTTTCAGGTTCCAGGTTGGAGGGTGTTTTTCAGGTTCCAGGTTGGAGGTGTTTTCAGGTTCCAGGTTGGAGGGTGTTTTTCAGGTTCCAGGTTGGATGGTGTTTTCAGGTTCCAGGTTGGATGGTGTTTTCAGGTTCCAGTTGGATGGTGTTTTCAGGTTCCAGGTTGGATGGTGTTTTTCAGGTTCCAGGTTGGATGGTGTTTTCAGGTTCCAGTTGGATGGTGTTTTCAGGTTCCAGGTTGGAGGGTGTTTGTGTCTAGCGCGTTGTGATCAAGTTGGAAGCGGATTGAGCTCTCTATCTAGTCTTGTTTAAAGGTATGGAATGAGTGTGGAATTGGTAGGTTGCACTGGGTGTTGGTATGAGTGGTTCACAGGTGTGTTAGTTTTTGGAAGCGAGTGTATCTTTAATATATGTGTTATCGGGTTTCGATGTCTGTTTATCGAGCGTTATATCTACGTTGGTGATTGGTGTTTTCAGGTTCCAGGTTGAATGGTGTTTCAGGTTACACGGTGAGTTGAAGGGTGTGCTTTCAAGAAGTGTCAGTTGAGGTGTTTTTTGCAAATGGGTTTCACTAGTGTTAGGAATAGGCTTGGTGATGGTTCAGGGTTTGGGAGGGTGTCTCCTTGTATGCGTTCTTCAGGTTTAGGAAGGGATTGTGCTACTATCAGGTTCCAAGGTAGGATCGGTGTGTTTAAGAGCGCTTGGAACGACGATGAGTCGGATAGAGTTCTTTTTACAGGGTGTCGCTAGTGCCGTGTTTGAGCACGGTGTGGCTCTGGTGCTAAGGTTCCAGGTTGGAGGTGTTTTCAGGTTCGAGGTTGGAGGTGTTTTCAGGTTCCAGTAGGGGGTGTTTTCAGGTTCCAGGTTGAGGGTGTTTTTCAAGGTTCGCAGGTTGGAGGGTGTTTTCAGGTTCCAGGTTGGAAAGAGGTGCTTTTCAGGTTTCCAGGTGTGTGTGGTGATTTTCAAAGGTTGCAGCGCTTGGAGGGGTGTGTTGGTGTAAGTGTCTCGGTGTGGGATTCGCGCTCTCTGTTCTTGTGACGAGGGTCATTCTCCTAGGCTTGGATGTGTGCGTGTTTGTGATTAGCTGACAGTTGGAGGGTGTTTTCAATAGTATTCCTCAGGTTGGATGGGCTTGTTCTTACTGAATTGTTCCTAGTTGTTGTATAGCGTGTTTTGGATTATGTCTTTTGGTATTTGGTGCTTATTCAGAGTTTGTTCAAGGTTTGTTATGCTGTTATCTTCAGGGTCCAGGTTGGAGGGTGTTTTCGGTTCAGGTTGGAGGGTGTTTTTCGAGGTTCCAGGTTGGTTGGTGGTTTTTCAGGTTCTCTCGACGAGGAGTGTGGTGGTGTTGCTCTGTCTTCAAGTGTTCCAGTTGATGGTTTTGTTTCTCTATAGGTCTCCTCACGGTATAGGATGGTGATACAGGTTTTCAAGAGTATACGCGGTTGCGCAGAGGTGTTTCTAGCGTTCCATAGGATTGGATGGATGTATGTTCAGGTTCCTAGTGTGATGCGTTGCTTCTCACGGTTTCGCATGAGTTGGAGTAGGTGTGTTCGAGGTGCTTATGCATGATGGAGGTGTACCTCTTTTCATGAGATTTCAGCGTTGGTTATCGGGTGTGGTGTGTTACATATAGATATAGTTCCATAAGGTTGGTAAGGGTGAAATCTCTTACTAGCGATCCTGTGTTGATGGATGCTCGCTTTCTCTGAGGGTCTCGCATGGGGTATGGTATGTGTGTTATTAGACATAGAGGTTCCTAGGTTTGGAGGTTTGTTTTCAAGGTTCCAGGTTGGAGGTGTTTTCAGGATTACCAGGATTGGATGGTGTTTTCATACCGGTTCCAGACGGTTGAGGATGGTAGTTTGTTTCAGAGTTCCAGGTTCGCGTTGGTACGATATTTTCGAGAGTTGTCGCAGGTGATGAAGGAGTGTTTCTCAGGTACCAGGGTTCGATGGATATTTTCAGTTCACATAGGGTCAGGAGATGCGATAGTTACATGTAGTTATGATAAGCAGAGGATTGGATTGTGCTCAGATATTTGATCTACTCTCAAAACGATACCACAGAAATATTTGAGATTCGGAGTGGATGGCGGATAATGAGAAGGAGAAGAATATAACTAATGTTGATAAAACTTGACAATCGCTAAATATGGCACACTTAAAATACACTATCCAAGGGCTGCGCCACTCTGAGAAACGACGCAATACAGAACATGTGTGACAGCAAATGAACATACAACCGTCACCTGGGAATGTTCTGAAAGAACACTCTATGCACACATTTCATCTGGCTAATGCCTGAGAAAACAGACTCTAATTGGCCAAATCTTGAAGACCGTGAATGACGCATCATCCTCACAGCATGAACATACTGTAATCGAATCACATGCTCACTTCTGTGCGGATAAACGCCTGATAGAACACTCTTCTAGATCTATTAGCTCTTTGGACTATTAGAATATATACTTCTATCTGTTACACTCCCTGTGAAAGCTCGTGTAAACTTATAAGACAATGTCACCTGGGAACGAGCTGCAAATACCCTCCAATATTCTGGCCTTGAACATGCATATCCAAATAGAACTCTTGGACTGAATAATCAGCGCTGCATACAAACCTGGAACACGATGAAGCGACGAGACAAATACACCATTGGGAACCTGAAAGAGATAGTCGCAAACGACGTGGAAACATTGAAAATCTACATTACCCGCACATATCATGCAGTGACAAAGAGTGAAACACCTCGCAGCACATGGAGCATATGTAAAAAACACCTCCAGCGCAATGAGATCTGTGAAAAGAACACTCCATTGCGCTGAAGTAGTCACTTGGAATGCAGCTGGAAAACTATCTAGCTCTGCTAAACTCAATAGAGATAGTTGAGAAAGAAAAGCAATATATCATACGCCAAGCTGTGGAACGTGAGAAAACAGCCCTCCGAACTGGAACCATGGTGAAAAACACCCATCCACCTGGAACTGTGGAACCTGAAACACCCTCCAACCTGAAACCTGAAAAACACACAATCCAACCTGGAACTGAAAACACCTCCAAACCTGGGAACCTGAAACACGATCCAACCTGAGAAACGCATCCAACCTGGAACTCACACTGGACTGAAAACACATCGCTATCCTGGAACCTGAAAACACATCCAACCTGGAACCTGAAAAACACCATCCAACCTGGACCTGAAAACACATCCAACCTGGAACCTGAAAAACACCATCGCAACCTGGAACCTGAACAACACCCTCCAACCTGGAACTGAAAAACCACTCCACCTGGAACTGAAAACACCCTCCACCGACCTGAAAACCAACTGGAACCTGAAAACACCCTCCAAGCCTGGAACCTGAAAAACACCATCCAACCTGGAACCTGAGAAAACACTCCAACTGGACTGAAAACACAATCCAAGGAACTGAGACCCACCTGGAACCTGAAAACACCCTCGCAACCTGGAACCTGAAAACACCATCCAACCTGGAACCTGAAAACACCCTCACAACTGGAACTGAGCACCACTCCTGAACCTGGAACACATGAACATGCCATCACAACTGGAACCTGAAAACAACCATCCAACCTGGAACCTGAAAACACCATCCAACCTGGAACTGAAAACACCCTCCAACCTGGAACTTGAAACACCTACCAACCTGGAAGCTGAAAACACATCCACTGGAACCTGAAAACACCCTCCAACCTGGACCTGAAAACACCCTCCAACCTGGAACCTGAAACACATCACACCTGGAACCTGAAACACATCCAACCTGGAACCTGAAAAACACCATCCAACTGGAACTGAAAACCTCCACTGGAACCTGAAAACACCATCCAACTGGAACCTGAAAACACCCTCCAACCTGGAACCTGAAAACACCCTCCAACCTGGAACCTGAAAATCGACCTCCACACTGGAACCTGAAACACCCTCCAACCTGGAACTGAAAAACCCTCCACGCTGGAACCTGAAAAACAACCTTCTGTCTGAGGATCCAATCAGGTTTCACAGCGCCAGCACATAATTAATACACCAGCGCCCCCTAGACCTTCTGTCTGAGGACCAACTAGGGTCCCCCCAATAATAATACACCCAGCGCCCCTAGACCTTCTGTCTGAGGACCAACTAGGTTCACCAGCGCCCAGTAGGTTCAATTATTTTTGATTACATTAAGTTAGCTCTTATAGATTCCATTGTGACGCTCATAGTCTTGGATCGGTTCTGCTAGAAAGGAGAGTAAAATCAAGCAATGAACTTCGGGGAGGTATGGTACGCTGTATAGTTTCAACAGGAAAATCGCAAAGCTCAACATATAATTATCAACAATCACGTTTCAGTGCAGAAACAGCGCGCTCGGCTAATCTAGACCTTCTGGACATCGGAGACACTAGACACTAAGGTCTACTCGATCCCCTGGCCCGACCCTACAGCTGCATCCGCTAAGGAACCTTTGTCCTGGTGCTGAGGAACAACCTCGGTTCCCCAGCCAAACGCACATAAGCAAGATGAGCCAACAGGAACAGCCCTGGCGAATGCGCACGAGAGAGACATCCGACCCTCTCGCTGACGTGAGAGGAGTAATAGTCAGTGTTTTCCAGCTGATGTACGGCAAGCCATAATATGGCAGCTATACACTAATTCAGCCGAGGCTTACACTGCCCCTAAGAACCTATAAATAACTGGTGCAGAGGGCTAAGGTATGCATACCGCAGTAAGGTTCATCCCAGCGCCCCGACATGAAGCAATATGACTTGGTGTTGTATGCGAATTCCAACTGGTCATAGCTTATCATTATCCGCTCACAATAAAATTACTGGCCCATTACGATGTCCACCGAAATGACAAAACCATCCTGAGAAGTTGAAAGCGCCCAAGCAAAGAAGAACCGCACCAGTGAAGTCTTGCTAGTCTTCTCGAGGAGAAGCGTAACTATAGGTTCGAGTCCCTCATAGCGCACATCGATAGTAAACTATGCACCGAACTGCAAAGGACCCTTATGTGAAAATATATTTACACCTAGTTTTGTCAGAAGCAGAAATCTCAAAGGTGACCCCCAATAAAGCTGCGTTCTTCTCTTAGAACTTTTTTTTATTTGTACTCCTTAGGTTAATCCCTTGCATATATAAGGTAGTCTTAACCTACCATCTGCACTCGACAATTAGAGTATAGTATAAGCCCAGCTCCGCGAAGATGCCCGGAATGTCCAGGTCCAGGTTTATCTGAGAACGGCATCACCTCTAAGACTTCTGTCAACTGCAAAAGGAACGCAACCATCAAGGTTGTCACTGCAAAGGACGCGGAGCAACCTCCCTCGGGTGAGCTACTCATATTGATGCTGAGACAGGACGATTTACACATCCGGTTTAGTGACCTCATGAACTTGCATGGTGACGCGACTCCATTGTAGACATATTGTGCTAGAAGGACCCATAGCTATTGAGGCTTATCACACAGCCCGAGTCCTGAATAAATACACCAGCGCCGCCACCCCTAATATCATATGTACAGCTTCTGTCTGAGAGACAATTCTAAGGGCTTGAACCCACTGGCGCCCCATCAAGGCTGTCGTGTGCTGTCTGAGAGAGAGACCAACGAGCGCACTATGCGGAGCACACAGGCGAGGCAGCAATATTCAATAAGCTCTACCAGAAGTCCAAGAGACGAACGACACTGACTAGAGACTTGCAACCTCCTCTCAGCTGTCTGAGAACAAACTAGGTTACACGACACCACCCACATAAATAAACAACCCGTTTGAGTTTATTTTACACACGTTTACGATATCCTTTGGCGTCTCACACTCAAGAACCTTCACATCGTCTGAGGACTCAATAACGCTTTCAAGTTCACCACAGCGCGCCCACTAATTCTCAAATGCAGGAACCTTCTGCATGACAAATGAAGGAAAAAATGAGTGTTCACTCAATGCTGACTTCACTCGATATGCGCCCCCACCTAGACATATATAATACTTCTTGACTCTGTATTCTCGAGGAGGCGGAAAAGTTGGGTCAACATAATGGGTCACTCAACCTCTGGCGCATGGCTAATAATCATCATAACCTCTCATCTGCAGGTCCTCTCTTTCCAAGTCCTGAGACCTGTGCTACGGCCTAAGGACCCTCTTCTGGAGACTGGGAGGACCCCAAACTCTAAGGCTTTTCGACCCCCAGCGCCGGGTATGAGACTTCTGACATGTGCTGAAGGTATAGAGCTTGATTGACTATAGGATTCTACCCCAGCCAACATAAGGAGTCGGAATTACAGCCTCTAACCACGCGCTCACACAGCGCCCCTAGACTTCTTGTCTGGTCGCACACCAACTGGTTTGACCAGCGTCGTCCCTCTAATCAGACGCAACGCTGAGCCTGAGTGGTAGCTATGAAGGAACGGCAAAAGTAGAGGGTCTCTACCTTGTAAACTCGCGCAGTCGAGGCAATTGGAAACCTAAACAATACCCAATGGACGCCAGTGTCGCTTGTAGAGCTATCTGCCTGTGTATGGACCATCTTAATAGACTCATGGTTCAACAAGTGTGCACGCCAAGTAAGCCCACCTCTATTCATATTATAACAGCTCCTCCACGCCAGCCCAGCCTCTCCCTAGATTAGGAACTATCTGTGTTTCGTAAGTACGAATCTTTGGATCGGGTACCCATGTCAGCGCACACCATTGAGAAAGTATGTGTTTTTTTAGTTCACCATTGGTAGTCTAGAAAGTAGCAAAACCGTAAGTCTTCGCGAAAGCATCAAGAATGTGTATAACCCCTCATACACTATCAGATGTAGCGGTACACCTCGCTCTGAACGTGGAAACAACGTAGGTTGATCTACTCTGCTCAATAGTGCAACAGTTGCACCTCCATGACCTCTTGTGTTACTGACGAGTAACCCTAGGCATAAGAGACGTCTTCACTCTCTTTGTCGTATAACACGCACCCATAATCATGAACATTATATGTTTACCACCCCAGCGCCCCACATATTGTTGACCTAGTTGTCTGAGGTAGAGCTAACACATCTCTAGGTTGACTTATTTTGCCAACAATGAGCATAAAAATAACGCACTTTCTGACACAAGTTAGGAAACCTTCTCTACTCCTGCAAAATTGGTTTCCCTTTAGTTTGAAGTGTACTGCTGGAGACAGGTGTTTTTATTACAACAGCCTTTCTTAATGTGTTTCCTACCCTCTTTCGACTGCCTCTGGGCATATTTGCAATCAAACCACAGGAATCTTTCCTCCAGTCTCCTTAGCTTACTCTACTCTGCTTCTACCCCCTTGAGAGACAGTCCTCTCACTGACTCTTGCATAACTTGTGAGGTCTCCAATAGGTTCTAACAAGTGGAGAGCATCATCTTGCAAAAACAGCCATAGGGTTCGAGCAAAGGGTTACACTTGGACACTTATGTCCTGTGAGGAGCATCAATAAGTTATAGACAGAAGCCGCTGACTACATAATGCAGAGTTCCCCCCACGCACAACTATACTCCGATAACTCGTTTACAATAAGGCCCGCGCCTCCCAGCTCATCAACGCCCCCATTTGCTGATCTTGCAGGAAACAACAAACTAGGTTCCAAACCAGCACTAACTAGCCATAATTCATCGAGCTAGAGGGCACAGCGCAGTTCGTCTCCCTCGATCCTTTCTGTTAAGGACTCAATCACCTTTTTTGGCCGGTGTAAGCGCTGCGCCCAGAACAAACTCTCATGACCTTCACATTGTCTAGGACAACTAGGTTCAACCTCTCAGTCTCACAATAAAACTGCAATAACCCAGCAGTTCCTTCCTTGAACATTTTCGTCTGTTCTGAGGACAAAATAAGTGTTTTAACCGGATCCAGCCAAGGCTCAATTAACTAATACCACGTCAAGTCGCTGTTATCTCCAATGTGCTAGACCATTCGGTTCTGAGGACACGTCTGAAACTACGGGTGATCACCCCAGCAGCGCCCACGCCTGAAAAGACTTCTGTTGAAGGACCACTAGGTCATCATTTTCGCACCCGCGAAACAAGCGCCGCACTCTTTTCTAGATACGCTTTCTTGTCTGATGTCCCACAAAACTAAGGTTTCCCGCAGCGCCCCCATTAAGATCCATTCATAGTCTGAGGACCCACTAGGTATAGCCAAGCGCCCCCATAGACTCTTGTCTGATGGGATCAACTCATGGTTTGCAACGTTTCAGGCCCACACATTCATATAGCTACAAAGAAACCACTCGCAGCCGCCCCTTAGAACCCTCTGTCTGAATAGGTTACCAACTGTTCAGACAACGGTGTCATCTTCCCGCGCCCCCTGACTTCTGGATGGCGATTATAAACCTAGGTATTCACTCTCACCAAGTCGCTTCCCTGTATAGACCTTCTTCTAGCGAGACAACACGCGTCGAGGTTAGACACCCCAAGCTCAAGTAATATACATCATCCCAGAACTACGACCCCTAAAAGATTCTGTTCTGGGAAAGTATAGGTTCCCATAAGCAAATGCAGACCAACATTACGATGTACAATGTACTCTCGGCCGCGCCGTCCCTAGACTTCTGGTTTCTGGTTAACAAAACTGAGGTTCCCAATGAAGCCAACATAAATCATACCCAGCTCTGGCCACTTCCTAGATCAACTTCTCTGGTCTGAGGAGGAAACTTAAGGGTCACCAGGCGCCACATAAATACTAAACACCCCCGCGAGCATCCTTAATGACTCGATTACAATGTCTGAGGTACGCAAAGACACTAGGGTCTAAATACTTGTGATCACGACCACATACGTAATACACAACAGCGCCCCCTTAGACTTCTGTAACTCTGAGGACCAACATAAGGGTTTCACAACGAGGTGGCCAACATAATAATATCCTCCTTACGCCACCTTCACCATAAGAACTGCCTTTTTGTCTGGGGAACCAAAGTAGTGTAATATCTCAAACAGCAACACAGGTATAATACACCAGGCTCCATCAACTACTGAGGAACCCAGGAAAGGTTGGGGCTCATAATTTGGGAAGGGAGTAGACAGACAAGGTACAGACCATAACAATGGTGCCCTCCTAGAATTGTCAGCTAGAGTGGTTAGTACAGCGATTGCGTAAGACGGAAGAATTACATTCCAGTCCTGCTTACCAGCTTAAATAATGACACATAGCAACAGTATTTTCCGTGACTAAGGACTAAAACAACAAGATGTTTACGTGGCCACACCACTCGAACTCCTGGCATGAACAAGCCTTTACGAGACAACAGGGTCCACTTAATTGACAAGGAGGATAGATAGTGGACCAACTGTTCGAATGCCGGACCTGACAGAACCGGCCTCGAATACACAAGCCCACGTCTCACGCCAAGCGACCAACGAAAGGATCACTAAAGCACATTTGATAATAGACATGGGGCCACAAAGATGAGAAAACAAGACAACTCAAAAATGCCGGAGCAACAGGATTTTATATAGTAACACATGATATCAACAGACCACATTGTTTTTCAACGGGCAAAGAAAAGGATGACAACAGACCCAGACTTATCAGCAAGAGTGGAGCATGGAAGAGCAGTCTCGTGTGAAAGAGATAACGAATAAGCTGAAAAATAAACCCGCGGCGACCGCAATGGAGACACACAGTACAAGACAGCAGCTACAGCCGCCACCGCGGAGCAACGCTCGCGCCCGCCAGAGAATGACATCATGAACCGAGATGTAACCGCCCAGGCTGCGGGCCCTTACGTTAGGGTCGGTGAGCCCGCGCCACCGGCCCCTCACCCCAACTGCACCCAGAGTAGTTCGTAGACAAGCATTTTATGGGGCACCACAGATCAAGGACGCTAGTATGCCACATGCGTTTGCTCGGGAAATACACTCAGTTAAGCACGATGTGCGCACCCCGAAACGTCTTCAATGTGTTGCAACACGATGGACTTCAACATGACAGTGTCAAAACCCATAATGCCAAGCCGTGGCGAAGGCTAACGGCCCCCCTCAAGTCAATGGGTACCATGCTCCAGCAGGCTCTGCTCCAACCTTACTGGTCTGAGGCACAACAAACTGCACGACCTACCAAAAATTGGGAATATTTTTGATGGCACTCCAAAATCGCTTCATCACTGCGGTATCTCAATCTAGAGAACTTGCGTAAGTGGAACCTGAAAGGTCATAGGACCTTTAGGACTGTATAAAAAAAAGAAGAAAAGGAAAACAGAACTATCAAAATAATAGCATTCAGAAATATTACTGACTTAGTTTAGTTCTTATTCATTAAAAGATACTGGTAGAGAGTAATGGGACCTATCTGGTCATAGACTGTTGCCTAGGTTTGATAAGTTATTAGTAAGAGCTGGGGAGGATAATGTGTATTTAAGATTTTGTTGATTTTGTTTTCAATTGTCCGTGTGATCAGTAATCCCTTAAAGGAAGCACTACGACAACATAAGCGGAGAGGGTGGTTGGTATATGATGGGAGAACGCCTGCAACCTGGATTAGATACTCAATACAGGTTTAAGGAAGCGAGAGCACATGGTAAGTGCATCCCAACACTACCAAAGGTGGGTGGTGATACTGAGGGCACGGAAGACTCAGTGTGTCCTTATGGTCGTAGCAGGAGAAGACTAGGTAAGTAAAGCCATCGCGACACAACTCAATAAGAAGGAAGTGTGACGACAGGGGTGCAAGGACTCCGGGGGGTGAATTGTTTGTTAGTGTAGAGCTAGTACCTAACCCATTATATTATCAGAAGTTAAAGTCAAACAGAGGAACATTTTAAACATTTGGGCTAGAAATTTAAAAGGAAATGATGCTTCGCACGACACTCACACGCCAAGACAGAGAAAAATCGTCTTCGACTGGTGATAGCTTTCCTATGTCAACATATAGGAGTACCATATTTTAATGAAGACCAGGCTTCTACCATCTGGAAGGGGAAGTACAATGACACGTTTTTCCAGATGTCCAGGAGATCAGGATAATAAGTGTACTGAATAGGCGAAGCTAAAATGACAAATCTACGAAACTGAAAACAAGAACCTGACACCCTCAGAACGGGGGACACTAACTCTGCCCCCAAGTAAGTGCCAAATATAAAGCGACGAACTCATGCACGCTAGGGTTACAACTTATATTTGACTAAAAGAAAACGGGTACTCAAACTCAATGCAAGCTCGTTGCATGCTGGGTCTGTCAAATTCATATCATAGGTATGGCATGTCGTGCGAGGACTACCTACAGTATGATTAATTGTATAGCACTATAGACTGCATCTCTTGGAGTAAGTATATAGATACAGTTTATTATTCTTCGACCAATACCTGAGATACTCTCTGAATTTTCGCACATCAGCCCACTGAACACACATCTATCAGATCACAGCAATACATCTATTGAACAACGTAAAACTCATCATAGAGGGCATCAAAAGCGCAAAGGAACTTGATCATATTAAGAAATGCTAAATAAAGATGGAAGGAAAGTGTGTGGACAATCTAGCAACAAAATCTATTAGGCAAGCAACATTTAATCCTCTTTTCTTGACATACTTCCTGACAATATTCCATGTAATAGTGAGGTAGATGTAATTTTGGCAGTAAGAAAATTATAACTAGTGTGATTTGACTCTCGCTTCCTATCAAATCTAAAAATGATCAAGGAAGACAACCTATAAATGACAAACAATGAAATGTTTGAATGAAAGAATACAAAAACCTGAATAAAGAAATTGAGGAAACTGTTCAACCAAAACATAGAACCAGAAAACCTGAGTTTACACGCCTTCAACTATGGTGATTACGTAAAATACATAGTTCGGAAATACACTTAGGAAAAGAGGAAGAATCCATAGACTTCTAACAAATTCTGGGAAAAATTGGAAAGATAAGACAATTTAATACCTAACAAATGACATATATATTATTTTTTTATATGTTAGGTGATCCAAGCTTTCTCTCCTCCTGGAGAATGTCTGGGTAAACCTTTGATCTGTGTTATTGGTCATCTTTACCAAAGAAAATAAAAGAGGAAACAAGTGTACAATAGATCAATCATCTTAGAGATCAACGCATGAATTAAGAGTGATCAGAAACTACTGGATTCTTTATTAACATTGTGACGGTAACTTTAAGAGACCAAATACAAACTTCCAACAGAGAAGGGCTGTGGTGAGATAGATGGGGTAATACCATAAATGAAATTATAAAAATAAAATATATTACGATACAAATATACGTCCA
>NC_036840.1:29606639-29614137 GCF_002910315.2 Salvelinus sp. IW2-2015 | reverse complement strand
GTCATTGTCCCAGGTTGGATGGTGTGTTTGTCAGGTTCCAGGTTGGAATGGTGTTTTCAGGTTCCAGGTTGGATGGTGTTTTCAGGTTCCAGGTTGGATGGTGTTTTCAGGTTCCAGTTGGATGCGTGTTTGGTCAGGTTCCAGGTTGATGGGTGTTTTCAGGTTCCAGTTGGATGGTGTTTTCAGGTTCCAGGTTGGATGTGTGTTTTCAGTTCCAGGTTGGATGTGTTTTCAGGGTCCAGGTTGGATGGTGTTTTCAGGTTCCAGGTTGGATGGTGTTTACAGGTTCCAGGTTGGATGTGTTTTCAGGTTCCAGGTTGGATGGTTTTTTCAGGTTTCTGTTGTTTGTTTGCCAGATCATTTGCTGTATAGCTTGGAAATAATAATGTTTTGTTGTAGGAATCCTTCCACGTTATTTTGTCCGAAATCAGGTTGTAGGTTTGGAGTTTTGATTTGGAGTGAAGGTTTTTTTGTGGAGGGTGGTATTCTATACGTCCTTGCAGAAAATCAAAATTTATCGAACTCTAAATCTATCTTTTTGTAAAAAACATAATGAAAAATGCAGGAGGTCATCTGCTCCTGTCTGTTCTCTCTTTCCTGCTCTCTCTCTCTTCTCCTCTCTCTCTCGCTCTCTCTCTCTCTCTCTCTCTCTCTCTCTCTCTCTCTCTCTCTCTCTCCTCTCTCTCTCTCTCTCTCTCTCTCTCTCTCTCTCTCGCTCTCGCTCGCTCTCTTCGCTCTCTCTGTCTCTTTCTCTCTGTCTCTCTCTCTCTCTCTGTCTCTGTCTCTGTCTCTCCGTCCCTGTAACTGCAAGGCTAGGGGTCTGCACTACAAGCAGGAGATGAAAGGATTAACATTAATTACATGTCAGGAACAGAAAGGAGCTTTGCCTGTCTTGGCCATGATACAATATCTCCTGATCTGATGCATGTGCTGGGCGAGCTAACAACTTCTGCTGCAAAAGAAGAATAGGGACTCCGTCTATTGACAGGAAAAAAAGAAAACGAGGGAGGAGAAAAGGGAAAACAAGAAAACGGGGAGTAGGGAGGGAGGGTGTAAAGAAAAGGGGAAAGTGGCAGCGGGTCCTCTTGTACATTGAACTGTTTCTGTTTCTATGGAAACCAGAGAGTTCGGAGAGTGGAGGACAATAGAAGGCAAGATGAGGGGATGAGGGGAAAGAAAAGGAAGTCACAATAAGAGGGATCTGAGGAGAAACAAAGAGAACG
Organism: Salvelinus sp. IW2-2015; assembly: GCF_002910315.2. NCBI lineage: Eukaryota > Metazoa > Chordata > Actinopteri > Salmoniformes > Salmonidae > Salvelinus > Salvelinus sp. IW2-2015. Next base: position 29,612,914 of record NC_036840.1, on the reverse strand, counting down.
AGAGAGGGGTGAAGTGGCTGGGGCAGGAGGAAGAACAGAAGGGAGGGGAGAAAAGGGAAGCAAGGGACGCTTGCGAATACGGTTGACATTGGCCACACCATGTTGATACCGGAGATTATMAGCATACTGGACACTGTCAAGAAACATATCGTTTCGACTATAACTACAAATCCCTAAAGGATGGAAATGAGGTACAACATACAATGGGGAGATGAAGTCTCGCGACTTCAGTTGAAGGATTTACAATCACATCTGACAAGGTCAATGAAATCCGCGCCTTGCGGGAAGCCCCGCCTTCCACAGCTGATAAGAGTGAGTCTCGGTTTCATTCCTTCAATTTAATACCGCTCTTCACCGAGCCCAGGAATGTGCGGGGCGGGGCCACACAGGTGTTGCACCTTGTTTCCCTCCTTTAGGGAACAGTAGTTATAGTCATAAAGTTACGTTCCCTTTCAGTCACTCGACTTCGGTACAATATACTACGGGTAAATATAATCACACCCGAAGCCGAACACAACGAATACTAAATGAAACGGCCCATGGCAGACCACCCAGACCTGACCCTGCCAGATGRGGCAGTCTGGGAATTGCACACATGGCGCGCTGCCTAGTGACTTTCCTCTGTCCCATCTGTAAGAATACAGGAAGCAGTGACATCCAAGTGATACAACCTCACAACAGTGCATGGTGATGCCCAACTTTCCGCGGCACAAACATCTCCTATAGTCAACCCCTTAAACAACTCCCAAGATGCTGCCAGACCCACGGTGGAGTTGGCCTGTACTCCGTTAGGTAATCCTTGCCTTTCGCTGCTGCATGACAGGGAGATAGCCTCTACAATCTAGTGGGAGAGACGCTGCTTAGAGCTGGTTTAGCAAAACAGAACAAAAGGCTGGTCACATAACCGGTAATCTCAGATCCGTTCAATATGTCTGTGTAAAGCTCCAGGTCAAAAGAAGGAGGTGAAAAGGGAAATAGCTCCAAGCCGAGGACCTGTAGGCTTTAGGGGAGAAGGCGGCATTTGGACGCTACGCCACCTTAGAGTCGGGCGTGGCGAACTAAATACCAGATAACACGTTGAGGTCCCCAAACACATTTAGCCAAGTCCATGAAGCAGGGAGTTTTGTAGGAGAAGATATTCAGATCCACTGACTTCCAGAGGCTCAAAGGGGGCCACACCCAGTGCCTCCAAAACCAGCGCKAACTCCCATGTGGGCGTAATAGGTTTTAGAGATCAGTCTGAGATGACGTACACCATTCAGGAACCGCAGGACCAGGGGTTGTGCAAACGATGAGTTTCAATCAATTCCCACATGACACGCTGATATTGGCACAAGATGGAGGGAATGTTGGAACATGACTAAAGAGATTACAGTTAATTGAAAATGTATGATTGATCCAGTATAAATTAACATATACAATGTACTATACATATACAGCTCTGGAAAAAACTAAGAGACCCCTGTAAAATTGTCTATTTCTCTGGTTTTACTCTTTATAAGGTATGTGTTTGGGTAAAATTTACATTTTTGTTAAATTCTATAAACTACTGACAACATTTCTCCCAAATTCCAAGTAAAAACATTGTCATTTAGAGCATCTATTTGCAGAAAACGACAACAGGTCAAAATAACAAAAATGATGCTGTGTTGTCAGACCTTGAATAATGCAAAGAAATTAAGTTCATAGTCATTTTTAAACAACACAATACTCCTTCGGGATCGGTGTCTCTTCCCCAGCTAATGCGATTAGCATGAGGTTGTAATAACAGGAAAATTTCCCAGGACATAGACATATCTGATATTGCCAGAAAGCTTAAATTCTTGTTAATCTAACTGCACTGTCRAATTTACAGTAGCTATTACAGTGAAAGAATACCATTATATTGTTAAAGGAGAGTGCACAGTTTTGAACAGAAATGCAATGACTAATTGGATCAGTCTAAAACTTTGCACATACACTGCTGCCATCTAGTGGCCAAAATCTAAATAGCACCTGGGCTGGAATAATAAACTAAGGCCTTTCTCTTGAATTTCAGAGATGATGGTCAAAAAAAAATACAAAATAACGTTTTTTTTCCCTTTGTATTATCTTTTACCAGATCTAATGTGTTATATTCTCCTACATTAATTTCACATTTCCACAAACTGCAAAGTGTTTCCTTTCAAATGGTACCAAGAATATGCATATSCTTACTTCAGGGCCTGAGCTACAGGCAGTTAGGTTTGGTTAGATGTCATTTTAGACGGAAAAAAATATAAAAAATAAAATCTTAACCAATGAGTTTATTAGGAAGAGTCCAGAAATCAAAGCTTGGCATGCTCTCCACCAGTCACATTGATGTTTATTTGTTTTGATGTTGGGTGACTTTATTTGTTTTTAAATGTACATTTTTTTCACCTTTATTTAACCAGGTAGGCTAGTTGAGAACAAGTTCTCATTTGCAACTGCGACCTGGCCAAGATAAAGCATAGCAGTGTGAACAGACAACAACACAGAGTTACACATGGAGTAAACAAAGCATAGTCAATAATACAGTAGAACAAAAGAAAACAAAAAGTCTATATACAGTGAGTGCAAATGAGGTAAGATAAGGGAGTTAAGGCAATAAATAGGCCATGGTGGCGAAGTAATTACAATAAAGCAATTAAACACTGGAATGGTAGATGTGCAGAAGATGAATGTGCAAGTAGAGATACGAGTGGGTGCTGCTATGGTGACCAGTGAGCTGAGATAAGGCGGGGCTTTAACTAGCAGAGACTTGTAGATAACCTGTAGCCAGTGGGTTTGGCGATGAGTATGAAGCGAGGGCCAACCAACGAGAGCGTACAGGTTGCAATGGTGGGTAGTATATGGGGCTTTGGTGACAAAACGGATGGCACTGTGATAGACTGCATCCAGTTTGTTGAGTAGAGTGTTGGAGGCTATTTTACAGATGACATCACCGAAGTCGAGGATCGGTAGGATAGTCAGTTTTACGAGGGTACGTTTGGCAACATGAGTGAAGGATGCTTTGTTGCAATATAGGAAGCCGATTCTAGATTTAATTTTGGATTGGAGATGCTTAATGTGAGTCTGGAAGGAGAYTTTACAGTCTAACCAGACACCTAGGTATTTGTAGTTGTCCACACATTCTAAGTCAGAGCCGTCCAGAGTAGTGATGCTGGGTGGGTGAGCAGGTGCGGGCAGTGATCGGTTGAATAGCATGCATTTAGTTTTACTTGCGTTTAAGAGCAGTTGGAGGCCACGGAAGGAGAGTTGTATGGCATTGAAGCTCGTCTGGAGGTTAGTTAACCTCTCTGGGATATGTGGGACGCAAGCGTCCCAACTGACAAACATCCAGTGAAAATGCAGAGCTGCAAGAAGGTCCCTTAGAAATCTGGATTCCCAATGAAACCCATTGAAAAGAGAGTGAAATCAACAACAAAAAAATCTGAATGGTTTGTCCGCCAAATAAGTTATGTTTTACAAACAGTTTTAGAAACTCCAGAGTGTTTTCTATCCAAATCCAATAATATGCATATCTTAGGTTCTGGGCCTAAGTAGCAGGCAGTTTACTTTGGACACGCTTTTCATCCGGACGTAAAAATACTGCCACCTATCCCAGAGAAGTTAACACAGTGTCCAAAGAGGGGCCAGAAGTATACAGAATGGTGTCATCTGCGTTGAGGTGGATCAGAGAATCACCAGCAACAAGAGCAACATCACCCAAGGGGGTTTGTGACCCCCCTTGGGTTGTGCCGTGGCGGAGATCTTTGTGGGCTATACTCGGCCTCGTCTCAGGATGGTAAGTTGGTGGTTGAAGATATCCGTCTAGTGGTGTGGGGGTTGTGCTTTGGCAAAGTGGGTGGGGTTATATCCTTCCTGTTTGGCCCTGTCCGGGGGTATCATCGGATGGGGCCACAGTGTCTCCTGACCCCTCCTGTCTCAGCCTCCAGTATTTATGCTGCAGTAGTTTGTGTTGGGGGGCTAGGGTCAGTTTGTTATATCTGGAGTACTTCTCCTGTCTTATCCGGTGTCCTGTGTGAATTTAAGTATGCTCTCTCTAATTCTCTCTTTATCTCTTTCTTTCTTTCTCTCTCTCGGAGGACCTGAGCCCTAGGACCATGCCTCAGAACTACCTGGCCTGATGACTCCTTGCTGTCCCCAGTCCACTTGGCCGTGCTGCTGCTCCAGTTTCAACTGTTCTGCCTGCGGCTAGGGAACCTTGACCTGTTCACCGGACGTGCTACCTGTCCCAGACCTGCTGTTTTCAACTCTCTAGAGACAGCAGGAGCGGTAGAAATACTCTGAATGATCGGCTATGAAAAGCCAACTGACATTTACTCCTGAGGTGCTGACCTGTTGCACCCTCGACAACCACTGTGATTATTATTATTTGACCCTGCTAGTCATCTATGAACATTTGAACATCTTGGCCATGTTCTGTTATAATCTCCACCCGGCACAGCCAGAAGAGGACTGGCCACCCCTCATAGCCTGGTTCCTCTCTAGGTTTCTTCCAAGGTTCTGGCCTTTCTATGGAGTTTCTCCTAGCCACCGTGCTTCTACACCTGCATTGCTTGCTGTTTGGGGTTTTAGGCTGGGTTTCTGTACAGCACTTTGTGACATCAGCTGATGTAAAAAGGGCTTTATAAATACATTTGATTTAATGAGTTTTGAAAGCCTGAGACAGGAGGGAGGAGGGGACGAGAGGAGAGGAGAGGAGAGGAGAGGAGAGGAAAGCTCGCATGCTGACGTGGCCCGACGGTAATGAATCCGACAGCAGTTGCTTTAAAAATACATTTGATTGATTGAGTTTTATTGCTTCTTTAATCAGAACACCAGTTTTCAACATAATTGGAAAAATGTTTTCTAATGACCAATTAGCTTTTTAAAATGATAAACTTGGATTAGCTAACACAACGTGCCATTGGAACACAGGAGTGATGGTTGCTGATAATCTATTTTCTCGGGAACATTCGACGTGATGACGCTGCAGAAGTGTGGGGGATGCACATCAAATTGTAGTCTGTACGCTGACATCACTGTTCCCATGATCTAGGGCGACACTGCGCATGCGCGRCATTGGTCGGAGCAGACAGTGAGCCTCTGTGAGTTAGCTAACCTGGCTAGCACGCTATGCAGTGCTTGTTAGCTAGTCTGGCTAGCTATGCTATGCAGCGTTTGTTAGCTAGTCTGGCTAGCTATGCTATGCAGTGCTTGTTAGCTAGTCTGGCTAGCTATGCTATGCAGCGTTTGTTAGCTAGTCTGGCTAGCTATGCTATCCAGCGTTTGTTAGCTAGTCTGGCTAGCTATGCTATCCAGCGTTTGTTAGCTAGCTTGGTCTCGAAAGTCTACGTAGGACCGTAATACCGAGGTGGGACCTGGACCCTTCTGGGAAGAGAGGCAAGTGGTGCTTAACCAAGGCAGACACAGGCGGCGGGGGGGATACCCAGAGAACCTTGTTGCCCTGTCTCTTCGAGTAGCCGCCCACGTAACTGGCGACAAAGTTCACATTCGATTCGACCAACAAACCAATAAATATCCACGTCCTGCAACTCAGACTCAGCCGAGGTACGGGAACCCGGAAGAGGAAGTCACTATTGGAAACACCAAGCCCTCTAAAGAATGCTTCCCGATTGTCAACAGAAGCTGCGTAGTAGGGGAACAGTGCCAACCGTCCCCTAGTCTGGCACACAAACTGATTGGAGCGAGGGCAGCATGAGCGTGCACTGAGCCGAACCAGGCCAAGGAATTAGAAGAATAACTAATTGTTCGTGATTAGTAAACTTATGAGAACCATACAATCTTCCGCACACAACGTTCAGGGGGTGAGCACGCTCTACCACTAAGGGACAATTTAGTTGGCGCACCGTACGACTGTCTCGCGTTCCAATTGTTTGTTTTAGTAGAGTGAATCGTTCCTGTTCACACCAAGGTGAAAAGAGGAATAATTGAAGGAATTATCACCTGTGGAAGGCGGTGCTTCCAGCAAGACGCAGATTTCATTAGCCTTGTCAGGCGTGATTGTAGATCCTTCAACCGAAAGTTACGAGAGTGCGATCTCCATTTTCTTCCAAAGTTGACTGACTGAAAGATAACTGTATACATGTAGGTCCATTATAATTTCTACACAGTTTAATTGGGTTTAGTCATTATAAAGTATATTGAGTTCTTTTCCCCCACCAAAAAGAAAATCTCAAAAAGATTTAACACACCTGACATAGACTGACAGACATATCATTAATTTCTAATTTCACACTCATTTGAATTGAGAATGAAATTCCTGATTC
>NC_036840.1:29594014-29603836 GCF_002910315.2 Salvelinus sp. IW2-2015 | reverse complement strand
CATAGCCCACATTACTCTATCTTTTTGAAAGAACGAGCATTTGGCCAGCTGTCACTGGTAGAGTTGACATGCGTCACCATCATGACTAGTCTTTCTGTGGGTGAAATAAAAAAACGACTGGTCTGTTAATTTCAGACATAGGGGTCTTTTAAAAAAGCAACTGTCACTTTTTGAAGCAACTGTCATTCCTAACAGACATCCTGGTGGGTACATGGTGGCTGAGGACCTGACCCTTAGAGGACCTGACCCTAGAGGACCTGACCCTTAGAGGACCTGACCCAAAGAGGACCTGACCCACAGAGGACCTGACCCACAGAGGGACCTGACCCACAGAGGACCTGACCCATAGAGGACATGACCCACAAGAGGACCTGACCTTAGAGGACCTGACCCTTAGAGGACCTGACCCTTAGGAGCGACCTGACCCTTAGAGGACCTGACCCACAGAGGACCTGACCCACAAGAGGACCTGACCCACAGAGGACCTGACCCACAGAGGACCTGACTCTTAGAGGACCTGATATCAAATTCCAGTCAGCCAACCCGACCAGCCAACCGTCCAGCCAGACCGACCAGCCCAGACCGACCAGCCAGACCGCCAGCCAGGCCGACCTGCCAGACTGACCAGCCAGCCAACCGACCAGCCAGACCGACCAGCCAGCCAACCCGACCAGTCAGACCGACCAGCCAGACCGACCAGCCAGAACTCCCAGCCAGATCGACCAGCCATACTGACCAGCCAGACCGAACCAGCCAGCCAGACCAACCAGCCAGACCGACCACCAGCCAGATCGACCAGCCAGAATCGACCAGCCAGACCGTCCAGCCAGATCGACCAGCCAGACCGTCCAGCCAGGACCGACCAGCCAGCTCAGATGATATGACTGGCATTCTAACATGGGCATTCTAACATGGGCATTCTAACATGGGCATTCTAACATGGGCATTCTAACAGGGCATTCTGAGCATGGGCATTCTAACATGGGCATTCTGGGCATTCTAACATGGGCATTCTAACATGGGCATTCTTAACATGGCATTCTAACATGGGGCATTCTGAGCATTCTAACATGGGCATTCTAACATGGGCATTCTACATGGGCATTCTAACATGGCATTCTAACATGGCATTCTAACATGGGCATTCTAACAGGGCATTCTAACATGGCATTCTAACATGGGCATTCTAACATGGAATTCTAACATGGGCATTCTAACATGGGCATTCTAACATGGGCATTCTGGGCATTCTAACATGGGCATTCTAACATGGCATTCTAACATGGCATTCTAACATGGGCATTCTAACATGGCATTTCTAACATGGGCATTCTAACATGGGCATTCTAACATGGGCATTCTAACATGGGCATTCTAACATGGGCATTCTAACATGGGCATTCTGGGCATTCTAACATGGGCATTCTTAACATGGGCATTCTAACATGGGCATTCTGAGCCTTCTAACATGGGCATTCTGGCATTCTAATATGGGCATTCTGGCATTCTAATATGGGCATTTCTAACATGGGCATTCTAACATGGGCATTCTAACATGGCATTCTACATGGGCATTCTAACATGGGCATTCTGGGCATCTAACATGGGCATTCTGAGCATTCTAACATGGGCATTCTGGCATTCAATATGGGCATTCTGAGCATTCTTAACATGGGCATTCTAACATGGGCATTCTAACATGGGCATTCTAACATGGGCATTCTAACATTGGGCATTCTACATGGCATTCTAACATGGGCATTCTAACATGGGCATTCTAACATGGGCATTCTAACATAACATGGCATTCTAACATGGGCATTCTAACATGGGCATTCTAACATGCGGCATTCTAACATGGGCTGGCTAACATGGGCATATTACATGGGCATTCTAACATGGCATTCTAACATGGGCATTCTAACATGGGCATTCTAACATGGGCATTCAACATGGCATTCTAACATGGGCAGCATTCTAACATGGGCATTCTAACAGGGGCATCTGGGCATTTCTCTGGCATTCTAAACATGGGCGCATTCTAACATGGGCATTCTAACATGGCATTCTAACATGGCATTCTAACATGGGCATTCTGAACATGCGGCATTCTAACATGGCGTTCTGGCATTCTAACATGGGCATTCTGGCATTCTAATATGGGCATCTCGGATTCTAATAATGGGCATTCTAACATGGCATCTGGCATTCTAAACATGGGCATTTCTGGGCATTCTAACATGGCATTCATGGGCTTCTAATATCTGGCATTCGGCATTCTAATATGGGCATTCTAACATGGGCATTCTGGGCATTCTAATATGGGCCATTCTAACATGGCATTCTGGCATTCTAATATGGGCATTCTGGGCATTCTAATATGGGGCATTCTAACATGGGCATCTGCATTCTAAATGGGCATTCTAACATGGGCATTCTAACATGGGCTGGCATTACTAACTATGGGCATCTTAACATGTGGCATTCTAACTATGGGCATTCTATACATGGAGCATTCTAACTATGGGCATTCTAACATGGGCATGTTCTGAGGCATCTAACCATGGGCATCTTCTAACAGGCTGGGCTTTCTGAGCTATGGGCATCTAACATTGGCATTCTAATATGGTCAATCATCTAACAATGGGCTATTCTAACATGGGCATTCTACTATGGGCATTCTAACATGGGCATTTCTTATAAACATTGCGGGCATTTCTAAAAATTGGGCATTCTAACATGGGCATTCTAACATGGGCATTGCTCGCATACATGGGCATTCTAACATGGCATTCTGAGCATTCAAACATGGGCATTCATGGGCATTCTAATATGGCATTCTGGGCATTCTAATATGGGCATTCTAACATGGGCATTCTGAGCATTCTAACATGGCATTCATGGGCATTCTAACATGGGCATTACTGGGCATTTCTAAATGGGCATTCTGGGCATTCTAAATGGGCATTCTAACATTGGCATTCTGGCATTCTAAATGATGCGGGGCATTCTAACATGGGCATCTAACATGGCATTCTAATCATGGGCATTCTAACATGGGCATTCTAACATGGGCATTCTTCAACATGGGCATTCTAACATGAGGCATTCTACTCCAACATGGATCTGACATTATACTAGCACTGCTGGGCATCATCTCTAACATGGGCATTCTAAACATGGGCCATTCTAACATGGGTCTTCTAACATGGGACATTCTACTTGGGCTTCATAACATGAGCATTCTAACAATGGGCATTCAGAGGCATTCTAAACATGGCATTCTAACATGGCATTCTACAAGGGCATTCTCATGGCATTCTAACATGGGCATTCTAACATGGCATTTCTGGCATGCTAACTTGGGCATTCTAAATGGCATTTCTAACATGGGCATTCAACAATGGGCATCTAAACATGGGCATTCTGGGCACTGCTAACATGGCATTCTACCAGCCAGACCAACCGACCAGCCAGACCGACCAGCCAGACTGACTGACTAACCAGCCAGATCGATCAGCCAGACCGACCACCAGACCGAGCTGCCTGGACTCCCAGCCCCCACCAGTCTAGTAAATAACTAAATTCTCTCCCAACATAATTTCCTTCCCAGTTTACACTCATTCTTTTTTCTCTCCAAAAGGGAAATAAAAACCAAGACAAAAAAACACACATACACCTCAAATTTACATAAACACACAGTAAACAGGAAATCCTCCATATCATTAATCTCATAGTACAAATAGGACTTGCCTAGCTATATGAAATCAATTGATAAAAAATAGGATTGTAGAGATATTTTTACAGGCATATAGCTGGGCCGCCCCGTCCTGTCCCCATGGGTCCACCACCCTGCAAATCATATCAAATACAATTTTATTTGTCACATGCGCTAAATACAACAGGTAGGATGGGCTTAAGGTGAAATGCTTACTTATACAAGCCCTTAACTTAAAGTGCAGTTCAAGAAAAAGAGTTAAGCAAATATTTACTAAATAAACTAAAGGTTATACACATGGGGGGCACCGGTACCGGTACCGAGTCAATGTGCGGGGGCACAGTCCAGTCCAGGGGCAAAGCGACCATGTACAGACAACAAACAGCGAGTAGCAGCAGTGCAAAAACAAAGGGGGGGGGGAATCAATGTAAATAGTCCGGGCGGCCACTAGACCAAGCGTTCCCGTGGCCCGGGGTAGAAGCCGCTAAGGTTCCCCCTGGACCCAGACCCGTTGTGCCGGCACCACCGCCGTGCTGTAGCAGAGAGGGCTCAGATGATATGACTGGGCATTCTAACATGGGCATTCTAACATGGGCATTCTAACATGGGCATTCTAACATGGGCATTCTAACATGGGCATTCTGGGCATTCTAACTTGGGCATTCTAACATGGGCATTCTAACATATCTGTATACCTTCATCATCGTCACTAGTGTTTCCCAGGTCTTCCTCACATTTTTATATTTTTTATATTTGTGTGTCATCAGGAAAAGCCTCTATCAACCATTGATACAGTTTGGAAATCAACTTTGGAGGTTTGTCAGACTGCCTTACAAAAGCATCTGCCTTGTTCAGTATTTGCTGCACGGAGAGAGTAAAGTGTTGTATACTGCCTGGCAGACTCACTAAAACACAAATGCTGCATTTGAAAATCATGTCTGAGAGTGGGAGTGTGACCGTAAAAACAAAAAAGTAAGAACAACTTGCTTTCTGTTTTACTTAATATAAGGAATTTGATGTATATCATTTAATTACAATTTTTACTTTTAGTTAACTATGACAATTGAGTAKTTTTACACACTGTATTTTAAGTACATTTATGACCAAATACTTTCAGACTCAAGTAGTGTTTTACTGGGTGACGTTCACTTTTACTTGAGTCATTTTCTATTAAGGTTTACTGTATCGTTACTCAACTTGAGAGGAGGCTGCTGAGGGGCGGACGGCTCATAATAATGTCTTGAACCGAGCGAATGGAATGGCATGTCTTTGATACCATTCCACTTCAGCCATTAGCACGAGCCCGTCCTCCCTAATTAAGGTGCCACCAACCTCCTGTGTACGTATGACAGTGAGTTTTTTTTCTCCACCACTTGGCGAAAAAGACTGACTTCTCAATTTACTACAGACACTTAGTTCCTTTCCAATTGGTGGCAAGAGCCGCACGACACGCCCACCCACACACACACACGCGCTGGTCGCAACTTACACGGTAACAGGAACAACATGTTGGTGACATGTTAGAACACTGTCAGCTCTGTGTTTGTACCCCCGGGGATGTGTGTGTGTGTGTGTGTGTGGTGTGTGTGTGTGTGTGTGTTGTGTGTGTGTGTGTGTGTGTGTGGTGTGTGTGTTGTGTGTTGTGTGTGTGTGTGTGTGTGTGTGTGTGTGTGTGTGTGTGTGTGGTGTGTGTGGGCTGTGTGTGTGTGTGTGTGTGTGTGTCGTTGCAAAGCCCCTCGCCAGAGGTAGGAGCGCAGGCCTGACGGAGACGCTTGCGCGCGTGTGTGTGTGGTAGTGAGCACTGGGTTTATAGCGTGACTGTTGGTCGTTCGCCCGAAGACTGCTAGAGGGAGAGAGTTAGATTGAATGTTTTAGTAGTGGTGATTGTTGAGGAGTGCTGATAGACACAGTGAGCAACCATGACTGACGCGTGGCTAGTGCGCAGTCAGTTTGGCGGACCTATCGGCCTCTTTTGACGTGTGCTGCGTGACAGTGTGTTGTGTGTGTAGTGTGTGTGTGCGTATACATTGTGTGTGTGTTTTACCCCAGGAAAATTCCTGGCACCCGGGTGATCTTACTGTGACCAGAAGCCTTCATCACCCTTGCTGACCATCTCATAGAGAGAACCTGACTGTTCTTATGAGCTTCCCCCCATAACGCTTCTCCCTTCCTCCCCTAGCAGAGATGAGGAGAGAGGCGAGAGAGGGAGAGGTTGCGGAGAGGGGGAGAGAGAGTGATGGGAGAGAGGAGAGAGGATGATTGCGAGGCGATGAGCGGGGTAAGATCATCCTTTAGAACGAAGAAACGAGAGCGGTTCAAAGCACTCGCGGACGGACCCGCACGCCAAGTCCCGAGTCATCATGAGAAGAAGAGTTAGAGGAGAGATTAGTATACATACGTCGCCTCAAGCCAGAGCCCATGAGCGTCGACAGTGACAGGAGGCACACTTACTGAGTAGTGAGAGGCAGAGAGAGATCAGTTTGAGCCTTGTGTTTATGTTATTGTCCTGAGAGAAAGGTGGCCTTGGTCTCACCGCCCAAGGTCTGTTGGAAGCAGAGGACATGACCACCAGAGGTTTCCTACGAGAAATTTCATACATGACGGAGAGAGAAGGACGTATCAAGCGTCGAGTGATATTCATTTTATCCTAAAAAACTTCCCTAGCCTTGTGACGATAACAGAGCGCAATACCGACGAATACACGAATGAATAGCAGACTAGCACACGCATCGAGCGTCTGCAAGAGATATGAAGAGTGGCTACTCAATTATCAATCAAATGAGTTCATAAAGTCCTTTTTGAGCGATCAGTAGAGTGTACACAAGGAGTTCGCTAGTACAGAGAACGAAGAGAAAGAGCACCAGGGCGCTATAAAAACCACAAGCAGAAGCAAGCAATGCAGATTCGTTGTGTTTAGATTTGATACCAACATTAATGCCTTTCTGAGTTCAGCGAAGGACATACAATTAACTTACCCGTTCCACCTTCTATTTATTATTGAATGAACATGTATGAGATACTTTGAGCCATTGTTGACAAAGCAAGAGATGTATGTGTTCTGAGAAGAGGGTGAAGAGATGTTGATTAGATCGTAGTACAGGCTTCCTTCTTTTCACTCTGTCATTTAGGTATAGTATTGATGGATAACTGAGGACAATGTTGTTATCTCATGCCTCAGTGGTTCTCCTATCACAGACCATTAAATAAACTCTGTAACTGTTTGAGAAAGTCACCATTGGCCATCACTGGTGAAGACATCTGACTAGAGTTTCCTTGCGCTCTAGTAGGCAAGCAGTGATTAGAGAGAGAAAGGAACGCCGATGTATATTGCTGTGAGCCCTCGTGAGGCCCGGTATCAGCCATACAAGGATGAAGGTAAAGTTATAGAAGCGATGCAACGAGTGCTCAGAAAGAGGCGATGACCCGCAACTAAGAAACGACATATTAGACAGAGATGCACATGAACCACGAGAATATCCATGACTACCCATAGAGAGAACCACCATTACAAGATGACGCTAACGCACGGAGGAGAGAATTACCATCTACGCGGCGAGCGCCCTTAACCAGCGCAAGAGACTGTAGGCAGATGAGCCGTAACCGAACGATTACCCATCTAGACACGAGAGACGCCGAAGAGAGATGTAACCACGCAATTACAGGAATCCTACCACAATACCCATCTACCCCATTAACCACCATTACAATGCCGCGTATATCCCAACCATATGAGACCCGAGACCGAGAGGTGACCCCCATTGAGAGACACCATGACGAGATCCTGACGAGGTCACAAACAGAAATAAATTCTCCAAACAAGCCGAAATATAAACCCTCCATTCATACCTCATAACTATTACCCATCTCGATACCCCTATGTCTACCCTCACTAACACATAACATGATTTACCACTCCTATCCCACAAAGTAACCCCAACCTTCTAACATCCAACAGTTATTCGCTACTCTTGTCAACATTAGCCAGACCTCCTCCACCCGAAATATCAACACACGTGTAGACTTTACCGTGAAATTGATACTTACAAGCCTGAACTTAACCAACAATGCAGTTTTCAGAAAATAGAGTTAAGAAAGATTTACTAAATAAACTACGTGAACAAGAAAAAAAGACACACAAAAAATAACGACGGCTATGTACAGGGGTAACCGGTATACACTCACTCACTCACTCACTTCACGTTTGTATTCCAAATTGTATACCAATCTTGAGTCTTACGTATGATGACATTTAAACACGCACCACCCACACACCAGGAAGTACATCTGCCTCTGGTCCTGGTGTGTAGCAGGAAGAGACGTAGCACAGTGGTGTAGGGATCTATAGCAATGTCTTACCATGAGTGGAGGAAGCTAGGGTAAAATACGGATATCATTCCTGAGAGAGAAGAGGAAGAAGAGGAGAGAGACAGGGAGAGAGACAGCGCAGAGAGACAGGAGAGAGAAGAGAGCGACTGAGAGAGAGACAGGGAGAGAGAAAGAGAGCGAGACAGAGAGAGAGAGAAGAGAGAGCAGAGAGAGAGAGAGAGGGAGAGAGAGAGAAGAGAGAGGGTATGCTACAAAGGCAATAGGTAGGTTCGAGGGACTCCTATGGTAGACCAACTATAGCTTATTCTCGTCGCAGTAATAATGTGGACTACTATCACGACCTCAACCCAGAGTCTCTCCAGAGCGTTCACAGTCAGCCACTGACACCCTTATCAGTCACAGCAAAATACAGTCTACTTGAACAGAACAAACTCAATCACGAGCATGAATAAGAACTGAATAATATTAAGAACATGCTATAGATGGAAGGAATGTAGTGTGGAAAACCTACAGAAACAATTATGCAACAAAAACCAAATCAATCCCTTTTAGACAACCTCCTGGACAAAAACATGTCCACTTAATTGTAAACTTGGCAGAAGAAAATCTAAACAGTGTATTTGACCTCTCAGTTCAAACAGAAAACCAAAGAAAATCAACAACAATGACAAATGGTTGATGAAGAAGCCAAAATGAAAGAAAGTTGAGAAACCTATCCAAAAAACCAAAACATAGAGACCCAGAAAAACCCGAAAATCTACGCCTTCACTCTGGTGAATCACTAAAAAACAATACACCAAACGAAAGAAGAAGCAATAGCATTCAGAAATCAGCTCAATGTCACTGAAGAATCCAAGACTCTAAACATTCTGGGAAAATGGAAAACGCTAAACAACAACAGGAAGAGTTATCTATCCAAACCGCGAATGTTATGGGTAAACCACTTTTGCCCTATAAACAAAGAACAAACAAGCCAAAAACAACATACATGAATCAAATACAAATCTTAGAATTTCAAACTATTAAAGACTACCAGAACCCACACTGGATTCTCCAATACAATTGAATGACTACAGACCAATACAAACCCTCCCAAACCCAAAAGCCTGTTGGTGTTAACGGTATCCTCAATAAATATGAAATATACAGACAACCAAATTCAAAGTGGCTATACTTAAACTTTCAACAATCATCCTTAAGCTTCTGGCATTCTTTCCCCAATATTTGCAACCAAGGGACTGATCATCCCAATCACAAATGTGGAGACAAAGTACGCGTTGGATAGCGATCGACAGCAACCTTGGGTAAAATCCTCTGCATTATCATTAAACAGCATTAATTGTACATTCCTTCAGTGAAAACAATTACTGAGCAAATGTCAAATTGGCTTTTAACCAAATTACTGTACGAAAAGACCATTGTATTCCCCCTGGCACACCCTAACTGACAAACAAACAAACCAACAACAAAGCAAAGTCTTTCTCATGTTTTGGCTGATTTCAAAAATGCCGTTGACTTAATTTGGAATAGGGTCCATTCAAATTGACTGGAAAGTCGGTTGGGGAAAAACATACAACATTATAAAATCCAAACAAACAAGTGTGCGGTTTTAAAAATGGACAAAAAAACACACCACATTTCCTTCCCACAAGGCCTGGTGAGACAGGGATGCCAGCTTAAGCCCCACCTCTTTCAACATATGATACCCAACGAATTGGCGACGGCACCAAAAACAGTCTGCCAGCACCCATGAACCCCCACCTACACTACAGATCCTA
>NC_036840.1:29592998-29593914 GCF_002910315.2 Salvelinus sp. IW2-2015 | reverse complement strand
AGGCTGAAAAATCACAGTGGGGGAAAGACTGAGAATCCAATCAACTAAGAGGGTGGCTGGAAAACAGCTCACCCTGTGGTCAGAGGCCTTGTACAGGAAGCCTGCCATCATGCAGTGTTTAAACTTGACCTGACTGTTTTGAATTGAAGCGAGGACAAATCTTTTTCTTCCAATGTCCTTCAAAATAAACAAGTAGGTCAGGTATTAGCATTAACCGGTGCTTTAGAAAAGCCTCACAGACCCCAAACTTCCCACTGACGGCCTTTGGAAAGAAGCTCCAAAAAAGGTGAACCTGCTAGCTATTTCCTAGAGTAAAGTTATTTTAAATCTGGGTACATGTCCTGTTTGACTCAAAAATGGCTTTTATGTGTTAGCCTGTACTCATCTGCAAGGATGCTGCGATCACACTTGGAGACTTAACTTTAACGTTTAATTCATTATGCATCGTAGCAAACCTGGTGCAGCATACAGAATTTTTGGAACTGTTGCTAGACCCGTACAATCAAATAGACGACCCTCAATATAGCTAACTTTCAGAGGGCTGTACACCAACGATTAAATGCAGAACGTCAAGATCACGAACAAAACTGCAGAATAGGTTTGGGTTGAAATCGCGAACTTTTTCCTTGGAAACGAAAACTGTTTGACGGAGATATGCCCTCTGGCCTCAAGCTGCATAGACGGCTTCAGACTGCTGATTAACTTTAGCATAAAAACTTTACTGTCAGCGTACACTCAGTGCTGCAAAGCCTCACATGCTTTATCTGATAAGTAGACATTGCAACAACATTTGTAGTCCAAATCTACCAAGCTCTAGCTTCCGGCAAATACGCTGCCAATAATGTAAAGTATGTTGTTGGATCTGGACTCATCAAATTAGAGCACATTATGCTAATAAACAGAACAAAGACGAAGA
>NC_036840.1:29545639-29592674 GCF_002910315.2 Salvelinus sp. IW2-2015 | reverse complement strand
GGAAGATGATTAGTGAGCAGTTTTTTATACCCTGAGCCCAGGTGGCTCCAATCACTAACGACCTCCTCTGCCTGCAGGAGGAACCGCCCCTGCAATGCAGAGGAGGAGCGTGACACCCCCTCCTTAAAATGAGGGTCCCAACTTCAACCCAACTTCCTCAAACATATTCAAAACAATCCAAATTTCCCCAAAAACAAAAAAACATAAAAGGATACCAGTCCCGGCTCCCTAGCAGTAGCCCCGTGTCCCCCAGCTGACTGTCCGCCCCTCAAACTCAGCAGCCCTGGTACCTGGGGACAATTTAAGAGGAAAGAGGCGCAGACAGCCGTAGGTCAGCAGAGAAAAGATACAGCTAGGTTAAAGAGCACGGACAGAGCATCAGCAATGATATTATCCTTACCACTAATGTGTCTAATATCAAGGTTGAATGGTGCAAGAACAAAGCCCAACGCATCAGGCGCTGGTTGGATTTTGCAGGGACCTAGAAAAAACAAGTGGGTTGTGGTCAGTGAACAAGTTAAAGGGGTCAAACCAGAACCAACATAGACCTCGCTCGAATGTGCTGTAAAGCCCAAATGAGACCTAAAGCCTCCTTTTCAATTACAGAATAGTTTTTCTGATACTTATTAAATTCCAGAGAAGAAACTGACTGGACACTAACCTTGTCATCATTCCCCCTGGAGAAGCACAGCCCCAGCACCGATTCGACTGCGTCCACCTGCACCTTGAAAGGTTTCCCAAAATTTGTGCTGCCAACACAGGTGCCAACACAAAAGAGCCCAACTGCATCAAATGCCTCTTGACACTGGGTGAACCAGATAAAATTAAGCCTTGCTTCAACAGATTGGTCAGGGGGGACTTACTACCAGAAAAGTTTTACAAAAAGCACGGTAGTACCCTCACCATTCCAGGAAGCGCGATCAGTGTCTTTCTTTGTGGAGGGCTGTGGGAACTGCCTTCACAGCCTGAACCTTGGCTTCCACGGGACAACAAATCCCTGACCAACAACCTTGCCTAGGTATGTGACTGTAGCTTTGGCAAACTCACATTTTTGAGTTCTCATTGTTAACTTTTCTATAATCAGTGCAAGGTGTCAACGATATGCCCCGCTTCCTGAGTCTGTTTTTGGCCTGTGTTCGTCCTGGAGTGTTTTTTTCCGGTTCCCTCTCCCCTCGGACTGATCGTGAGGTGGTTCCTGCCTACACGGTGCGCCGCATTCATGGACTCCAGGCGGCGGGGTCGAGGGTTCCAGTATCTTGTGGAGTTTGGGAAGGATATGGTCCCAGAGGAGAGGAGTTGGATTCCCCTCGGCGTCAGATCCTTGGATAGCTGAACGCTGCTTCGTGACTTCTACTACGCGGCCTTCACCCTGGCGCTTTTCCGGGTAGTGACGCCGGTGGCGTTCGTTCGGAGGGGGGGGTACTGTCACGCAATTCCCGCTTCCTGAGTTGTTTTTTGCCTGTGTTTCTGTCCTGGAGTGTTTTTCCGGTGTCCTGGAACGCAGCCCTGTCTGGTTGCCGGGCGACAGTAGCTAGTTGGAGGATCTCTGAGTACCCGCACCTGTAATCCCCATCAGCTGATCTGCACACCTGGTCCTGATCATGCACCTCCACTTCCATAAGCGCTGATCTGACATCCATTCTGCCGGATCGTTAGCATGAACAGTAATGTTTTGTGCCAGCGTATCAGCCCTCCAGTTTTGATAGAGTTTTGTTTGTGTTGGTTTGTAACGTACTTGCTTGCCTTGAAACTTACCTCCGTTTTTCTGTCTACCAGTCATTCACCGGCCGGAAACACTCAACACTGCCACCCTACCTGGGTCGTCAGGTGACGTTCAAGTTACTTCTTTGGTCTGCTTACCTCAATTCCATGCAATTCACCTCCGCTGCCCGCTCCGCTACCTTGGATTTTTCTATCACTACATTTAAACTTGTAAATAAAGCACGGCGCTACAGGAGATAGCGATTTCAGTCCAGAACATGTCTCTGCTATGAGTTGGCGAGTATCGCAGGATCAGCTCAGTTTTGCCGGCGGAATATTCTTCTCACCACGCTGTTTCACCCCGTCTTCACCTCTGCCGCTTCTGAGCGGTTTTCTTCTTCCGTGAGCCCCAAGGTACCGACTTCTGATAAAATTACAAAGGGGATTTGGGAAGAGTGCCGTTCATTTTCTGATGCAGTGTGGTTTCGTGTTTGATCTGCCAGCCCCACTCTTAACCGCCACAGACAAGGCTTAGATAGCTTTGTTATTGAACTGCTGCGTGGTAGAGCTTTGGCATGGGCTTTCAGGCCTGTTTGGGAAACAACGGACACCGCATGGCGTCCATACCAGGAGTTTTCACGGCAGAGATGAGAAAGTTTTTGACCATCCAGTCCGAGGTAAGGATCGGCAGTCTAAGGCGGTTGTTCTCTCTTCGCCAGGTAGCTCGTTACGTGGCTAGACTTTGTGATTGAGTTTCCGGCCATTGGCTGTGGAGAGTGGGTGGAATGGGAGGCACTTACATAGCGGCTTTTTAACCAGGGGTTGTCGAGGCAAACTCTAATGGAGGTAGCTGATCTCCTATCCGGAGGCCTGTGACCATGGACAGTTTGGTCGTCATTATCCGTATTATGGGTGGATAACAGAGTTCGAGAGAGAGGAGGGAGAAGCGTTGGGGTCCGGTCAATCAAATCAGGCTACTCGGTTGTTACCTATTCGGGTCAGGAGGTGGACCAGAAGGTGTTAATCATGTTCTCACCGGGATTAGCTGGAGGATCTGCCGGCCAGATCTGAAACCTACTGCAAGTGGGGCGGCAACAGGGTTTAACTAGGACGAGCGCTAGACGTTAAGAAGTTGACGACCAACAGCTGCCTCTACTGTGGTAGCTCGGACATTACAGTCGTCCGTATTGTCCTCTAGCGCCCTGCGTCTAAATCTGCTCTTCGTTAAGTTTTGGGCCCGGTTTTGGTTAGCGAGCCAGTTTCAACGTCGTGCAAAGAGCCCTGTCAGACCTCGTTTTCCTGCTTAGCCTCATAATAAGAATCAGAGGGTTTGCGATTAACGCTTTTCATTCGATTCAGGTGCCGATGACAAGCTTCATTGATGCCCGACTTAGTGGAGACAGTGGGGCTTTCCAAAGGAGCATTCCGGAAAGCATTGAAAGGGGCAACCACTTCTGAACGGCTAAGTAGTCTGGCAACGTGATCACTATGCATGGACTGAAGCCGGTTAAGATGTTGTCCGGGGAATCATTTCAGAGGGTATTTTCTTTTTTCATTTTGCCTTTCCCCCCTATGTTCTCTGGTTCTTGGATCCCTAGGCTAAGAGAACACATCCTCGTTCGATTGGGTGATCTGGAAAGGTAACTAGTTGAGCAATTGAGTGCCATGCTAACTGCGCTCCAGGACTGCCTGTGTCTCATGCTGTCCCCAGTCGGGTCAGTGAGTTCTGCTCCTGGCGCTGATTTGGTCCCTGGTTCCCTGAAACCATATCACGCGTTGGGTGAGGGTTCAGTAGCATAGAAGGCTCAGCTACTTCCTCCCCACCGACCTTATGATTGTATGAATTAATCTGGTTCCCCTGGAGGCTGCTTTTTCCGCCAGGGAGCGGTTATAATTCAGTAATCTCTCGACTGAGGAAAGCCCTGGGAGACCTACAAAAGGAGTCTCTTGCTGCAGGTCTCATTCGTCTCGTCATCACCCCTGGGAGCTGGATTGTTTTTTTGTTTGAGTAAGACAGGATGGCTCTCTTGCGTAGCCGTTGTTTGATTATCGGGGTGTTGAATGATAGTTACGGTCAAGAACAGTACCCCCTGCCCTTGATGAGTCTCGCTTTCGCGATTCTTTACAGGGTGCTACTGTGGTTTACGAAGCTTGATCTACGCAATGGCGTATGCATCTGGTTCGGTATCAAAGAGGGGGACGCTGGGTTGACTGGGTTCAATCACCTATGGACATTTCGAGTCCAGGTGATGCCCGTTTGGACTTTCAACGCTCCCAGCAGTGTTCCAAAAGTTTGATGAATGACGTGCTGAGGTGATATTGATCGGTCTGTTTGTGTTCCGTTTTACCTGGATGGACATCCTAGAATGTTTTCTCCAGGAGCTTTCCAAGCCAATCTCGCAGCGGTTATTGGAGAACCGTCTGTTTGTTGAAAGGCAGAGAAGTGTGATTTTCACGCCCACACCTACATCCTTTCCTCGGGTACATCAATTCTCTCAGGGGTGAGAATCAAGATGGACCAAGAGAAGGTTCGGGTACGGTTCGCGGATTGGGCCCGGTCCCGGTACGAGATTGCCAGCTCCAGAGATTCCTGGGATATGCGAACTTCTTCGAAGGTTTATCCGTGAAATTACAGCCGGGTGCCGACCCTTTAACTGCTCTGCACGTCTTGCACAGATTCTGGTGGAATTCCTGAGGCGACCGAGCATTTCTGAACTTGAAGAAGCCGATTCACCACGCCTCCGATTCTCTCTCAACCTTGACACTTCCCGTCAGTTTGTTGTTGAGTGGACGGCATTCTGAATGTGGGGGTGGGCGGCCATGCCCGTGTCCCAGCTGTAGCTCCACTGGACGGTAAACTCCATCCCTGGCGCCTATCTACTGCTTTGTCGTCTTTCAACTTCAGCTGAGATGAAACTACGATGTGGGTAAAACCGGTGGAGCTTCTCGCTGTGAAGCTTTTGCCTTGGAGGAGTGGCGTGCACTGGTTGGAGGACGGAGCAACCGTTGTGGTCTGGACTGACGCACTAAGAAATCTGGCTTAACGTGCAATCGGCTAAAGTCTCAACGTCCCCGTCAGGCCAGGTTGGTGTTCTTTGGTTTTTTGGACGCTTCAATTTTTCCCTGACGTTCCGACCTGGGTAGGAATGAACGGCCAAGGCGGACGCCCTTGGTCCCGGATGTTCTCTGCAAGACGGAGGAGAGTGGGGCCAAGACTGGAGACGATTATTCCCCAGAACCTTGTCGTGGGGGCTCGTTCATGGAGGATTGAGGGGATGTGATGGCGGCCCTTCGGGACGCAGCCCGGCCCGGTAACGGTCCACCCGGTCGGTTGTTCGTGCCTGAGTCGGTCGGGGGGGGGGGGGGGGGGGGGGGGGGGGGGGGGGGGGGGCGCGTTCTGATTGTCCCTTTCAGTGGTCCCATGCCAGCAAGATAGGCTTGTCTACCTGGCGTTGCCTCGCGAGCTAAGGCGCTATCTTGCGCAGACGATTTTGGTGGCCTGCCATGGGAGAGAGATACCCGGAGTTTTGTTGCCCGCTTGTCTTGTTTTGTGCGCAGTAATAAAAAAGTACAATCGCCCAGCTTTGGGTTCTTCACCCTACCTATTTCCCCGTGACGACCATTGGTCGCCAGTCTGGGCCCTGGACTTTGGGTCACGGGGTTGCTCTTTACTGTTGGGAACACGGTCAATTTCTGACGATTGTGGACAGATTCAGTAACGTTCGCGTCAACTTGTCCCCCATCTCCAAGCTTCCATCTGCACTTGAGATCGTCCCGAGATCCTTGTTAGGGAGGTTTTTCAGTGCCACGGATTGCCCAGTGACATTGGTTTTTCTGACCGTGTCCTCAGTTTACCTCTGCTGTCTGGAGATCTTTCTGTTTGGCCATTTGGAGGCTACAGTCAGTCCTCACATCTGCTTTTTCACCCCAATCTAATGGTCAGGCGGAGAGGAGCACGCAACAAGAAGATGGAGTCCCCACGCTGCGCTGTCTTGTCTCTTCTGATGCCCACCTCTTGGTCCTCTCCATTACTCCTGGGTCCGAGTAATTGCCATAATACTCCTCCCTGTCATCTGCCAACTGGGATGTCTCCCTCCAGTGCCTGTATGGTTAACAACCTCCTTGTTTCCTTCTCAGAAGAGGGTATCTCTCGGTTCCCTCTGTCAGGCCCACATGTCGTCGTTGCCGACGGTACCTGGCAATCGGGCCAGGAAGGCCCCTCCTTAGAGGTTTTCGGACCGGTATCAGATTTCCAGGCGATATCGTCCGCCTGTTGTATTCTGCTCCCCGCTTATAAACCGTCGGAGATATAGGTTTGGTTTGGCTACATTCGGGATCTTCTCTATTCGGGACTGAGTCGATAGAAACCTTGTCAGCAGGAGGTTTCATTGGTCCGTTTGTGGCGTAGAGAGTAATCATTAATTCCTGTTGTGGTTTCGATCTCAAGTTGCCTGCAACCGCATAGGAGTATCACCGCCATCCTAAGATTCTGTGAAACATCAAACTGTGGTAGTCTTTCTGGTCTATTAGCATTTCTCAATCGCTCTATCTCTAACTGCATTTGCAACAGTTCCCTCTGCTGCTCAAAAGTTAATGAAGGGCTAGACTGAAAACTTGCACCCTCACTACTAGCAGACTGACCGTCAAAAACACCCATTTCCCTAAGACCCTGCTTTAATCCAGTTTTAACAGTCTTTTTAATTTTTTTTATCAACAATCTCAATCTGATAATGTTCAGCAATTTCAATTAACTGCTCCTTAGTACACAACTCTAAGGCTACCTCTGAAGGAGCTTGAACAAAACTACTCAAAATGGAAGACATTTTCCTCAACCAATACAACTATTACAAATGCTCCAAAAATACACAACTCACCTGCTGTCAGTCTGGGTTCAAGGACAGGAGCCACACCCCACTATCCTCCAAAAACAACTAACTAACTGGCCCTGGTCTTCGTGCAGTCACATGTGGTGGGGTTTTATGCACACAAAACCAGTGGAGTGGAAAAGACAACCAGAAACTGGCGGCCCTCCCATAACCACGGAGGTGCTCCCGAGCCGATGTAGGGGAAAAGGGAAAGGGATGCTCTACCCACGTTCACTGCCACCTAAAACAAAAACACCACAAGCCTCCTATTGACACTCGCTGATATGCCTGAACAGGAGAGGACTCCCACCTGAACAAAACCCAGAAAAACKCAGAGTGAATTGCTTAGCTACCAAYCTAACTGAACCAAAAGAACACATGGCTCTCAAAGCTCTCTTCAACAAAATTGGCCCAACCAAAACATCCCCTCAAACAAKAWWTMTTTGGCAAACTAAACTAAACTAACCCAAGTTAACTACTATCCTGGACGAGTCCCCACTTGTCACAAAAATTACACTGTTGATTTTATGTGCATTTTACATTTACTTTACTTTCTCCAAAGTGTGCACATTTCCTCAGTAATGACAATGCACTTTAATGAAACAAGGAAAGAGCCTTCAAATATTAGATGCTTTTTTGAGCTATCCTAGCTGTGCCATTGAGGAACTGAAACAAGCACGTTTGTAGTTTTTTGTTTGGAACACAGCCCTGCATCCCCACCCTCACACAATTACTGTTGTTTATGCATTCCAAACACGGCCCATTATAAATCACAGTCTGGGTCAAGTGGGCATCATTTGAAAGATTTTTCTTCTGCCAAAATACAATCTTAGTCTTAGCACTTCAGAGACAAAGATAGTAATGTTGGTGTGCATAGAATGGAGTCATGAGTGTGTTCAGATGCGTGTTCCGCGGTCGAGAGYGGATGAAACATTAGCTAACTTTACATGTCAGTTACAATACTAGCTCAGCACTGTGAATAAACCCTGGTTTATTAGTTTTCTTTTAAGTTAAACAGCCCTTACCTTGCCAGCTACATCAGTCAACTAAAGAGTAGCCAGTTTCTGCTCTGCTTGCTTTTACAACTCGGTGAAAGAGCGCAACACATACACACTGAACTATGCTCAACTCTCCYGTGCTGGTCCAGCCAGCCTTCCAAAAGCTTTGCATTCACACAGCCTGTCAGCRCGCTCTGTGTTGTCCACGCAGTCKTAAATCCAGCAGGCTGTACACTCCAAACAGCCTACCCGACTGCTTGGAGGTGTCCGCATGGTACTAAAGCACACCGTTGCCTCTTTTTGAATGACATTTCAATGATAAAACTGGGGGGGACAAAAATGTAATTTCAAAATGTGGGGGGGACATGACCCCCTTGTCCCCAGTGAAAGTTGRGCCCCTGCTTGTAACTGTACGTCAAACATAGCAATCATAAACGTTGATACTGTAAATTACATGAGTTTTATKATATGGAAATGTGAAGTGCACATTTGGACTCAAGAGTGTGTGGTTTGCTTGTATGACATTAAATATGTATTTTTTATAATCCTCAATGTCTCATCTTTCAGAACACTTCGAGTCCTCTTGATTTTATTTCATTTAACCATTGTTTTGACAGGCAGTCATGCTGGGACCAAGGTCTCTTTTACAGATAAGCTTTGTATACTCATCAATACACCTCAATATACACGGTAATGTACACATCAATATACACATCAATACACGAAACACAAAACACAATCATAGAAAACAAACACAATTCAGCCTGTTGAATTGCCCTAGAGGCACAAATTCATCCAATTTTAGAGAGCCTTGGAGATTATTCCACAAGTAAAGTGCAAAAAAACAAAAAGCAGATTTACCTATCTCGTCCCATTTACAGCATCCCCCTCAACAATTTTTTTTGAAAAAGTAGCCTAATTAGCAGGAGGGATGMGGTCATCTTGCTGCGCGTGCCGCTCAAGATTAGAACGGCTGTCAGTTGAATCCCATACAGAGCTGTAAAGCGGAGTCCCTGAGCTCTGATGTCATGTATAGCATGTTACTGTACAGCCACTGGATTCCAATTTAGGCGCTTATCAGAGGCCATATCTGCCATTTTCAACCTGTATATGGGGTTATGAGTGTAAAGGGATACTGCCCTGTACTGTATAAGAAATTAATAATGATAAAAGCTTTATTAATAGTATTTTATTCATAGTCTTTTTAATTCAACAATTGGCAGCCCTAAGTGTTTGAATTTAACAGCAGAGAGACTTAAAGAGTGACTGCCTCTAAAAAAAACGAATCCCTTTGAAAACGGCCTGTGGCATCGATATGATTCAGAAATATTTTATCTAGTGTCAAAATTTACCATTAAGTGTAAATAGGATAATTTGGGTCATAAAGTCAGTCTCGTCAAAAATAATTTGGAACCTCAGTGCGTCACAACGAGTAAATTAAGGTTGTTTTGGATTACAATTATCAAAGTTGTTTCCTACTAATTATTGTCCTACTTTAACAAMGTCAACATATTTCAATGCCACTCTACGTTAGTATAATTTAGACGAAACAGTCAGATTAGCCCATTTCTAGGGCGCAAAAAAATATTGGACGCAGCTACGGTGGTACTAGCTAACTCATCTCTGACTACAACAGTGTACTAACTAGCAGCAACAAACTCAAACCAACCCAGGGCCATAGCAAAGCATGTCACAGTTGGTTGCACAGTGTAACAGGGTCACCGTGCCTGAATCTAATCCATTCTGGAGCAAGTCAGTTTACATCTGTATGTATGTGTGTGTGTATATATATATGTATATGTGTGTATTTATGTGTATGTACAGTTGAAGTCAGAAGTTTACATCCACTTAGGTTGGAGTCATTAAAACTTGTTTTTCAACAACTCCACAAATTTCTTGTTAACAAACTATAGTTTTAGCAAGTCGGTTAGGACATCTACTTTGTGCATGACACAAGTAATTTTTCCAACAATTGTTTACAGACATATTATTTCACTTATAATTCACTGTATCACAATTCCAGTGTGTCAGAAGTGTACATACACTGTGCCTTTAAACAGCTTGGAAAATTCCAGAAAATGATGTCATGGCTTTAGAAGCTACTGATAGGCATAATTAACATCATTTGAGTTAACCTGTGGGAGGCTGTACCTGTTGGATGTATTTCAAGGCCTACCTTGCAAACTCAGTGCCTCTTTGCTTGACATCATGGGAAAATCAAAAGAAATCAGCCAAGACCTCAGAAAAAAAATTGTAGGACCTCCACAAAGTCTGGTCATCCTTGTGAGCAATTTCCAAATGCCTGAAGGTACCAGTTACTCTGTACCAAACAATAGTACGCAAGTATAAACACCATGGGACCACGCACAATCATAGCCGCTCAAGGAAAAGGACGCGTTCTGTCCCTAGAGATGGAACGTACTTTGTGCGAAAAGTGCAAATCAATCCCAAAACAACCGCAAAGGACCTGTGAAGATGCTGGAGGAAACAGGTACAAAAAGATATCTATATCCACAGTTGAAACGAGTCCTATATTGACATAACCTAAAAGGCCGCTCAGCAAGGAAGAAACCACTGCTCCAAACCACCATTAAAAAGCCGACTACGGTTTACAACTGCACACGGGGACAAAAGTCGTACTTTTTGGTGAAATGTCCTCTGGTTGATAAAACAAAAATAGAACTTTTTGGCCATAATGACCATCGTTATGTTTAGAGGAAAAGGGGGAAGCTTGCAAGCCGAAGAACACCACCCAACCGTGAAGCACGGGCTGGCAACATCATGTTGTGGGGTGCTTTGTGGCAGGAGAGACGTGGCACTTCACATAATAGATGCATCATCAGAGTCAGGAAAATGATGTGGATATATTGAAGCAACATCTCAAGACAATCAGTCAGGAAGTTAAAGCTTGGTCGCAAATGGGTCTTCCAATGGACAAGGACCCCAAGCATACTTCCAAAGTGTGGCAAATGGCGCTTAAGGCGACAACAAGTCAGGTAGTTGGAGTGGCCATCACAAACCTTGACCTCAATCCGTATAGAAATGTGTGTGGTTTCAGAACTGAAAAAGCACGTGTGCGAGGCAAGGAGCCTACAAACTGAACTGAGTTACACTTAGCTATGTTCAGGAGGAATGGGCCAAAATTCACCCAACTTATTGTGGGAAGTTTGTGGAAGGCTACCCAAAATGTTTGACCCAAGTTAAACAATTTAAAGGCAATGCTACCAAATACTAATTGAGTGTATATAAACTTCTGACCCACTGGGAATGTGATGAAAGAAATAAAAGCTGAAATAAATCATTCTCTCTACTATTATTCTGACATTTCACATTCTTAAAATAATGTGGTGATCCTAACTTACCTAAGACAGGGACTTTTACTTGGATTAAATGTCAGGATTTGTGCAAAACTGAGTTTAAATGTATTTGGCTAAGGTGTATGTAAACTTCCGACTTCAACTGTAACTATTCAGATGTGTATATACAGTACCAGTCAAAGGTTTTTCTTTATTTTTTACTATCTTCTAAATTGTAGAATAATAGTGAAGACATAAAAACTATGAAATAACACATATGGAATCATGGAGTAAACAAAAAATTGGAACCTTCCGGTTACTGGCCCAACGCTCCAACCACTAGGCTACAACTAGGACACACCCAAGAAACACCCACATCAAACCACACCCCCAAGCCAACRCACATTTGGCTTCCGTCATGGCCGCCAGGATTTCATGAAGAGAAAGCCAAAAAACAAGGCCAAATCAGCGGGTGCAGTGCCCCTTTATATGTTTCCTTCACTTGAATAAAAAGATGAGAGCAACTTGTTTTGACTGAACCAGCTCCAGACACAACACAAGGCAAACAATGTTTTCCCAGCGTCAGATGCCTTTACGCCGGTTGCATTGCATTCGAGGCCACCCCTTGCCAAACACTATAACACGAATTTCCCCAGAGGAACTCCTCTCTTTGTGCCCCACACGAGCATCACCCAGTCTAGAGCACACAACATGAAATTAAACGATTCTGAAGAATTCCAATCATAACATCAGACTTTTGTGCAGTGGTGATTCGTGGGAGGAGATAGAGGCGAGAGAGTGAGTGAAAAAAATGAAGGAATAAAGAAAGCAAGCAAGAGAGAGGGACGGAGGGGGGAGAACAGAAGAGAGGATAAAGAAATAAAGAAAGGCCTTGCCGGGTTCCTCATAAGAATTATTAAAGGAGAAATGGCACCTGGCCTGAGGGGAAATCAGCACAGCCTTCAGCTGGATTACTCCTGGCACAATCCGGACACAGTCTTGTTTGATGTCCCCCGCCCATCCGTCTTGTATGTAGTCTTTTATCTCACTCTAAAGTAATATAGTCTTCACTGCAATTCAATAATGGCCCAGCCGAGCCTGTCAGCCTGCGTTTGCCCGTTATCTCACAAAGGCCTGTCCACTCCTGCCACCAGCCACCGGCGTATGTGTGTGGTTGTTCTGTATCCGTGAGTGCGTGTGTGTGTGTGAGTGAGTGGGAGGGAGTGTGTGCATGTGATGCATTCTCTGTTGTGTGCCTTGTGTGGCAGGCGGAGGGAGACAGACAGACCATTTATATTTATCCGTCTGTGTATTTGTGTGTGTTTTGACTGATTATCCCTCCTGAGATCTAAATTAAGAAATAGTGTGAGTGACAGATCCTGAAGGAGTGTGTGTGTGTGTGTGTGTGTGTCTATGCTAGTGGGGGTTTTTGGTGTGGTGCTAGTGTTGTGTGTGTGCTAGTGTGTTGGTGTGTGTGGTGTGTGTGTGTGTGTGTGTGTGTGGTAGTTGTGTGTTGTGTGTGTTGTCGTGCTGTGCAATGTATGTGTGTGTCTCATGCGCGCAATTTGAGTGTGTCCATTGGCCCCAGTGTACAGTGGGGTTTTTAAACTCATTTCCTAATTGGATGAGGAGAACAGATAAACTCCAGCCTGAACCCCAACCATCTTGTCCGACAGATCCCTGGGAACCAGAGCAATTTACAGAGAGACTGAACAGCCGGATCTCTTTGACTCTTGTACTGCTCAACACTCAGAGAAGAGCTGAGCTGGTGCCCAGACAATGGAGTGGTTCACTCTCCTCCAAATTGGATAGATGGACAGATAAGACAGATTGACTGACAGACAAACAGACTGAGGTGGATGGGTGGAAGAAGGGTGGGGTGGGTGGGTGTATGGATGAGGATGGTGGATGGGTGATGGGAGGAATAAAGAATGGTTTGAGGGTGGATGGGATGAGAAGGATGGATGGTGGGTGGTGAAGGGTGGTGGGTGGATGAAGACTGGGATAGTGAGTAGAGATTGGATGGTGAGTGAAGGGTGGGTGGTTGAAGGGTGGTGGGTGAGGGTGGATGAGGATAGATGGGTGGGAGGCAGAGGAAATTGAAGTGTGATGGGGAGGTGATGTGTGGATGAAGGTGATGGGTGGCTGCATGGTTTGGAGTGGGTTAAGTGTGGACTGGATGGGTGGATGAAGGAAGAGAAGGTGGGATGGAATGGGATGGATGGATTAAGGCGGTTGATGGGTGGCGTGATGGTGGGTAGGTCGATCATGGGGTGGATGTATACGATGTAAATATGACCATAGATATAATAGATAGATGGATACCGATAGATAGACACTCAAGTCCTCAAGTCCTTTTGATAGATGGCAGCATTCGTGCAAAACTGAAAGTGCAAACCATCGCATTTAACCATGGCAAGGTGACTGGGAATATGACCGAATACAAACAGTGTAGTTATTCCCTCCATAAGGCAAAAAAACYGGCAAAACGTCAGTGGCAAAGGGGAGTCGCAAATCAACGTCTCAGACACGAGACATATGTGGCAGGGTCTACAGACAATCCCGAACTTCAAAGGGAAAACCAGCCACGTRGCGGACATCGACGTCTTGCTTCCAGACAAACTAAACACCTTCTTTGCCCACTTTGAGGATAACACAGTGCCACCGAAACAGCCCGCTACCAAGGACTGTGGGCTCTCCTTCTCCGTGGCCGATGTGAGTAAGACATTTAAGCGTGTTAACCCTTGCAAGGCTGCTGGCCCAGATGGCATGCCTAGCCACGTCTTCAGAGCATGCACAGACCAGCTGGCTGGAGTGTTTACAGACATATTCAATCTCTCCCTATCCCAGTCTGCTGTCCCAACATGCTTCAAGATGTCCACCACTTTTCCTGTTCCCAAGAAAGCAAAGGTGACTGAACTGAATGACTAGCACTCATTTCTGAGACTAGTCATGGATCATATCACCTCTTCCTTACCTGACACCCTAGACACACTTCAATTTGCTTACCGCCCCAATAAATTCACAGACGATACTATCGCCATCGCACTGCACACTGCCCTATCTCATCTGGACAAGAGGAATACCTATGTAAGAATGCTGTTCATTGACTATAGCTCATCATTCAACACCATAGTACCCTCCAAGATCATCATTAAGCTCGAGGCCCTGGGTCTGAACCCCGCCCTGTGCAATTGGGTCCTGGACTTCCTGACGGGCCGCAAAACCTCCACTTTACTGATCCTCAACACTGGGGCCCTCAGGAGGTTGAAGAAATTTGGCTTGGCACCTAGAACCCTCACAAACTTTTACAGATGCACAATTGAGAGAATCATGTCGGGCTGTATCACCGCCTGGTACGGCAACTGCAACGCCCGCAACCACAGGACTCTCCAGAGGGTGGTGCGGTCTGCCCAACGCATCACCGGGAGCAAACTACCTGCCCTCCAGGACACCTACAGTACCCGATGTCACAGGAAGGCCAAAAAGATAATCAAGGACAACAACCACCGGAGCTACTGCCTGTTCACCCCGCTATCATCCAGAAGGCGAGGTCAGTACAGGTGCGTCAAAGCTGGGACCGAGAGACTGTAAAYCAGCTTCTCTCTCAAGGCCATCAGACTGTTAAATAGCCATCACTAGCACATTAGAGGCTGCTGCCCTATATACATAGACTTGACATCACTGGCCACTTTAATAATGGAACACCAATCACTTTAATAATGTTTACACATTTTGCATTACTCATCTCATATGTATATACTGTATTCTATCCTATTCTACTGTATCTTAGTCTATGCCGCTCTGACATTGCTCGCCCAAATATTTATATATTCTTAATTCCATTCCTTTACTTTAGATTTGTGTGTATTGTGTGTATTGTTGTGAAATTGTTAGATATTACTTGTTAGATATTATTACACTCCACTCCCTGACGAAGGACATGCAGCCGAAACGCGTCAGATTTTTAAAACTTTGTTTCTATTGAACATGCCATACTAATAAAGGCATTTTAATTAATTATATGCAGAGTGCCTAGGTCCTCCTTTCTTTTTGATATTACTACACTGATAGAAACACAAGCATTTCTCTACACCCGCAATAACATCTGCTAAACACGTGTTCGTGACAAATCAAATGTGATTTGAAGGCAGGATGATTAATACATTCTTTACGTCATGAATGTGTGCTGTTGGTAGCCATGTTCAGCTCGCGTTTGGTTGCGGATGCATCTGCATAGGCAGACGTGCACATTTACCTAAAAGTCATGGGGCATGAGACAACCGAGCACATTCTGAGCATGCTAATTTGTGAACGCAGAGGCCTCTACCCCTAATCACCCATAACATTCAAATGAATCACCTGATGGTAATGGCAGGAAAAGGCATACGAAGACCTTTTTATACGGGTCTGCTTTTTGTCGCGGGGGAACACCCATCAGGTTGTGTTTTGATATATTAAGCCGTTTGTTATATTCCCACGCCTCTTTGCCGCCCATATAAATGTYGGACAAACGCAGAATTTTCTTAATCCATTAAAGGCAATGGGAGGCTACATTGTGTCCATTACTTTACCAGTTATGATCAGGGATAACAAGCTGTGGTGGAAAAAGTACCCAACTGTCATACTCAAGTAAAGATACCTWAYTAGAAAATGACTCAAGTAAAAGTGAAAGTCACCCAGTAAAATACTACTTGAGTAAAAGTCTATAAGTATTTAGTTTTAAATATACTTAAGTATCAAAAATAAATGCAATTGCTAAAATATACTTGAGTATCAAAAGTAAAAGAAMAAATTGTTTCAAATTCCTCATATCAAGCAAACCAGACAGCATAGTTTTCTTGTTTTTAAAATGTACGAATAGCAAGGGGCACACAACATTCAGACATAATTTACAAACAAAGCATTTGTGTTTASTGAGTCCGCCAGATCAGKGGTAGTAGAGATGACCAGGGATGTTCTCTTGAAAGTACTTGAATTTGAGCATATTCCTGTCATGCTAAACATTAAAAATGTAATGAGTACTTRTAGGTGTCAGGGAAAATTTATGGAGTAAAAAGTAKATTATTTTCTTTTGGAATGTAGTGAAGTAAAAGTTGTCAAAAATATAAATAGTAAGGTTAAAAACAGATATCCCCAAGTASTACTTTAAAGTACTTTTACTTYAGTACTTTACACCACTGATAACTAGACTGGAGGAAAGGCTCTCAAGCATKTTTTTTTGCTCTTCTTTCCTCCCTGGCAGTGACATCCGAACATCAGAAGATGAATCAGTAATCATAATCATGAAGAGAGGATATTCTTGTTCTGACTTGGAGCAGAGAAGTTCTGACTTGGAGAAGAGAGTTGTGGAGTTAGAATCGAGCGTTCGGTTTTCCCCACCGATTTAAACGCTTTGCCCGTAATGCTGTCTACAGTGGCAAGCTGGGAGGAAGCTGAACACTCGCATGCTGTTTCATCTGCAAGGAACCCTTCATCTTACCCAATGTTCTACTACAACTACAGTAACGAGCACACCTATCYATTCCCAACATTGGCCCTTTCTCAATCCTTTCCTCAATTCCTCACATCCTTTCTCCTCGCCTCCTTTTCTAAACACACTGGAGAAAAAGGATTGCAGGGATGTACCTTAGACCTTCTCCTCCAACAAGTTTCAGAATGAGCCGAGGAGACAGGATGCGAGTAATTGAGGGAAGACTATTTGAGATAGAGCCATTGGATTTATAGGTGATACGCTGTTCGTTCATTAGTAACCACTATCCTTCCTTCAAATGTAAATCTCACCACCTGCAGTCTGATCTGAAATGGTTTCCCCCTATTATACATGATACAAAGACATTGGACATCTATATGTCTCATCAACATTGTTGGTCATACAGATGGTCAAACCCATCTATGTCTCCCGTTGATATTCCAGCAGCGCGATATGTTATTTCCTAAACATGTCAGCATTATTAACTGTGCTTTACACGGAGCGGCCATATGTGCGCGGCGTGACGTGTGGGAAAGGGGGTTTCCCATTGGATGCACTAGCGCTAGCATCTGCATGGGGATATGCGACAAAAACGCCCCACTGGTACCGGGTGCTCAGAGGGGTCAGCTAGACTTAATTGCAATGGGAACATGTGTGGCTACTCCAGGCTGCTGGGTATGCTAGAGCTAAGCCTATACCCGCTCCATAAGGGGGTCTGCCATCTGTCGCTAGCTACCTCAGAGCCGCAGAGACAAGGGAGTCCCATTTGGGCTCAATATAAACAAGAATTACATAAATGTAATATGAAACCATAATAAACCTGATACGGTGGAATGTATGTCAAATCCTTCAGTTCTGGTGTGTCCGTGCAGGGACAACTGATGCGAGGGCATACTGTTGCATTCTGTGTAGATGCTGAGTAGTTCTATATTCTAGAAATGTCAAATGTATGAATATTGCAGCCTCTGTGTTGAGCTTGGTGCTATCCCAGGTCCTTAGGATGTCCCTTAGCCCTTACCTAACCCTAACCTTAACCATAACCATTTKAAATMTCAACGTCAATGGTGTGATGTCAGAGTTGGATGCCCCAAGGTACCCGGATAGTAAGGACAGTTTTTAATTTTTTTTAACACTGCCTATCGAAATAATTGCTTTTGAAGTGTCATATCGGGTGGATATGTGTAACACTGAGTTGCCCTTTCAGAGCACCTCTTTGAGAAGTACTATGATTACCGGAAAGTACTGTTATCTGAGGGCAGGTAGGTATGAATTCTACCCTTAGGTTCATCTTCCAAATTGAGACAATTATTACATCCTCCCTCAACTTTTGGGATTGCTTTTTTTTTTTTTTAACTGCCCCTTGTTTCTTTAACGGAGTGGTGTACTACAGAGCTGTTATAGTTTGTCTTTCCTCTGGGCCAAAGGACATCTGAGTTTTGTTCGCGTTAATTGCCGTCTGTTTGATCATTAACAGTGACACCGCTTTAATGTACTTTAAGTTCCTTCTGCTCTCKTTTCACAGGGCTTCTAAAGATGCATACTACCTCCCTACACTGAGCCCTTTTTACCCTTGCCCCAGTYCGTGCGTGCACGAACACGTGCATTAGCGGGCACAAACACACAAACAAACAAGCACACACACACACACACTTCCAATCTCTCTCTCTCGGATAGACACACACTCACAGACACATACTCACAAGACAATTGACTTGAAAGGGGACAGATTCCAGCCACACAGTACACACGTGTGTGAGTCTCGTCCGCTTTTAAAATGGAAGTGGCATGACTTGAGTGGCGTACGCAGGGGACCCAGAGCTTGGCTCTTACAGGAAGAGAGCACTCATACCCTGCGCGCTCGCTGAATATTCCCATCCAAGCTGGACCAGGCCAACCCAGGCCAAATCAAACTAGGCTGAACTATAGGCTTAGCATCATTTTTTGTGTACGGACCTTTACTCATCAGAATGAGGTCAAACAGAATAGCACCCAGTGGAGGGTAACACTAAATGATTGTGAGTGCATTAATCTGGGCCTATCCCTCTGTAGTTAGCGACGCCTTTTCTATTCACCTTCTCATTCAACGGTTGTTGCTGGGGGACCTTTTGATTGGAGACAGGACAACGCTATGGATGGACTGATAATCCAGAAGTACACCGTTGCCAAGTCCCATCCCAGGCCTCGTCCCTGAAAGCTTACGCTTTGACTCTCCTGGCGTCTATTTTTACACCTGGYACAACTGCCTGACCCCTCGTCATTAAGGCTGATGACTGATAGGCTACCTCGCTGGCAGCCGCTGACCATACGTGATGCAACTACCGACCTTGGGTCTGGACCAGGGAAGCAGCCGCAGCTTTTCTAAATAAAGAAAGGGCTGTGGTTGAGCCGCCGCGGTTTAAATCAGCTGCTTAGTTTCCCCTTCGGCGTTTGCAACGCACCTAGAGATGGAATTGTGGAGACGTGCCTGGCCAAGCAGTGCGTTTGTTTGTGTGTATCTATATATAGGTGACTCATACAGGAACAGGTACAGTATGCAGGAGGTCCTCATTGATATGCTATGATGAGTCATCTGATCTGTACACTTTCCTTTGTCGCTTTATGCGAAGCCATGAAGACAAAGAATATGCCTTGACTGCTCAAACGGACTATGATACGGAAGCTATAAGCTACAGAGACTAATGTGCTAATGCCTTTGTGTGAATTTGGGAGGGTGAAAATGAAGGCCTTCATTCACTTCCCTCCTCCTACATTTGTCTATTTCCCTGACTGTCCATAAAGAGACAGTCATTGGAGAGCCTGCATTGATTTCTCGACATATATAGTGATAAAACGTGCTCCTTGCTCTCCCGGCCCTTAACTGCCCAATTTGATGGCCCCTGATTTGGCAGGGCCATGGAGGAAGTGTAAATAGAGCTGTAGGGGGCGGGGGTAGTGGTGGTGGAGGGCATTCTCTCTATTAAAAACCCACACAGCCAGGAAGTGTAGGGGACGGGGGAGCTGCCTCAAGGACTCAAGTTAAAACAAAAACTGAGAGGGAAGGAAGAACAGCAGTCAGAAAGGAGCAAGCAAACGGGCTGTTACACCGCTGGCATAAAAGTTGTCCTATCCCTCCTTCAACTGCTTTACTGCAGATTCTGAGAGCAAATGACAGCGCAGTATGCAATGATGCTTCCAGTAATGGTAATACCCTTCAGTAACCCCTGCACACAATCACCATGTAGTCAAATCACTACAAGTACAGATAAATAATCTTCATTTGGTCACCTTGAGAACTTTCCCGCGATGCAGGAAATGTAAAACTTGTAGTGTATTTGAGGTTTAAAAAGGCTTCTGAAATGTGTAAATCCCACATTTGAGCACTACCAGCATCAAGTACAACCTTTATTTTTGTCTTGTAACTATGTCATACTTCTAAGCGATGTTTGAAAGCAATGTATGTTTCCAGTCTGATCAAGATGTATTTGAAGAAAAATCTGTTTCTTTAAAAAACGATCTGAGTCTGTAGCCTCCCCTAGTCATTAAGAAAGCATTGTCCAGGCCACTTTATCATGATCTATGAATCTCTGATTTTGATGCAATAGAAAACCAATCACGCAGCGCGACTCCAGGCAAAGCATTAGTCATCATGTCTTTGACACCAGAGAAGAATTGGGTCATTCTTTTAAATTAAAACCGCTCATTTGTAAATATACACTTGCAGACAAAATACATACTCCTCTCTTATTTTGATGTATGAAAGAATAAAGCGACGGCGCTCTGTGYTTTGTGGCGGGGCGAAATGCTGGAGCCCTCGCGCCGCACCCAGACGAGGGGTTAGGGGAGCGAACGCCGATGATCGAGCACTTTGCCTCGAGGTTAGCGTTTGAAAATTCATATTCTTCTATTATGATTATTTCAGAGTCATCGTGCGCCGTTCGCAATGTCGTGGGGCTCATTGATGGGCTGGTTCAAAGATACTTGGAAATATCGACTCTTTTTCTCTCTTTCTCAATGTAACTTTACTCCTGCACAGTTATAGCCTTGTCTTCCATTGCTGGAGTTGCAAGTGTGAAATACAAACTCTGATGCTCAGTACCGTTGCTCCATCACCTGATCGAACATGACATTAGTGAGCATCTGGAGTGAGATCAATAATCCAAAGTTTGTTCCCACTTTAGTTCAATAAAGTTTGCACTCCTCACCTATGGATTTTATCCCAACTATCAGATACATGGCTCATTTAACAGACCTTGAGCACCTACTCAAATAATGCTGTTTCAAGTAAGGAGATATAATGCATGGTTGGATGGCGTCCAGCCAGCCTTTCTGATATCAAGCCACCATTTTGAAGAAGCCGTGTAGATATACAGAGTTACATGAGTATCCGTTCAATAAGACAAATGTAACATATTCACAAGCCAATGTTAATCCTTGATTGCATTTTAGAATTCCCCCAAATGACATTTATTTTGCCTTCATATTATATGACGTAAGTGTATTTATTCAAAGTTTCACACACAAGGTTTTACCATGAAACTTTGCRTGTCCTCACTTCTTCAATAGCTATTGGCATATCAGCACACATGTCCACTTCTTACGCTGCATCTTACAATATTATTCCATTGCTTATTTGGCYTATCAAAACAATGTGCATTTCGTTCGGAACTTTCCGATCAAGTTCATCTTGACACCCTGTTTTAACGCGAGCATGGAGCTTATCCGGAGTTACAAACCCAACAAGAAGTAATCTGGTTACATCAGATCGATCAATGTCTCACAAGCATCGACATTACCACTGTCTTATTGTGTGAAGGAACGGGCCCACAAACTCCAGATCGCCGTGACAGTGTCTCAATACCAATGAGAATGGCAAGTCTTTAAGGAGCCACAAAGCGTATACCTCTGTCTCGGTAAATGGTCTCCGGGGAACCAATCACTTAGCGCATCATCACAATAGGTAAAGCTCACGTAGGGTGGGAAAGAAATTGAACTATTTCCTGCTTGGATAATTACCCCTATATTTGCAAGCACTTTGCTGAATCTATAAGAACTAAGAGATTCTCCTTCAGGTTAGCTGGTATTAGCGTCGGTGGTGGGAACGACTGAGTAAGAAAGGGGGAGGAAAAAGGGGGAGATGAAGGTATGTCGGTGGTGGCAAACGTATGGTGCCATGAGTACAGGTATAGTATGTGGGGGTTGGGGTTAGCGACGGAATGCTAATCGGCATCGGGCGCTGAGCTGGAGCGAATCAACTCCTCAGAGCGGATCATGGCCCGGCTTGACATTAAACCACAACCCTTCCTCCCCTTCCTCGTCAAACACACATTCACATCTCACTGCGCACAGGAGAGGGAGAGGCTGTAAATGACAGAGAGAGAGAGAGAGAGAGATAAAAAGAGAGGGCGTGAAAGAGGGACATTGGCAGTAAGGGAGGGTATATAGGAAGAGAGCAAGGTAGGTAGAGAGAGAGGGCCACAAATACAGAGGAAAATCTGCAAAAGAGGGGCAGTGAGTACTAGTGACTTAGAGCGTTTGGGCCAAACATTTAATCACAGACTGGTTTTCCAGTACAACTGTACACATTCACACCTCAGACTCATCGTCATCCAAGATAGAGTCAAAAATATCCTCCTTCTGCGAACATAGGACTCTCGGGTGACGAGGCACAACGACTGCACGTCTCGAAGCCCCATGCTTGCTGGGAACAAGGTGAGGCGTGTCAGTGGGAGACACAGAGGCCTCTTGAGTCAGGATGCGGCGCTGCGACAACGACACCGCGATCAATTAGAGAGATTGCGGCGCTCAGGTGACGGTTGTATACTCGTCCGCGATGACACCGAACGTCCCCCTGGAAAGGCACCTGGCAGGAATGTTAAAGAGTGCAAGCAGAATGTACACACACAAAGACAGCTTATACACACACACACACACACACACACACACACACACACCACACACACACCACACATCACACACACACACACACACAACACACACACACACACACACACACACACACACACACACACACACACACCAGTGGAGGCTGCTGAGGGGAGGACGGTTCCTAATAATGGCTGGAATGGAGTCAATGGAATGGTATCAAACACGTGGTTTTCATGTGGCTGATGCCATTCCAATGACTCCATTCCAGCCATTATTTTGAGCTGTCCTCCCCTCCGCAGCCTCCCCTGACACACACTCACACTCTCTCACACCCATACAAACACACAC
This sequence comes from Salvelinus sp. IW2-2015, assembly GCF_002910315.2. NCBI lineage: Eukaryota > Metazoa > Chordata > Actinopteri > Salmoniformes > Salmonidae > Salvelinus > Salvelinus sp. IW2-2015. The sequence continues at coordinate 29,570,128 of NC_036840.1, read as the reverse complement.
AGGTCTCAAGGATCATTGACGCCCTGGAACGTGTAGTACCTGAGCACACCTCAGCTCCCAAACTCACCTCCCAGGTGCCCCTTGTGTTATTGAGAGGGGATGTTAGTTCAGCATGCTGATGTAAGCAGAGCCTTAAAGAACCAATGGAAGTAATTTGTTTGTGTGTGTGTTATTGTCTTTGTGTGTGTGTGTGTGTGTGTGTAAGCGTACTTTTATTCCCAGCCAGGTCGCCCGTGATTCAAGTCAGTATTCCATGTCCATCCATGTCTGAGGACGTCGGGAGAGCACGTGAAAACTGGCCACTAGGGGCAACAGTAAGCGCTGTTACCTTCAAGTAGATTTCGGCTTTGCTAGGGTGTTGCGGATGGGCGTAAGAGTCAACCTCTAAGCATCAACCTCTGCTTCCAAAGGTTGCAAGTTCAAATCCAGTGGCAGCAATAGAAAGATGTTTTTTTGTATTTCTGTTTTAAGCCTATCCCAATCCTTAACCCTTACCTTAACCATTCAGAGTTAATGCCTAAATGTAACCTTAAACACTTCGAAATCTGATCTTTGCAACAACTTTGGAATTTAACGATGAATGTCTAATTCTGACGTGAGACTGTTCGAGCTYGTACTTAATTCCACTGACAAACTAGTATTTTAAATTAGTTTTCATCTGAATAGTATAACTATGATTGGTTTGCATGACGGCATGCTCTTCGTTGAAGTAAGTATGCCGTTCAAGGACGCACAGCTTCACTTCTTAAGGTCTTGGCTGTATATTGCTTTAGTTCCTCTGGAATAAGATCCTTGAGATGAGCATCTTATGCGATGCTAAATTAAAATGCTTTAATGCTCAATGGATAATCCATACTTATACAATTCCCTCTGCCAGTTTATAATGAAGTCTAACTCATACAGGACTTGCCATGTTGGAGTAGGATTTGATTGCTTGGCAAACTGCACGGCTCAGGTTGAATTTGAAATATAGTAAACCTCCTGAGAGAGGCTGGGGTTGGGTTAAATGCGGAAGACACATTTCAGTTGAATACATTCAGTTGTACAACTGACTAGGTATCCCCCTTCCCCTTTCCCTTTCTCTTTCTGTGGCTGTGTCCCAAATTGCTTTTGACCAGAGCCCAATAGCCTCTGGTGATGAGTAGTGCACTATGTAGGGAATAAGGTGCCATTTGGGACTCATSAGTGTTTGTTACCCCACTGCTCTGAGGACTCAGGATGATGCATAGACTCTGACACTTTAACAGATGAACAGATTGAAGGTGCTCCAAGGACTCTGCTGTTCAATATAACTAGGAGAGGGATGGGATGGGGTGTGTGGAGGGGGAAGGGGGGTCTTGGTGTTAGTGACTGTTTATGTGGGATTGCACTGCCTGGTTGTGTACACTGAGTGTACAAAACATTAGGAACACCTGCTCTTTCCATGTGTCATAGCTCTCCTGTGAAGATCTGACGGATCAGGTTACAGTGGGTCCGCTCTACAGCGCCCTCTTTCTCCCGCAGAGGTGCAGAGGTGGGGGGGGGGGTTGGATTGGAATGTGACTGTGGAACACAGAGAGACACTTGGACATCAAAAGGTTGAATCATTTAACAGTATTTCTTTATTCCAAGCAGTTGGGGTGGTCCGTGGACACTTAAGAAACAGTCATGTTGAGTTTGTTTCATTTGGTGACCTCATGAAGGACAGGAGACACACTACTATTTCTTTGTCTGTATACACTTCTCAATGATGGGGTTTGCATCTGAATGTTGTATAAAATAAATGATTATYCATAAGAATACTTTTGGAAAGATGACAATGTGATCTTAGTCTTCTAAATGAGAATTGTTTTTCATAGTAACTTYTGATCAGTCAGTGGCCCCGCCCCCGTGAGGACAGACATTACACGGTGTCATGGAACGCCCCCTTATCAACTACTCCTGTGTAAAACCACCCATGACACATTTGACATTAGACCAGAAAACATGGAACCTGTCGCTACATGTTGAAATGGTTGGCAACTCTACCAAAGGACAAGAACAGAGAACGTGGAGATCATTCCCACGTTGAAGTGGCTAAAAAATCTACAAACAAAGAGCAATTATTCWGGCTGCAGCAGTTTAAGTACTTTAGTCTGGTAAACGCAACCAGTCAAATGATCGAATGGTACTCTGACGTATCCATTATAACAAGCTACAACTACGAAAGACTTTGATCTCTGGTGGACAAACCAGAGACTTTATGTCGACTGACTATCCAGCAGACAGACCGGCGATCGCAGAGAGGGACAACAAAGGCATACACTCGTAAATATGTCAATTGAAATGTATTTTCGAATGAGCGGTTGTTCATGTTCAAAGTATTAATATTTCCATGAGTGTAGTTATCAACTCTGAATTTCCCACTCTTGAGCTGTCCCCACCCCTTTCCTTTGTCTACCAAGCCGTCATATCGGTTTTGTCAACTAGGGACTTTTCCTTGTGTCATGTTAGTAACCAATGTATGACCTTCTGTGTGTGTGTTCATGTAATTTTGTGATTGATTCGTTAGTTAGTTAGTAAATAATTAAGCCAATTTGTATATCGCTGATTCATGATTTATGATGCTAGGGTTCGTGACAATAAGGAATGAGTCTGATGAGGTAATAATACATTAATAGAAGACTGTAATCGATAAGATAATAAAGTATCTTAAGAGTTATAGTCGGGAAACTGCAACTCTATAAACAACATTTTACCATGGTGCCCTGACTTCCTAGTTAATTTCTATTCCGTGATTAGTTTAAAAGACTGTCATCTGATGAAGTTGTTTCTTGGTTAGTGACTAATTATATCTCTATTTGGTCGGTTTTGTGATAGCTACCTATGCGGTAGAAACATGGTGAAAATATGCGGTTGAGTCTTTGGCTATTGTGGTTAGCTAATAGAAATACATATTGTGTTTTCGCTGTAAAACATTTTAAAAATCGGAAAWGATGGCTGGATTCACAAGATGTTTATCTTTCATTTGCTGTATTGGACTTGTGATTTCATGATATTTATATGCTATTATTTACTTGTGGCGCTATGCTAGGCTATGCTAGTCAGCTTTTACTGATGAGGATGCTCCCGGATCCGGGATGGGTGTTAAGTAGAGGTTAATCGCGGAATAATTACACATATAGAATTGATTTGATAATATAACAGTCCTAACATTAAATGACAGCAAACGTTACGACACATGACATAGACTGACCAGGTGAATCCAGGTGAAAGCTATGATCCTGTCACGTATACTCTCTCTCCGACTCTCTAGGTCACCATGCTCCCGCTCCTCAGGCGGATCGACAGGTTCCCACGCCTCAGCAGAGGGGACCGGCCCGCTCCTGATCTCCGGGATCGTCATTTTGGTCGGCGTCCTGTGGCTGGAGCCGCGCGTCGGGGAGGGGGTACTGTCACGTGTGCTCTCTCTCTGGCCTCTAGGTCACCAGGCTGCTTATTATTGCGCACACCTGTCACGCACATCAGCACATAATGACAATCACCTGGATTCCATCACCTCCTTGATTACTTGCCCTATTTATGTCACTCCCTTTGGTTCCCTCCCCAGGCATTATTGTTTCTGTATCTGTTTCAAGTCGGTGCGCTGTTTGTGTTTCTTGTTTTGTTCATGTTCGTTTATTTATTAAATGTATTCCCTCCCTGAACTTGCTTCCCAACTCCCAGCGCACTCGTTACAGATCCCTTATTGATGTCACTTGTTAAATCCACTTCAATCAATGTCGATGAAGGGGCAGAGACGGGTTAAAGAAGGATTTTTAAGCCTTGAGACATGGATTGTGTACGTGTCACATTCAGAGGGTGAATTGGTATTACAAAATACTGAAGTGCCTGTGAACGGGGTATGGTAGTATGTGCCAGCCGCAGCAGTTTGASTGTGTCAAGAAATGCCACGCTGCTGGGTTTTTCACGCTCAACAGTTTCCCGTGTGTATTAATAATGGTCCACCACCCAAAGGACATCCAGCTAACTTGACACAACTGTAGAAAGCATTGGAGTCAATATGGGCCAGCATCCCTGAGGAAGGCTTTTGACACCTTGTAGTCCATGAATGAATCGAGGCTGTTTTGAGGGCAAAAGGGGGTGCGACTCAATATTAGGAAGGTGTTCCTAATGTTTTGTACATTCAGTGTACTGTATGTGCTGTTTACCATTATGTTCCTGCATGTTTTAATGTTTCTATAACTATCTATTTACAAACATATTAGGGGAAGTGTGTGTGTGTGTGTGCAGTTTTCTTCTTTGTATGTGAAAGTGTCAGTACAGCCTCAAAAGCCACAGTGTCCTCATGAAGTGTGTGTGTTTGCATAGCAGGGCTCCAAGCAGCATGTCTGTGTGAGTGTGTACCCCCAGATCTGTGTCCTTCACTCCCAGGCCCCGGCCGTTCTCACTTTGATTTCTTAAGTGCTTTGTTTTATTAGGCACTCTGGATGCATTTGATATGTGTGTGCGTGTGTGTGTGCGTGCGCCAGGGCACGGGCCTGGATCACTCTTTAGTCTCTCGCACACCGCAGGGCCTATAGGGTAGTAGTGCACTATGTAGGAGTAGGGTGCCATTTGGGATGCAGTCTATGTCTTCTCTGTGCCATTTGAGTCTATTTAGAAAGTGAATTGAATTGAAGACATTTTCCATTTCAAATGAAGATGTTATGCAGGTCATGAATTTTTTTGCCTAAATATTGAGTGATTTAAAAAAAAAATTWKATCTTTATTTAACTAYCCAAGTCAGTTAAGAAAAAAATCTTATTTACAATGACGGCCTACCCRGGCCAAACCCAGACGACGCTGGGCCAATTGTGCGCCACCCTATGGGACTACCTATCACGGCAGGATGTGATACAGCCTGGATTCGAACCAGGGACTGTAGTGACACCTCTTGCACTTAATTGCAGTGCCTTAGAACTCTYCGCCACTCGGGAGCCCCAATTGATCATTAGAGCAGTTATCTGATCCAAAACAATAGATCTCAATAGTTATTGTTAAATTCAAAATCAAAGATCAGCCTCACTGCACAGCTAACACTCCATATCGCTTCCTCTGAAGCGATACGTAGCAAGGAATCAAAGTGGCATGTCAAGGTGGCATGTCACTATGGGATAATAATGATGACTGAACCCTGTGAATTTGTAATCTGAATTTCGTGGCCGAACATTGAGATTGGTGGTTGCATGTAAGATTCGCAAATATAATTTGGCAAGCTTGTATCATGATGTGTGAAAAATGTKAATCAAATCAAGTCAAATCAAGTTTATTTTATATAGCCCTTCGTACATCAGCTAATATCTCGAAGTGCTGTACAAAAACCCAGCCTAAAACCCCAAACAGCAAGCAATGCAGGTGTAGAAGCACGGTGGCTAGGAAAAACTCCCTAGAAAGACCAAAACCTAGGAAGAAACCTAGAGAGGAACCAGGCTATGAGGGGTGGCCAGTCCTCTTCTGGCTGTGCCGGGTGGAGATTATAACAGAACATGGCCAAGATGTTCAAATGTTCATAAATGACCAGCATGGTCAAATAATAATCAGGAGTTATTGATTATTATTTGCGACCGCAGGCAGAGCAACGGTCGCAAACTTGTAACTTGACATTTGAATACATTCAATAAGATAAGCAAGCGTAACTTATTTTCAGAATTATAACAAGTCCATTTACAACTATGACTATTCTGCTGTGAATCAAAAATACAGTTGGAGATGTTGAATCTGAGCAAGCTCTGAGTTCTTTCACTGTTGTCACGTTATCAAGAGATCCATAAGCTTGTAGAAAGTTTTGTAAGAKAGAGGTTTGCAAGTACAAAACGTGGTTTGAGCCAGTGTTAATGTTGTCAACAATAACTATGACGAGAAATACTCTTCAACAATCTATTTTTCCTGACTAAAACTATGATGATAACGAGACGAGATGCCCTGGGGGAAAAAACAATAATTATTACAAATTACTACACTGAACAAATATATAAACACAACATATAAAGTGTTGATACCATGTTTCATGAGCTGAAATAAACAAATCCATAATAGGTGCACCTTGTGCTGCGGACAATCAAAAGTCCCTTTAAAATGTGCAGTTATGTCACACAACACAATGCCACAGATGTCTCAAGTTTTGAGGGAGTGTGCAATTGGCATGCTGACTGCAGGAATGTTCACCAGAGCTGTTTCCAGAGAATTTAATMTTAGTTTCTCTACCAACGATGTTTCAGAGAATGTGCCAGTACATCCAACCGGCCTCACAAGCACAGACCAGGTGAACCACGCCAGCCCTGGACCTCCGCATCCAGCTTCTTCATCTGCGGGATCGTCTGAGGGGGGATTGGGGAGGGGAGGGGGGGGTCCTGACGAGTATTTCTGTCTGTAATAAATCCATTTTGTGGGAAAAACTCTGATTGGCTGGGCCTGCCTCCCCAGTGGGTGGGCCTGGCTGCCAAGTGGGTGGGCCTATGGGCTCCTGAGTGGTGCAGCGGTCTAAGGCACTGCATCTCAATGCAAGAGGCGTAACTACAGTCCCTGGTTCAAATCCTGGCTGTATCACATCCGGCTGTGATTGGGAGTCGGCCCGGTGTAGGCCATCATTGTAAATACAAATTTGTTCTTAACTGACTTGCCTAGTTAAATCAAATAAATAAAAAATGCTCTCCCAGGGCCACCCATGGCTGCACTCCTGCCCAGTCATGTGAAATCCATAGATTAGGGCCTAATTTATTTATTTCAATTAACTGATTTCCTTATATTAACTGTAACTCAGTAACATCTTTGAAATTGTTACATGTTGCGTTTTATATTTTTGTTCAGTAAATGTATTTTAGTCAACGAAAATGTGAGATGAGAATTCCCCTAGAGWCTAATGGACATTTAATTTGACATGAAGCTGCTTTTCATCTCTTTAGTCTTATCATAAACATGCATGGAGAATATTTCATGCAATCCTCTCATTGGCAGAATTTACATCTTTCAGTTGGGATTTTGTTGGCGGATCGCATCCAACTTTTAAGTGCATACAGCGCCACCTACTGTACTGGAGTGTGAGGCCATTCACGGCCGACCTACATTATATTCTTAGATGATACAACACTGGGAAAAAGGAAAAGAAAAAGGACCCTATCACCTATTAGCCCTCTCTTTAGACCCACCACCCATTCCACTATTTAACCSTACCTAGTCCTACTCCAGACCAACGGTCTGAGAGGCCATATCACCACCACTCAACAGCCCCTGCAGCTGTTCTACAGTAACTCCTCACAATCCCAAGTCCTTCTCTGCCACTGCCACCACAACCTCTATCTGCTGTGACTTTCCATCCATTTCTGCAGTACAGAACCGTGGCTATAAATGCTAAAAATCCCACCTTACTGAAGCACATATTCTTTCCATCACTCTCTCTTGATCTCTGCCTACTCACAGACATCCTCTCAGGATCCCTCACCCTGTATCCATCTTCCTCTACCACTCTCTTCACTGCTTCGGCATATGACACTTTCTGTGTTGCTCTAACCCTGGCAACCTCAATCTGCCTTTCTCTCACCGGACACCTCTGATCTCCAGCTCCTTATTCACCCCCACCCCCACCCCTAACACACATAACCTTCTCCACTGATATCACACATTCCTTTGTCTCATGCCCTCCTGCACACTTCTCACATCTAGGCATCTCCCTCCTACACACTGGTGCAGTATGCCCATAACCTTGACACCTAAAACACCGTAATATTTTCGGAACATAAGCTCTCCTGGGATAACTGACACTTCCTACCTTGACCTTATCTGGTAACGATTCTGCATCAAAACTCAGCATGACAGATAATGTCTTCTCCGTTTCCCCACTGCATCTACATCTCATCAAGAGGCGGGGTTTACAGACACAGMGAATCTTCCATTTCAACAGCTCCTCCTCAACACTTAATGCCACCCCCGTTATCACTCCTTTCAACGGCGCCCTGCTCCGGAGAGCAAAGCATGTCACAATTCTTGTCCCTAATCTCGTAATACGGAGCACCCTCTCCCTCTGTGTGTAAGAAACAGAATAAATCACGAGTCCACTCCGAGTTACCTTCACCAACTCAACAATCTCCAACCTCTCCTCCACCCAACCTGAGACCACATGTGGATCAACCAAACAGCAAGGATCCATTCTCTGAACTAACTCTCTGTCAGAGAGACTGATGAGAGGGTTTGGCAGGAGGCCCTGGGCCAATGGGAGGTCAGGGGTCAGAGGGAGTGTGAGCAAAGTTACAGACATTCAGATACAACTTGAACCCCAGAGTAAGGCTACCTTCCAACCAAAATGCTTCAAACGCATGCCATTGAGTTGTTGCGTCTTATAAGCATCCATTTGTCTGATTTGGAAGGCACCCTTATAGTCCTCAATAATCATCCATGTAAACGTTAACTCTCTTGCTTCCTCTCTTTCAAGTGCATTCAGTACCTCTATCCATCTCTCTATAGGTGTTACAGAGAGAATACTCCAAGGACCTCCAGAGCCTTCTGACCAACAACCTGCGATCTCTCCAGACCTCGGAGATGTAAGCTCCTAGCTGGTGGTATTCACTTCACGCATGGTTGTCTCTGTGTGAATGCATACCTTGTATCATCCAGGGCCACTGATTGGATTGGATTTACTGTACTCACTCAAACTCATGCTATCTCCTCCCTCTAAAAGTGTCCCAGACAAACTAACATATGTCCATCCCCCTGTCCCCAGGTGAGTCTGTTGGGCCATGGAACTCTAGAGCAGCACATAAAACAACTGCCACACTGTTGTCAGCTATCGGCAGACAGTTCCCTGAGGAAGAATGCAACTAGGCTTTTCAATGGTCAAATTTGGGGGAGGACCACCAAATGAAATCAAGTTTTGTTAAGTTGTGTTACAAAACAATACTTCTTTCATAGCCTGTTTTTATTCAAATGTTTTACTAGCTACTATGGTAACTTAAACATCAAACAACATGCAGACTTTCTCCATCAAGAGAACYCTTAGTGCTTATGATTTTCTTAAAAGTCTAAAATCAACACAAGTCTCGTGTCCAGGGTGAATACATGTTTATGTTTACAAGACATCACACAGGTGTGCCAACTAAAATATATATCCCAGACGAGACTGAAGAATATGACAAATAGACCAGTGAATATAATAAGTTAGCTGTTGCATCCGTAGCAGTATTACATAAAATACATGTTGAAATGTTAAATGGCTACGAGTCAGAGATAAGGAGCCTCTGGCTATAATGTTGGGTAAGGCACCACTGAAGGCCCCAGAATTCAGTCAGGCAGCTGGAAGCAGATGTGTGTTACCATCCAGGACCATGTCACAGCATGCAGAGGCCTGACGGGGAGATGACAATAAATGCATTATGCACCTTTCATCACCAAAACCATTTACTGCACATGATGCTGAACAATCCAACCATTTTGTTAGTGTCATTGATATAAATGGGCRGTTCACATCAATATCCAGTTCGTAAGCATTGACTGTAATACCTCTGGGGTTCTGCGGTTGTCTGGCAGCATGCTGCTTTCTAGTGATCTTACTCCCTCTCCACCTGAAATGCAATAACGACAAAAACATGAATAACAATAAGCCRAGTCAGTCAGTAATTTGGCTAACTAGGCTAATTAAATACTCATGTAACTGTTCACAAGCCTATTCAGCCAAATTATATCAAAACAATACAGCCTATTTGCAGGAGGGTAGGATGCTGAGAGTGGGTGAAAGCGTGCTTTGGTGATGACACTTCCTTTATGATATAAAATACATTTTACCAAGACAAAAATGATTSTTCATGTTCTGAATTGTTCAGTGGGGTCTTTCTCTAACATTCCGTGAACATTATCCCAAAATTCTAGATGTTGTAACCTTATACAGCATAMAATAAGCACGAAGCGATGCAGCTTTCTTGCTGAAACTTTTTAGGATTTAACATTTTGTGGTTGTCGTCTTGTCTCTGTGGGTCGAAAATAGAAAAATTAGCATGTAAAAGGATTTGGGGGAAAAAAGATGACAAGTTCAATAGTAAGCCTGTCAGGTTGCCTTCATTTTTGTACAGCATCCAGCCTAGTTGACGTAATGCTATTTTCCAGATTTTTGACCACTTTGTTTCTCTGGCCTCCATGGATTTTGTCACCATAATTTTTATGGTGAAAAAATGTTTTGAATAAAGCTGTAACGTAACAACATGAGGAAAAAGTCAAGGGGTCTGAATACTTTACAAATGCACTCTATTAACCTTTCTGGCGCAGGCGTTCCGCTAGCGACCCACCTCYACAACATCCGGTGAAATTGCAGAGCGCGAAATTCAAATTTCAGAAATAGAAATATTTAACATTCATGAAAATACCAGTGTCATACATCAAAATAAATCTTAACTTCTTGTTAATCCAGCCGCTGTGTCAGATTTCAAAAAGGCTTTARGGTGAAAGCACYCCATGCGATTATCTGAGGACAACGCCCCGCATACAAAAGCATGAAGAACATTTTTCAACCAGGCAGGTGCGCCACGAAAGTCAGAAATAGCGATATAATAAACGCCTTACCTTTGAAGATCTTCTTCTGTTGGCACTCCAAAAGGTCCCAGCTACATCACAAATMGTRCTTTTATTCGATAAATTCCTTCRTTATATCCCCAAAAACTCAGTTTAGCTGYKGCGCTTCATTCAATAATCCAACGGTTTCCCTCCTTCAAAATGCATACAAAATMAATCCCAAAKGTTACCAATAAACTTCTCCAAACAAGTCAGACAARGTTTATAATCAAACCTCAGGTACCCTAATGCGTAAATAAACGATKAAATTTAAGACAGAGAATCGTTATTGTCTTTACCGGAGATAAACAACAAAGAATGCGCTCTCATCCACGCGCATGAAAACACTACAGCCAAAATGGGAGCCACTTAGAAAAACTACAAATTCTAGCTCATTTTCCCAAAAACAAGCCTGAAACTCTTTCTAAAGACTGTTGACATCTAGTGGAAGCCCTAGGAACTGCAATCTGGGAGGATTTCYCCTCATAATAAACATGACAGCCATTGGAAAGTAGTGGTAGGCTGAAATTATTATTTTTTGGGATGYTTTGTCCTCAGGGTTTCGCCTGCCATATCAGTTATGTTATACTCACAGACATTATTTTAACAGTTTTAGAAACTTTAGAGTGTTTTCTATCCAAATCTACCAATATGGATATGCAATAGGATATGCATATCCTAGCTTCTGGGCCTGAGTAACAGGCAGTTTACAGGCACGCTTTCCATCCGGATGTCAAAATACTGCCCCCTAGCCCAAAYAGGTTTTAAAAAGACGATTACTTTCAAGTATATAGTTTTATTCTAGTACTTCAGGCCAAGGATTAACATTAAAACCTCMTAAGGATCGGCCCCTTTTTTTCAATTTTCGCCTAAAATGACATACCCAAATCTAACTGCCTGTAGCTCAGAACCTGAAGCAAGGATATGCATATTCTTGGTACCATTTGAAAGGAAACACTATGAAGTTTGTGGAAATGTGAAAGGAATGTAGGAGAATATAACACATTAGATCTGGTAAAATATATTGTTTTGTATTTTTTGGGTCAGAGGGAATGCAAGAGAAAGGCCATAATGTATTATTCCAGCCCAGTTGCAATTTAGATTTTGGCCAATAGATGGCAGKAGTGTATGTGCAAKGTTTTAGACTGATCCAATGAATCATTGCATTTCTGTTAAAAATGTTGTATCAAGACTGCCCAAATGTGCTTAATTTGTTTATTAATAACTTTTCATGTTCAAAACAGTGAACTCTCCTCAAACAATAGCATGGTATTCTTTCACTGTAAAAGCTACTGTAAATTGGACAATGCAGTTAGATTAACAAGAATTTAAGCTTTCTGCCAATATCAGACATGTCTATATCCTGGTACATTTTATTGTTACTTACAACCTCATGCTAATCGCATTAGCCTATGTTAGCTCACCCTTCCCGCAGGGGACCCACCAATCCTGAAGAAGTTTTAATGACCTTACTTTGTAAAAATGACTTATTTTCTCCTCTTCAAGCTACTTCCTGAGATTTGATTGATTGAACAATCCAGCCAATGGTTGCAACAATTCGGCTGTGGTTTTGGCTGAACTAGGGATTCTTCCCAGTGAACTATTCACTATACTATACTATACTCATTCCTCGATATAAAAAAGGGCATAAACTGGATCATGGAAACTATCGGCCGTGTCTCAATCCTGTGTATTTTATCAAAGGTCATGGAAAAGATCATGTTCGAGCAGATTGACAGTTATATTTCCTAACACAACAACCTACACAGTGCATTTTTTAAAMTGTAAWTACTTCGCTACTATGGCCTATMTATTGCCTTACCTCCTCACGCCATTTGCACACACTGTATATAGACTTTTTTTCTATTGTGTTATTGACTGTACGTTTGTTTATTCCATGTGTAACTCTGTGTTGTTGTTTGTGTCGCACTGCTTTGCTTTATCTTGGCCAGGTCGCTGTTGTAAATGAGAACTTGTTCAAATCAAATCAAATTTTATTTGTCACATACACATGGTTAGCAGATGTTAATGTGAGTGTAGCGAAATGCTTGTGCTTCTAGTTCCGACAATTGCAGTAATAACCAACGAGTAATCTAACCTAACAATCTTCACAACTACTACCTTATACACACAAGTTGTAAAGGAAAAGCAATATGTACATAAAGATATATGAATGATGTTGGTACAAACGGCATTACATTACTCATACAGTAGTATGGTATTGAGTAATCTAGTATATACATATGAGAATGAGTAACTTACGGTATTAAACATAAAAGTGCATAGTTTAAAGTGGCTGGTATACATGTATTACATAAAATGGTAAGATGCAGTAGATGATATAGAGTACAGTATATATAGTACAGTATATACATATACATTATATTAAGTGGCATTGTTTAAAGTGGCTAGTGATACATTTTTGAACAATTTCCATCAATTCCATTATTAAAGTGAGCTGGAGTTGAGTCAGTATGTGCAGCAGCCACTCGATGTTAGTGGTGGCTGTTTAACAGTCTGATGGCTGTTAGAAGCTGTTTTTCAGTCTCTCGGTCCCTGCTTTGATGCACCTGGTACTGACCCGCCTCTGGATGATAGCGGGGTGAACAGGCAGTGGCTCGGGTGGTTGTTGTCCTTGATTATCTTTATGGCCTTCCTGTGACATCGGGTGGTGTTGGTGTCCTGGAGGGCAGGTAGTTTGCCCCCAGTGATGCGTTGTGCAGACCTCACTACCCTCTGGAGAGCCTTACGGTTGTGGGCGGAGCAGTTGCCGTACCAGGCGGTGATACAGCCCGACAGGATGCTCTCGATTGTGCATCTGTAGTCGTTTGTGAGTGCTTTTGGTGACAAGCCGAATTTCTTCAGCCTCCTGAGGTTGAAGAGGCGCTGCTGTGCCTTCTTCACAATGCTGTCTGTGTGGTTGGACCAATTCAGTTTGTCCGTGATGTGTACGCCGAGGAACTTAAAACTTACTACCCTCTCCACTACTGTCCCGTCGTTGTGGATAGGGGGGTGCTCCCTCTGCTGTTTCCTGAAGTCCACAATCATCTCCTTTGTTTTGTTGACGTTGAGTGTGAGGTTTTTTCCCGACACCACACTCCGAGGGTCCTGTAGGCCGTCTCGTCGTTGTTGGTAATTAAGCCTGTCGTCCGCAAACCTGATGATTGAGTTGGAGGCGTGCATGGCCACGCAGTCGTGGGTGAACAGGGAGTACAGGAGAGGGCTCAGAACGCACCCTTGTGGGGCCCCAGTGTTGAGGATCAGTGGGGTGGAGATGTTGTTACCTACTCTCACCACCTGGGGGCGGCCCGTCAGGAAGTCCAGTACCCAGTTGCACAGGGTGGGGTCGAGACCCAGGGTCTCGAGCTTGATGACGAGTTTGGAGGGTACTATGGTGTTAAATGCTGAGCTGTAGTCGATGAATAGCTTTCTCACATAGGTATTCCTCTTGTCCAGATGGGTTAGGGCAGTGTGCAGTGTGGTTGCGATTGCGTCGTCTGTGGATCTATTGGGGCGGTAAGCAAATTGGAGTGAGTCTAGGGTGTCAGGTAGGGTGGATGTGATATGGTCCTTGACTAGTCTCTCAAAGCACTTCATGATGACGGAAGTGAGTGCTACGGGGCGGTAGTCGTTTAGCTCAGTTACCTTAGCTTTCTTGGGAACAGGAACAATGGTGGCACTCTTGAAGCATGTGGGAACTGCAGACTGGGAAAAGGATTGATTGAATATGTCCGTAAACACACCAGCCAGCTGGTCTGCGCATGCTCTGGGCCTGCAGCCTTGCGAGGGTTAACACTTTTAAATGTTTTACTCACGTCGGCTGCAGTGAAGGAGAGTCAGGTTTTGGTAGCGGGCCGTGTCAGTGGCACTGTATTGTCCTCAAAGCGAGCAAAGAAGTTATTTATTCTGTCTGGGAGCAAGACATCCTGGTCCGCAACGGGGCTGGTTTTCTTTTTGTAATCCGTGACTGGCCTACCTGGTTAAATAAAGATMATTTTCTTTTTTTAAACAGTACATTCGGTATGRATTCAGACCCCTTTATTTACCACCTTATTCTAAAATGGATTCAATTAGTTTTTCTCCTCTTCAATCTACAKACAATACCCCATACTGATAAAGCTAAAACAGGTTCTTAGAKATTTTTGCAAATTTATTACAAATAAAAAACTGATACCACACCAGTATTTGGGGAGTTTCATCCATTATTTTCAAGCTCTGTCAGGTTGGATGGGGAGCGTCTCTGCACAGCCATTTTCAGGTCTCTTCAGAGATGTTCGATTGGGTTCAAGTCCGGGWTTTGGCTGGGCCACTCAAGGACATTCACTCCTGCGTTGTCTTGGCTGTGTGCTTAGGGTCGTTGTCCAGTCTGAGGTCATGTGATCTCTGGAGCAGGTTTACATCAAGGATCGCTCCTGTCTCTTATACACATCTAGATGTGTATAAGAGACAGGTCGTTGTCCAGTCTGAGGTCATGTGATCTCTGGAGCAGGTTTTCATCAAGGATCTAACTGTACTTTGCTCCGTTCATCTTTCCCTCGATCCTGACTAGTCTCCCGCTGAAAGACATCCCCAAAGCATGATGCGGCCACCACCATGCTTCACCATAGAGATGGTGACAGGTTTCCTCTAGACGTGACGCTTGGCATTCAGGCCAAAGAGTTCCATCTTAGTTTCATCAGACCAGAGAATCTTCTTTCTCATGGTGTGAGAGTCTTTAGGTGCCTTTTGGCAAAATACAAGCGGGCTGTCATGTGCTTTTTACTGAGGAGTGGCTTCCGTCTGGCCACTCTACCATAAAGACCTGATTGGTGSAGTGCTGCAGAGATGGTTGTCCTTCTGGAAGGTTCTCCCATCTCTACAAAGGAACTCTGGAGCTCTGTCAGAGTGACCATCGGGTTCTTGGTCACCTCCTTGATCAAGGCCATTCTCCCCCGATTGCTCAGTTTGACCGGGTGGCCAGCTCTAGGAAGAGTCTTGAGGGTTCCAAACTTCTTCAATTTGGAAGGCCACTGTGTTCTTGGGGACCTTCAATGATGCAGAAATGTTTTGGTACCCTTCCCCAGATCTGTGTCTCGATACAATCCTGTCTCGAAGCTCTACGGACAATTCCTTCGACCTCATGGCTTGGTTTTTTTCTCTGACAAGGACTGTCAACCATGGGACCTTACATAGACAGGTGTGTGCCTTTCCAAATCATGTCCAATCAATTGAATTTACCACAGATGGACTCCAATCAAGTTGTAGACATATCTCAAGGATGATCAATGGAAACAGGAAGCACATGATCTCGATTTCGAGTCTCATAGCAATTGGTCTGAA
Source organism: Salvelinus sp. IW2-2015 (assembly GCF_002910315.2). Classification (NCBI taxonomy): domain Eukaryota; kingdom Metazoa; phylum Chordata; class Actinopteri; order Salmoniformes; family Salmonidae; genus Salvelinus; species Salvelinus sp. IW2-2015. Next base: position 29,554,279 of record NC_036840.1, on the reverse strand, counting down.
TACTTATGTAAACATGGTATTTGTTTTTTTAATGTTTTATCAATTTGCAAACATTTCTAAAAACCTTTTTTGCTTTGTCATTATGGTGTATTGTCTGTAGATTGATGAGGATTTTTTTTATTTAATCCATTTCATTATAAGGCTGTAACGTAATAAAATGTGAAAAAGGTCAAGGGGTCTGAATACTTTCTGAATGCACTGAATGAGTTCCAATGTGGCTTTAGGAAATCCCATTCCACCGACACTTGCCTACTATTACTAACTGACCACATTAGGAAGAAAGTATATGGAGGGATTTTGGTATGGTTACGTTAGATCTCCAAAAGGCGTTTGATACAGTGGATCTTGTGATTCTGTTAACCAAACTAAGAGCCATGGGCTTTAACAACTTAGTCATGAAATGGGTTAGCTTTTTCTGCAYGAAAGAAAACAGATGGTGGATGTGTCTCACTGTCTCAACCCAAAACCTTGAACTGTGGGGTACCCCAAGAGAGTGTGCTGGGTCCACTTTTCTTTCTGTTGTATATAAATTATCTGAAATATGCCTGTACATATGACKTTTTCCTCTTTGCAGATTATTCTACACTGTGGTTGTCCCACAAAAACAAACACATGGTTGAGAAAGCCCTCAGTGCAGAGCTTTTGAATGTCAGTAAATGGCACTCCACTTTGGAAAAACTGCCCATCTTGTATGGGTCCAAAGTCAAACTTAGGAAATCGCCTGGCCTTAAGTTGGTAGTAGGTGACACAGTAGACTTAGCTAATTAGCTAACTTCCACATTTCCACAATGGTGACATTGCCACTTTGACATGCATGCTCTTRCTGGTACAATAGTGCCACTAAGATAATTCAAAACAAGCTGCAGACATCTCAGAACAAATTAGTCAGYATTATTATTGAACTTCCAGCACGTATGCATCTTAAGAATTTGTTCTTAACTGACTTTCCCAGTTAAWTAAAAGTTCAATAAAAAATATAAAAAATATAAAATAAAAAGGATCTTGACCATTCCCACTACCAAAGCCTCAGATATTTTGAAGTGGAATAGAGAGTCTCTCAGCTTAAATGATGTCTTGTAAATACGATTGCCCACAGTATGGTCCCCAAGTACCTAAGTAACTACTTTAACTAGGTCAGGGATAACCATAACTATTTCACTAGAAGAAGTGAAACTGACGTTTTTCCTTTCAGATTTAAGAGTGGTATGGGGGAAAGAAACCTTTGTACTCAGCTGCCATTCTTTGGAATAGTAATCCAAAGAACTTGAAATTCATAACCTCCATGGTCGGTTTCAAGTTCTCACTGGAAAAAAATGCTAAATAGTAGTGTCTCAAAAGTGAACCTTAAGATTCCGGTACGTGGGTGAGAAGAAAATGCCCGGGATAGTCCATGGTTTGACTTTTGGTGTCTATTGTGTATTTTATTGTGATTGTCWTTTATATATTAGGGATTGATTGTTGTATACATTAGGGGTAAATGAGGCAAGGGTGATGTACCTGTCCAGTGTTGTTTATTATGGAAATAGTATTGTACGATTGACAAATTTTATGAAACCAATTATGTCTGTCATTGTTTTTAGCCAATACAATTGCTGCCTAACCTTGCTGCTTTTGAGCTTTATTGTTTTATCCTTGATGATTTTCTTCAATTATATGTAGCGCTCTTATGTATGTACTCTATTTAAAAATTGTCTAATAAATTAAATCAAACAATTCTGACTACCTACAGTAGCTTTCACCTTTCCAGTCATGGCAGATTGTTGATGGAAGAGGGGAAGGAAAGGGGAAGGAAGGGGAGGAAAGGAAAGGAAAGGAAGGGGAAGAAAGGAAAGGAAAGGAAGGGGAAGAAAGGAAAGGAAAGTAAGGGGAAGAAAGCAAAGAAAGGAAAMGCAGGGAAGGAGAGGGAGTTTTTCAATAAACCAACCTCCACGGATACTATTTTTTCCATTTTAAGTCAAATGTGGTGCTGCCTTTTGGTTTTCCATGAAAAAAGAGAAACCATATTTGGATTTATCCAGAAAAGTTAAAAATACATCAAACAAACAAATACATCTCTGTAGGCCTGTCTCCCACAACACCTCCATGCTCTTGTTCTCTGGTTATCTGGAAACCAACAGTGCTATGAAAACGCTTGGCAGGATAGTGTGTGGCGGCRGTTAAAATGCTATCTTCTTTTTCCTAGCTGGGCCTCCTGTTTTCCTGCATCCGTCTGGCACCATTACCCACTGAGCAACTAATGAGTCTTACAGATGTGTATTATTTGCATCAAAAGGCATGGCAGCATATTCAGCAGCGGAGACGCGCCAACGCCCAGGAAGAAGCAGTTACAGGTATGGCCTGTTGATCTGCCAACCGAAAGAGAGAGGGAGGCAGGGATGGAAGGAGGAAGGGAGATTATACCGTTCTCATTCTCGGGGCCACATGCCCGAACGTCTGCGAATCCAATCATTTTAGTGAGCGAGTGTAAACAGTACGTGTACAGGTTTGTGTCTTCCCCCCACCCGCCCTCTCGCTCTCCTCCCTGTGTCTCACTTTTCCTCCTTCCTTTCTCTTTCCCCCTTCCTTTTCTGTCTGTCTGTCTGTCTGTCTGTCTGTCTGTCTGTCGATCTGTCTTTGTCTGTCTGTCGGCTGTCTGTTCTGTCGTGTCTGTCTGTCAGTGTCTGCATGTCCTGTCTGCTTCTGTCGTGTCTGTCTGTCCCCTCTCTCTCTCTGTCGTCTCTGTCTCCCTGTCTCCCTGCTGGTTTCTCTCTCCTCTTCTTCTTGTCTTTCTCTCTGGCGTCTCCTCTGCTCTCTCGTGTCATCTGTGTCATGTCCAGCCGACTGTTTCAGGAGCGGATTAGGATTGCGCCATAATGAACCTGCCGAAATCCTCAAACCTTATTATCCCAACCACCAACAGGCAGGGAATTAGGAGCTGCAAACGGACTGACCTGAAATCCCTCTGGGATATATATGAGCTAGAGTTAAATCACAACAGCAGCTCAGAATAGAAGAGATTAAACAGACCAGACTGGACAGGCGGACTGTCTTTGCATTTGTCCCATAAGAAGAGAGGAAAACACTCCACCTAGTGGCCCCTTGCAGAAATTGAGCCACCATGATGCCTGGCACTTTTCTTAGTGTGTGTGCGGGGGGAGGCCTGCGCCTCTGTTTGTGTCTGTGTGTTTGTGTATACTTCTGTGTGTTTCTCCGTGTGTTTAGCTCTGTGTACGTGTGTTTCTTCATCCTTTGTGTGTGAAAGTGGTCATTCAGTGCCAAGGCTTGCCGTATGGTTGTATACCCACGAGGCAGAGCCTAGCTCCAGTTGGACAGGGTGGCTGTAACTCCAGCGCTGCTTGTCATTTTAAGTGAGATTGGGCCCTGTTGGATTTTGCACTGTTTTGGAGAACTGGCCAGGATCCACTCCAGGTTTTTTGTCACCTGGTTTTGGAGAGCTCAGAGGTTAACACTGCACTTGCAGATGCTTATAGTTTTAGTTTTCCTATGTATCTTGTTTTAAAAAAGGCCTTTTTGGCTAATTACCTAACAATTTCACAGGCTGGTAAATGATAAACTTCATTAAGAATATTTTGGAAGAGTGTGGAAAGSCGACACAGCCAACACCTGGTCTTGTAGTGATTGCATTTTGAAGTGCACAATGTTAAAATGAGTGACACATATACCAGTTGTGCCATGAAAGTTGATTTAGTTAGCGGAATGGCTACCATCTGCAGGTGATGAAATTCTGTTTCAAATTATGTAAAAAAGTAACTTTTTTACGAATTGCTTTCAGATCCTGGGGAGAGTTAGCCCAATACTTACTTACCCCAGCTCCATGGGTGGCTAGATAATGTAACCAAATGTATACAACACACTGKGATGCTTGGCAACCCTCGCCATGGCGATGGGAAGGTAATTTAGAGCTCTAACAGGTATGACAGAGCAAGCAGGAGGGTATGTTTATGGGAGTGTGTGTTTACGAGCYTGTGTTTACGTGTGTTTTTCTAAGTGTGTTCATGCTGCCGTGTGTGTGCGTGTGTGTGTGTGGTGTAAGTGTGAGGAAAGGGAGGTTAAGATAGGTGAGGCGACAGATATAGTCCCTACTCGCTGCAAAGAGTGAACCAGGGGGAGGGGAGTGGTTTTCACAAACATTAGGATTTGTATAGATCACCAATTACCTGTAGAAACCATTTCACGTCTCCATTTCCAGATCACCTCTCTAGATCTCTATCTATCCACATTCCCACATTTCCCATTCCATCTGCCCTCCATCCCCACCGCAATTCCGTGAGTCATCGCCCACTCCGTGACCGCCTCTCCTCCTCTCCTGGAAGGGATTGGGCTGTTGGGCCGACCAAGCCAGGAATTAGTCCCTGTGCTGTGTGGAGGAGGCCTCGCCCGGGGCTGATAGTGCCATCCAACTGAACGCCCTTCCCTCTGCACTGAATCCATCTACCGTTTCCTCCGCCCCATGATTTCACCCACCATCTATTTTATTTTTCGTATTCTTATTTTCAATTTTGCGGCTGGGGAAAGGTCAGGATTAGTTATCGACAGGCTGTGTCTAAGCCCAGACGTGGAATCACAGACGTAGTCCTGGGTCCCCGAAACCTATTTTCCTCAGTCCCCGCGGTGGCCTAATCTGTGTTGTGTGTGTGTGTGTSTSTCTCTCTCACTCTCTCTCTCTACTTTTCTCTGTGTCTATATCGCTCACCTCTCACTACTGCTGTGTCCCTGCCAGTTCGGTCCTAATGCCTTTACATCCGCTAATAAGGCAAACGTGTTTGAAAGGTGAAAAGCCATCAAATTAATTGAAAAAAAGTAATCTAATTTCTTACCAGTTGAGGTAGAAWTTCATGGATCTTTTCATCCCTTGGTCCATAAACAATCCTCTTTTTCTCCCTCCTAACCTCTCTCTATCCCTATATCTCCCTGTATCCTCCACCACAGTCAGTGGTGATTCTCAGTGTGAGGTGTCGCTGTCTCAGAATCCCAGACCTGTGAAATGATGATAGAGGAGCACAAGCCCCTTACCCATCCARCTCTACCCTTCCCTCTTCCCATCCCCCTCTCCCACCGATGCAAAAGAGGATGCCAGTAGGGTCGGTCTGACGGTGACGGACGCCTGGGGCTGGACAGACGGGGCCGGAGCCCCCTAAACTCATTCCATCCTCTGCCCTAAACCCTCCACCCTGGCCAGGTTAAAAGAGAGAGAGAGAGGGAGGGGTGGGATGGGATGGGAGTAGAAGAGAGGAAAAGAATGGAGAGAGGGYGAGAGAGAGAGAGCGATGGAAATAAAGAGAGAGACAGCATGATGAAGTGGCTTTGTGATCTTATCTTCTGTGGTCATCCCAACAGCCTCAAACGAACATGTATAATACAATGAGGATTCAAGCTGTCTCATAGAACGAATTAGAAAATAACTTCTCACTTGGCCTGTTGTAATCTTRAGTTCTGTTTTATTTGGTCCAGTTTTTGTGTGTGTGTGTTTTGTTATTACGTTATGAAAGATGTATCAGATTTGASGTGATACAGATCCTGCAGTAGAGAAAAAACTGTCGAGAGATGACCTCCACATTTTTACTAGGCTTTCTCCTTTGTCAATGAAAAACAGTTGAATGTAGAAAAAGTGAAATCAAACATGCACAAACGTTTCAAGTCTTCTATTCCCAAATTCCTTTTCATTGTCCGGCCTTATGGTTATCTCTACCATCCCTTTCTCGCTCACATCTTCAAAATACATAACCTGGTGTATTGTTAWAGAAATAAATTAAACCAATGAATTATTAGCACTAATAGTCCTCATGACCCTAGCAGAGCCTTATGAAGACAGATTTTTGCCTTACGGAAGGCAATCAAGAAGAGAACTTATCATAACAGAAATTAAGAGCAAGCCCCATTCGTTATTCCAAGACCCAAGGGTACATTTCCATATAAAGTAATGGCGCAGTGTATTATTCAACTAACTATTACAGACTTATATGATTTATAATGTGCTGTGTGTTRTTTCCTCTTAACACTCTACGTAGACAGTAGAGCGGTATAGAGAGCTTCTCGGATTGGGGGTGGATTCAGGCCAAGTAGATCTAACCATCCAAACCCTGTCGAAAGGGGACATGGGAGCAATGGTTGACCCATAGTGAGTTAGGTTACAATGTGTGCTTTGGGGGGCACTTGCAGAGAAAGGTTCATCTGGGGTGTGCACGTAGCTGCTTGTCTGTGAAAAAACATTTGAGGTTGCACCGTTCCAACAACAAAAAACTATTTAGACAGGTGGGCCCAATTGGTGGCAGGTAGCCTAGCGGTTAGAGCATTGGGCCAGTAACCAAAAGGTCCCTGGTTTGAATACCCGAGCCGACAAGGTGAAAATCTTTCTGTACCATTGAYCAAGGTACTTAACCCTAATTTACTATAGGGGTGCCATGCTACTATGACTCACCCTGTAAAACGATGCATTTCACTGCACCTATCCGGTGAATGTTACTATATATACAGTGGGGAGAACAAGTACTTGATACACTGCCGATTTTGCAGGTTTTCCTACTTACAAAGCATGTAGAGGTCTGTACTTTTTTATCATAGGTACACTTCAACTGTGAGAGACGGAATCTAAAACAAAAATCCAGAAAATCACATTGTATGATTTTTAAGTAATTAATTTGCATTTTATTTAAACCTGCAAAATCGGCAGTGTATCAAATACTTGTTCTCCCCACTGTATATATATATATWTTTTTTCTATTATATATTTTTTATGGACCAGCCCGTCTGGAATTTGTTCGAACTGTGCTATGATCAGTCCGTTTCTGCCTAAGTACTTCTGCAGGGGTTGGTTCATTCAAAATCCTTTATTTATCCTTTAGTCTGTTACCATTTGCCCATTTTGGCTGCGAGAACACTCAGTCAGATGATATAGGTAAGAGTGGTTGTGGTGGTGTAAAGCTGCAGAGGGCGGATGCTCTGTATGCGGAAATGTCACCATCGCAAAAGTCCCCCAGCCGGAAATGGAAAGAAGGGGGAGTAAGAAAGCCAAAAGGCCATTAAAAGCCATGATCATTCATTTCCCCTCCCTCTCCTAATCCATCTCTCTGGGAGAATGGGCTGTCCTTTAACACCCAAGGCTAGCAATCTATCCCCTATCCTGTCTCCATGAATTAGAATGAACCAAACCTAGCCAGACTGAAAGAGACAGTGAGAGACTCTCTCTCCCTTTCTCTCACTCTCTCTCTCTCCTRTTCCTTTCTCTATACCTCTATCTATGTCTCTCACACTCTCTCACTCTCTCGCTCTATTCAAAAGTGTCTGTATGAATAGCAATACGTATTTAGATCATATTCAGGGTAGGAGAAAGTGCAACAAGACTTTGTCGATGGCAATTTGTTCCTCTGTGAGCCGAGGTGTACATTGTGGTGTGTGCTTATTCCAGGAAGTTGTCTGATTGTACTTGGTATTTGTAAGGATCTAGTTCTCTTCACTTGCTAAGGGAGACAACCGACTCATTTCTCAGAATACATTAAAATTTTCTCTCAAACTTTTTGCCTCCGCTTTGTTTGGTTAGAAAAGGGATTACACAATAAAAGGTGTCGGCTCAGTTATCAGGGTGTATTTGTAGAAAACTGGAGTGGAATGAAGATTGAATTGGCTGTGTTATTTGAGCAAGTCAAGGCATCTCCTTATTGGCTTATGTAACAGAGATGGATTGATGAGTAATCTTGCCTCTGATCTGAAAACAAACTTTTAGCTGAGCGGGCCGAAGCAATCTTGTGGGAAACTGGAGACCTGGGTTCGAATTCCAGACTGCATTTTTTGTGGGGGTATTTTGGAGGTCTGAGATTGAAGGATATGGGAGTCGCCTGGAGCATGTAGCCCCTCATTCTCCGCCTGGCTAGTCATGAACAGCCCGAGAATAAAAGAGACGCTTTAAACCAAGGTTCATTCCCCCATCATCTGAGATCTCCAAGGTTAGTTCCATCATTGCACTGTTGTCAGAAGACAAAAACTCTGCCTCCTCCTTGCGTTGCCGTGAGAACGACTTCAGCTAATCTCTCACCACAAAGTTCCACTAAACATCGAGTGAATATTTATAGGCTATTAATAACATATATATAAACCGCTTGTGTCACAGAGCAGACGGGCAAGATGTCGGGAATTATAGCCGAACATTAATATCTAGGCACACCGGAACTCAGACAGTCGGGCCTGGTATTCCCAAAGGTAGATGGATGGGCAGGAGCACCGTCGGAATCATGTGCCAGGTTGGGAAATGGTGCCAGGAATACGCAGACGGAGAGGTCCGTGATCCGGAGGTTCCATCCGAATCCAGGAACATAATTGGTATAATCGCCTGATGAATTTCGGCCATTTAGCTTTTTTTATCTGCAAGCTTCAGCAATTTATTTTCTAGGTGTTGTAAAGCACCTCGGTTCGCGGCACGTCTTTATCGTCGAGTGGGAGAGGACCTCGCCAAATGTTAAATATGTACAATTGCCAGAGTAATTAGAATAATAGGGTCTAAATGAGCGCTGGGGCAGGGGTGAAACCCAAAATCCCTCATCCTTTGAGGGAGTTCCGGACGAAACGCATTATCTGTTTAAAGTCTTCTTCAAATCCAAGTTCTCTCTTTCTCTCTCTCTCTGCCTCTCCTTCTGCCTTGCTCTCTCT
>NC_036840.1:29474525-29544849 GCF_002910315.2 Salvelinus sp. IW2-2015 | reverse complement strand
TCTCTCTCTCTACTGCTCGTCGCTCAGTTCGTCTGACTTTTCAGGTAAGAAACGTTCAGAAGACCTGATAATGAAGCAAACTTATGAAGCTCTGTGTAAAAAGAAAGGTTTAAATAAAGTAAAAAGAATAACAGATGCCTTTAGAATACTCTACCCCAGCGCTCATTTTAGAGCCAAGAGATTGAGAGGAGGTTTTGCTCCGTGGTCCAGATTTGGTATGGATCTGTTTCACCCCCTCACCTGACGCAATGCTTCAATAGAACAGCTTTTCTGTATAGCAACTCTATATTATGCATGGGGCCAAACAGTTGGATACTCACCTATGAGAGTAGAAAGTGGGGCAAGGGCGTGTGGGACCTTCTCGAGGCCTCTGAGTGTGCATGGTATAGTTTGACATTTCAAGMTGTATTCAGGTTGTTTGAGGAGTGTGTGCGTGCGTGCATGCGTGTGTGTGCATGTGTGTGCGAACTTAAGTGTCTCAGCCCTCCTCCCGTTCTTCAATATTATGTTTACATTCATGTTCTATCCCCTGTGGTATACAGTACTTGTTAAAAAAACAAACAGACTTTTTTCACTCTTTTTTTTTCTTCGTTCAGATCGATCGAATTTGAGCTCATTTTCCTGTAAATGATTCATCCAGGAGTCAATGTCAGAACCCTGGTGGGTTGGGAAGGGTGGTAATGGCTTCCAGTGGTGCTACGGTAGATGCCTTAGAACAGGGATCATCAACTAGACTCAGCCTCAGGCTGATTTGTTTTTCTAGACTTCAAATTGTGTAACGGTTCTCCTCTTCGTCTGAGGAGGAGTAGGAAATATCGGACCAATGTGCAGCGTGGTAAGTGTCCATAATTAGATTTTTAATAAATCAAATGAACACAGAACAAAATAACAAAAACACGAACAAACAACCYAATCAGTCCTGTATGGTGAAACACAGACACAGAAATTAAACACCCACGACCAAAATGGGGAAAACAGGCTACCTAAGTATGATTCTCAATCAGAGACAATGATCGACAGCTGCCTCTGATTGAGAACCATACCAGGCCAAACAGAGAAATACAACAACCTTTCTAGGACACACGTTCCGCTAGCGGAACCCCCCCAACATTCCGCTGAAAAGGCAGCGAGCGAAATTCAAAAATATTTTTTGAAAATTCTTTACTTTTTAAACTTTTTCTGCCTCTCCTTCTGCTCTCTCCTGCTCGCTCTCTCTCTTCATCTTCTCTCTCCTCTCTGCTCCTCTATCTCTCTCTCTTCCCTCTCTCTCCTCTCATGGCTCTCTCTCATCTCTCTCTGCTCTCTCTCTTCATCTCGTCTCTCTTCCTTCTACTCGCTCTCCCACTCTCTGCCCTCGCTCTCCCATCTCTGCTCAGCGCACTGACCTGAAGATATACTCTGTTACTTCTTTTATTCTGTCTAGTTTCAGAGCTCGTGACTACGTGGGATACGCTAGTTTTTGTATTCTTAGGGTGTGTCTAGGTGGTTTTGTATTCGTCCTAGGGGTTTTGTAGGTTGCCAGCGTATGTGTAATGTCTTGATGGTGGCCTGAATACGGTTCCCAATCAGAGGCAGCCTGTTTGTCGTTGTCTCTGATTGGGATCATATTTAGGTTAGCCATTTCCCTTTGGGTGTTTGTGCGGGTTCTTATTCCTATATTTCTAGTTGCGTGTCTGCCACCTTATTTCATATAGCGTCACGACGTTTCGTTGTCTTTTGCTTAGTTTCGTTCAGTGTTCTGTCATCTTTTTTATAAAGAAGAATGTACGCATACCCACGCTGGGTCCCTTCTGGTCCGATCGGTATGACGAACGTGACTCTCTTCTCTCTCTCTCTCTCTCTCATTCCTCCTCTCTCTCTCTCTCTCCTCTCTCCTCCTCCCTCTCTCCCTCTCCTCTCTCTCCTCTCTCTCTCCTCTCGTCTCATCTCTCTCGTCTCTCTCTTACTGGCTCGTCCGCTCAGTTCGTCTGACTTTTCAGGTAAGAAAGTTCAGAAGACCTGATATGACGAAACTTATGAACGCTCTGTGTAAAAAGAACGGTTTAAATAAAGTACTTTAAAGTTTTACTTTTTAAAACTTTTTTCACACTTCACAAGTCCAATACAAGCAAATCGAACGATAAAACACTCCTTGGTTAATCTACACATCGTGTCATTTTTTTATGTTTTACAGCGAAAACACAACTATATTTATTTAGATCAACCCACAAATCCTAAAACACACAGCCTTTTCCCAGCCTAAAGATAGGAGTCACAGAAAGCAGAAATAGAGTTAAAAACTAATCGATAACCTTTGATAATCTTCATCAGATGACTCTCAGGGATAGGACATCATGTAGGCCCAATAGCAATATATTTAGTGTTTTGTTCGATGATGTGCATAATTAATATCCAAAATCTCGGAATTTATCCATGTGGGCCTCGCACGATGTTCAGTTAAAGTGCTCAAAATATCCGGAGTAATTACAGAGGAGCCACGTCAAATAACAGGAAATACTCATCATAAACTTTGATGAAAGATTACACTGTTTACATAATATTAAAGATACACTCGGTTCTTAATGCAACCGCTGTGTGAAGTTTTCAAAAAACTTTAGTAAAAAGCACACCTAGCAATAGTCTGAGACGGCGCTCAAATTAAATAACATATTCTCCGCCCATGTTGGGTAGTCAACAGAAATACGAAATTACATTCATAAATATTCGCTTACCTTTGATTATTTCCATCAGACATATGAATGCCAGGAATCTATTACCCAATAAATCGTTTTTTTTGTTCGATAATGTCCATTCTTATTCATAAATTAGCAACATTAGCTAGCATGTGTAGTAACAGTGTCCAACACTGGCGGCAAGTGAAGGCAAACGTCGGACGAAAACTTCAAAAAGAGTTATATTACAAGTTGAATAAACTGTCAAACTTAGTAGAGAATCAATCTTCAGGATGTTGTTATCAATATATATCTCAATAACGTCCCAACCGGGCGCATTCTTCATGTCTGTATAAGTAATGGCACACATTGCCATTCCATGACTAGCGCCGCGATTACGACAAGGAACTGGCAATCTGCCAGACCAGTGACTGAAACACCTCCCATCTGTCCACATCACTACTAGAGGCTATCATTCCACGTTATACTGACTGTTGCCATCTAGTGGAAGGCGTATGAAGTGCAAACAGATCCATAAATTACAGGGAATTGAATAGGCGATGACTTTCATATCGACCCTTTTCAGAATTCTCACTTCCTGTTTGGAAGTTTGCCTGCCATATGAGTTCTGTTATACTCACAGACATAATCCAAACAGTTTTAGAAACTTCAGAGTGTTTTCTATCCAATAGTAATAATAATATGCATATATTATCATCTGGGACAGAGTAGGAGGCCGTTCAATTTGGGCACCAATTAATCCAAAAGTGAAAATGCTGCCCCCTATCCCTAAAAAGATAACATAGAAAAAAGAACATAGACTACCCACCCCAACTCACGCCCTGACCAACCTAACACAAAGACATAAAAAAGGAACTAAGGTCAGAACGTGACAAATTGATCACAATAAGCCCAAACAGATATAATATTTGACTAAAATATAACTTCAAACCTCGCTTCCATTTGTATAACATCTCACAGGCCTATTTCTCTCTATTATGCGTGGGAGTACTTTGGAACAGATTTCCAAAACTGTCTTTTATGTCCAACAATTAAAATAAAATGTTTCATTTAAACTTTTTGTTTTTTTTACTCAGAAAACATGGGGGGCCAACTAAAATCACCTGCGGGGTCATCAGTTCGGGACCCCTGCCTTAGAAGTTGTTGTTTTTTACAACAGGTATGAGTTCTGGTTCAGTATATCTACTGTATCTCTACACTGCTAGCTTCAACTCAACCCAAGAGAGTAGTAGTGGAACACGAGACTGAATGTAACCCTTTACAGTTTGTATTACACTTTCAGTATACAATGACATGGTGCATCATTTCCATGTTGGCTGGGCTCTGGTAATCTTTCCCTGCTAGGAAGACAGGCGTTTTACTCCTAACCCAATCTGTCCTGGAACCATGATATACTTTCAATCATCCTGTTTGGGGAACATATTTTGCATAGAAATTACATCAACATGCTTTTTTGAATTGGTGACTGGACCGGAAATTAGGTGTTAGGAAGTGGCCACATATAGACCTACATTAGCTCCATGGTGTCTATTGAATGGACAATTCCATTTCCATCTCATAAGTCCATTGTCACTGTCTCTTCTAAGCCCTAGCTGTATCATATAGCAGTGAACATGSACTCTCTGCTGTATGCTGTGTGAGGTTTTAGCCGGCATTAGAAACATGAAAGCACTGCAGAACAAGAAGACACAGCGAGAGCTCTTTGGTGCTCCCACATTTCCCTGTGAATGCAAAACAATTCGTGGCCAAGAAAAAGGAAAAACAAAGAAAGGGATTGCATCATCAAAGGCACCTCATACTTCAGCCCGTTTTTTGACCTGACACGGATTAATTACAGCGGTGCACAATTTACACCTCACCGGAACTCTCCTGGGAAGACGAAAAATAAGGAAAAAACGCTTGAAATGCGAGCGGCGCAGTGACAGGGCGTTAGAAGGCTGAATTGCTATGTGCTTCTATGGTGTGGTGTGTCCCACATCCCACAATTCCCTTTGCTGGGAGCATCTTTACGACCTCAACTCTGAGGCAAAACTTTCAGGCCTTAACATGAAAATACTTACCTCCAGACAGGCCCTGTGATTTATGCACTAGCCGGCTACAATGGAACTCCTCTGATTTGTACACGTATATTTGCTGACTGGGTGTTTATGGAAATGACAACTACTGTTACTGGATTAAGGCCTAGTCATTCCATGTCATTTTAAGCACCTTCCYTTTGTAAGCTACTCTCACAGGAGAGAGACAGTGTCATGTTGGACATACCCAGACAGGAGGCGTTAGTTGTCAGTCAGGCGTTAGTGTGTGTGTTAGCCTTCCCAGCGGGTCAGCCTGGCGCTGCCAAGGAGGTGTCAGGAACAACTGGCACAGCGTGTGCACGCCTGCCGCCCCAGAACTCTGCATGGCAGCGAGAATAGTGCCTTTGTCTGTCACGGCAGAGAGGACGAGGACGTCGCAATTAAAAAAACTATATTTAGAACCCACGACCCCGCGTCTGAATGCCAAACTCATGGTTCTTAAAGAATATATATACTGAAGAAAAATATAAACGCAACATGTAAAGTGTTGGTCCCATGTTTCATGAGCTGAAATAAAAGATCCCAGAAATGTTCCATACTCWRAAAAAGCTTATTTTCTCTAAAATGTTGTGCACAAATTTGTTTAAATCCCTGTTAGTGAGCATTTCTCCATTGCCAAAATAACCCATCCACCTGATAGGTAGAGAATATCAAAATGCGGATTAAACAGCATGATCATTACACAGGTGCACCCTGTGCTGGGGACAATAAAAGGCCACTCTGAAATATGCAGTTTTGTCACACAACACAATGCCAGAGATGTCTCAAGTTTTGAAGGAGCGTGCAATTGGAATGCTGACTGAAGGAATGTCCACCAGAGCTGTTGCCAGAACATGGAATGTCAATTTTTCTACCATAAGTCGCCTCCAACGTCATTTTAGAGAACTTGGCAGCATGRCCAACAGGCCTCACAACCGCAGACCACGTGTAACCACGTCAGCCCAGGACCTCCACATTCGGCTTCTTCACCTGTGGAATCGTCTGAGACTAGCCACCCGGACAGCTGATGAAACTGGGAGAGCATTTCTGTCTGTAATAAAGCCCTTTTGTGGGGAAAACTCAGTCTGATTGGCTGGACCTGGCTCGCTAGTGGGTGGGCCTGGCTCTCAGATGGGTGGGTCTATGCCCTCCCAGGCCCACCCTTGGCTGCACCCCTGCTAGTCATGTGAAATTCATAGATTAGGGCCTAATGAATTTATTTAAATTGAATGATTTCCTTGAATGAACTGTAACTCAGAAAAATCGTTGAAATTGTTGCATGTTGCGTTTATATTCTTGGTCAGTGTATATACAGTTGAAGTCGGAGTTCACATACACCTTAGCCAAATACATTTAAACTCAGTTTTGTACAATTCCTGACATTTAATCCTAGTAAAAATTATTTCTCTTAGGTCAGTTAGGATCACCACTTTATTTTAAGAATGTGAAATGTCAGAATAATAGTAGAGAGAATGAGTTATTTCAGCTTTTATTTCTTTCATCACATTCCCAGTGGGTCAGAAGTTTACATACACTCAGTTAGTATTTGGTAGCATTGCCTTAATATTGTTTAACTTGGGTCAAAACATTTTGGGTAGCCTTCCACAAGCTTCCCACAATAAGTTAGGTGAATTTTGGCCCATTTTTCCTGAAAGAGTTGGTGTAACTGAGTCAGGTTTGTAGGCATCCTTGCTCGCACACACTTTTTCAGTTCTGCCCACAAATTTTCTATAGGATTGAGGTGAGGGCTTTGTGATGGCCACTCCAATACCTTGACTTTGTTGTCCTTAAGCCATTTTGCCATAACTTTCAAAGTATGCTTGGGGTCATTGTCCATTTGGAAGGCCTATTTGGAACCAAGCTTTAACTTCCTGACTGATGTCTTGAGATGTTGCTTCACTATATCCACATAATTTTCCTGCCTCATGACGCCATCTATTTTGTGAAGTGCACTAGTCCCTCCTGCAGCAAAGCACCCCGACAACATAATGCTGCCACCCCTGTGCTTCATGGTTGGGATGGTGTTCTTCGGCTTGCAAGCTTCCCCTTTTTCCGCTAAACAAAACGATGGTCATTATGGCCAAACAGTTCTATTTTTGTTTCATCAGGCCAGAGGACATTTCTCCCAAAAGTACTATCTTTGTCCCCATGTGCAGTTGCACARCGTAGTCTGGCTTTTTTTAGGGTGGTTTTGGAGCAGTGGCTTCTTCCTTGCTGAGCGGCCTTTCAGGTTATGACGATATAGTACTCGTTATACTGTGGATATAGATACTTTTGTCRCTGTTTCCTCCAGCATCTTCACAAGGTCCTTTGCTGTTGTTCTGGGATTGATTTGCACTTTTAGCACCAAAGTATGTTCATCTCTAGGAGAACAGAAGCGTCTCCTCCTGAGCGGTATGGCGCTGCGTGGTCCCATGGTGTTTATACTTGCATACTACTGTTTGTACAGATGAACGTGGACCCCAGGCGTTTGGAATTTGCTCCCAAGGATGAACCAGACTTGTGGAGGTCTACAATTTTTTTCTGAGGTCTTGGCTGATTTCTTTTGATTTTCCCATGATGTCAAGCAAAGAGGCACTGAGCTTGAAGGTACGCTTGAAATACATCCACAGGTGCACCTCCAATTGACTCAAATTATGTCAATTAGCCTATCAGAAGCTTCTAAAGCCATGACATCATTTTCTGGAATTTTCCAAGCGGTTTAAAGGCATTGTGGAATTGTGATACAGTGAATTATAAGTGAAATAATCTGTCTGTAAACAATTGTTGGAGAGATTACTTGTGTCATGCGCAAAGTAGATGTCCTAACCAACTTGCCAAAACTATAGTTTGTTAACAAGAAATTTGTGGAGTGGGTTGAAAAACGAGTTTTAATTTACATTTACATTTAAGTCATTTAGCAGACGCTCTTATCCAGAGCGACTTACAAATTGGTGCATTCACCTTATGATATCCAGTGGAACAACCACTTTACAATAGTGCATCTAACTCTTTTAAGGGGGAGGGGGGGGTTAGGAGGATTACTTTATCCTATCCTAGGTATTCCTTAAAGAGTGGGGTTTCAGGTGTCTCCGGAAGGTGGTGATTGACTCCGCTGACCTGGCGTCGTGAGGGAGTTTGTTCCACCATTGGGGTGCCAGAGCAGCGAACAGTTTTGACTGGGCTGAGCGGGAACTGTACTTCCTCAGAGGTAGGGAGGCGAGCAGGCCAGAGGTGGATGAACGCATGCCCTTGTTTGGGTGTAGGGCCTGATCAGAGCCTGAAGGTACGGAGGGCCGTTCCCTCACAGCTCCGTAGGCAAGCACCATGGTCTTGTAGCGGATGCGAGCTTCAACTGGAAGCCAGTGGAGAGAGCGGAGGAGCGGGGTGACGTGAGAGAACTTGGGAAGGTTGAACACCAGACGGGCTGCGGCGTTCTGGATGATTGTAGGGTTTAATGGCACAGGCAGGGAGCCCAGCCAACAGCGAGTTGCAGTAATCCAGACGGGAGATGACAAGTGCCTGGATTAGGACCTGCGCCGCTTCCTGTGTGAGGCAGGTCGTACTCTGCGAATGTTTTAGAGCATGAACCTACAGGAACGGGTCACCGCCTTGATGTGAGTTGAGAACGACAGGGTGTTGTCCAGGATCACGCCAAGGTTCTTAGCGCTCTGGGAGGAGGACACAATGGAGTTGTCAACCGTGATGGCGAGATCATGGAACGGGCAGTCCTTCCCCGGGAGGAAGAGCAGCTCCGTCTTGCCGAGGTTCAGCTTGAGGTGGTGATCCGTCATCCACACTGATATGTCTGCCAGACATGCAGAGATGCGATTCGCCACCTGGTTATCAGATGGGGGAAAGGAGAAGATTAATTGTGTGTCGTCTGCATAGCAATGATAGGAGAGGCCATGTGAGGATATGACAGAGCCAAGTGACTTGGTATATAGCGAGAATAGGAGAGGCCTAGAACAGAGCCCTGGGGGACACCAGTGGTGAGAGCACGTGGTGCGGAGCAAGATTCTCGCCACGCCACCTGGTAGGAGCGACCTGTCAGGTAGGACGCAATCCAAGCGTGGGCCGCCCGGAGATGCCCAGCTCGGAGAGGGTGGAGAGGAGGATCTGATGGTTCACAGTATCAAAGGCAGCCCATAGGTCTAGAAGGATGAGAGCAGAGAGAGAGAGTTAGCTTTAGCAGTGCGGAGCGCCTCCGTGACACAGAGAAGAGCAGTCTCAGTTGAATGACTAGTCTTGAAACCTGACTGATTTGGATCAAGAAGGTCATTCTGAGAAAGATAGCAGGAGAGCTGGCCAAGGACGGCACGTTCAAGAGTTTTGGAGAGAAAAGAAAGAAGGGATACTGGTCTGTAGTTGTTGACATCGAGGGGGATCGAGTGTAGGTTTTTTCAGAAGGGGTGCAACTCTCGCTCTCTTGAAGACGGAAGGGACGTAGCCACGGTCAAGGATGAGTTGATGTGAGCGAGGTGAGGTAAGGGAGAAGGTCTCCGGAAATGGTCTGAGAAGAAGAGAGAGGGGATAGGGTCAAGCGGGCAGGTTGTTGCGGCCGGCCGTCACAAGACGCGAGATTTCATCTGGAGAAGAGAGGGAGAAAGAGGTCAAAGCGACAGGGTAGTGGCAGAGTGCAGACCAGTGGTCGTTTGACTTAGCAAACGAGGATCGGATGTCGTCGACCTTCTTTCAAAATGGTTGACGAAGTCATCCGCAAGAGGGAGGAGGGGAGGAGGGGGAGGAGGATTCAGGAGGAGGAGAAGGTGGCAAAGAGCTTCCTAGGGTTAGAGGCAGATGCTTGGAATTTAGGTGGTAGAAAGTGGCTTTAGCAGCAGAGACAGAAGAGGAGAATGTAGAGAGGAGGGAGTGAAAGGATGCCAGGTCCGCAGGGAGGCGAGTTTTCCTCCATTTCCGCTCGGCTGCCCGGAGCCCTGTTCTGTGAGCTCGCAGTGAGTCGTCGAGCCACGGAGCAGGAGGGAGGACCGAGCCGGCCTGGAGGATAGGGGACATAGAGAGTCAAAGGATGCAGAAAGGGAGGAGAGGAGTTGAGGAGGCAGAATCAGGAGATAGGTTGGAGAAGGTTTGAGCAGAGAAGAGATGATAGGACGGAAGAGGAGAGAGTAGCGGGGAGAGAGAGCGAAGGTTGGGACGGCGCGATACCATCCGAGTAGGGCAGTGGGGAAGTGTTGGATGAGAGCGAGAGGGAAAAGGATACAAGGTAGTGGTCGGAGACTTGGAGGGGATTGCAGTGAGATTAGTGGAAGAACAGCATCTAGTAAAGATGAGGTCAAGCGTATTGCCTGCCTTGTGAGTAGGGGGGGAAGGTGAGAGGGTGAGGTCAAAAGAGGAGAGGAGTGGAAAGAAGGAGGCAGAGAGGAATGAGTCAAAGGTAGACGTGGTGGAGGTTAAAGTCACCCAGAACTGTGAGAGGGAGCCATCCTCAGGAAAAACTTATCAGGGCGTCAAGCTCATTGATGAACTCTCCAAGGGAACCTGGAGGCGATAAATGATAAGGATGTTAAGCTTGAAAGGGCTGGTAACTGTGACAGCATGGAATTCAAAGGAGGCGATAGACAGATGGGTCAGGGAGAAAGAGAGAATGTCCACTTGGGAGAGATGAGGATCCAGTCCACCGCCCCGCTGACCAGAAGCTCTCGGGGTGTGCGAGAACACGTGGGCAGACGAGGCGAGAGCAGTAGGAGTAGCAGTGGTTCAATGTAATCCATGTTTCCGTCAGTGCCAAGAAGGTCAGGACTGGAGGACGCATAGGCTGAGATGAACTCTGCACTCTGAACTTGCTTTTAATGACTCCAACCCTAACTGTATGTAAACTTCCAACTTCAACTGTATATATAATGCCTTCTGAAAGTATTCAGACCTCTTGACCTTCTCCTTGACCTTAAGTTACAGCTTTATTAGAAAATGTATTAAATTGTTTTTTCCCTCATCAATCTACACACAATACTCCATAATGACAAAAGCAAAAACTGTTTTTTATAAATTTTAGCAAATGTATTAAAAATACAAATGGAAATAATAAATTTCCATAAGTATTCAGACCCTTTACTCGGTACTTTGTTGAAGCACCTTTGGCAGTGATTACAGCATCTAGTCTTCTTGGTTTGACACTACAAGCTTGGCACACCTGTATTTGGGAGTTTCTCCCATTCTTCTCTGCAATCCTCTCAAGCTCTGTCAGGTGGATGAAGAGCATTGCTGAACAGCCATTTTCAGGTCTCTCCAGAGATGTTTGATCTGGTTCAAGTCCGACTAGGCCACTCAAGACATTCGGAGACTTATCCCGAAGCCACCCTCGTTGTCTTGGCTGTGTCCTTTGGCGTTGTTGCCTGTTGGAAGGTGAACCTTCACCCCAGTTCTGAGAGTCCTGAGCACTCTGGAGCAGGTTTTCATCAAGGATCTCTCTGTACTTTGCTCCGTTCATCTGTGCCTCGATCCTGACTAGTCTCCCAGTCCCTGGACGCTGAAAAACATCCCCAGAGCATGATCTGCCACCACCATGCTTCACTGCATGGATGGTGCCAGGTTTCCTCAAGACGTGAAGCTTGGCATTCAGGCCAAAGAGTTCAATCTTGGTTTCACCAGACCAGAGAATCTTGTTTGGTGGAGTGATTTGCCTGATTGGTGGAGTGCTGCAGAGATGGTGTTCTTTTCTGTAACGTTCTCCCATATCCACAGAGAACCTGATTGGCTCAAAATGCATTAAGAAGTAAAGAAATTCCACAAATTCACTTTTAAGAAGGCACACCAGTTAATTGAAATGCATTCCAGGGACTACTTCTAAAGCTGGCTGAGAGAATGGCAAGAGTGTGCAAAGCTGTCATCAAGGGAAAGGGTGGCTATTTGAAGAATCTCAAATATAAAAAATATTTTGATTTGTTTAACACTTTTTTGGTTACTACATGATTCCATATGTGTTATTTCATAGTTTTGATGTCTTCGCTATATTCTACAATGTAGAAAATAGTAAAAAATAAAGAAAAACCCTTGAATGAGTAGGTGTGTCCAGACTTTTGACTGGTACTGTATATCGTTCTTAATTTTTTATTTAAAGAAGAGGCATTTAAAAAATGATTAATCTACGTGGCGTGTGATGTGGAGAGTGTTCGTTGCGAGTACGAAGCAAACAGCATTGCCGCAGAGCTGAGGACCCACACAGTTGCTCTCTGTGAGAAGGTTAACTAGGTGGGCGGAGGGGCGGAGGGAGGGGAGGGGAGCCATCTTGGCTTAAACTGACCAGGCGAGGCGGATAAATACTTCTAAAAGGCAGAGCCAAAGTCAGGTGGCTCAAAGGTGGCCTGGGATTCACTCTGGCAGGACAGAGGAGGGAGAGAGGAGGAACACAGGACAGGTGGAGACGAAGGAGAAGGGGGACACGGGACGGAGGAGGAGAGGGGGGACACAGGGACAGAAGAGGGAGAGGGGTACACAGGGACAGAGGGGGAGGAGGGTGGAACAGAGGTGAGGGGGTAACGCAGGGACAGCGGGAGGAGGGAGAAGGGGGACACAGGGACAGATGATGGAGGGAGGGGGAGACACAGGGACAGAGGGTGGAGGAGGGAGAGGGTGGTACACATGGACAGAAGTGGAGGAGTGTGCTCAATAAACACTCAATACATACAGACTGGGCAGGAAATGTGCTTTCTCCCTTTGTGTTTTGAAGAGTTTTCAATAGCCGAACGTAAGTGTAAAGTCTGAGGAAACGTACTGTAATTCAAATTCTATGCCCGTCTACCCAAATTGTGCACTTGCTTACACCCCTTTGTGGATTTAAAAGACCCATACTTCTTACATTCGCCTTTTAAATTCATGTGTGTGAACGCAATTTAAGAAAAAGGGAAGACTCTGAGGGGCAGTGCAGTTAAAGAAATTCCAGTTTTTGTATGATATTTCCACACTATGTGGTTGAAATAGCACTCTGAAATTGTGAAAATTATAAAAAATGCCTGGAATTTCAGCTTGTGCAGGTGGGATGGAACTTTTGGCCCACATCATGACATCACAATGTGATCTGTTTATTATAGACCAATGACTTTTCATCTGGGTAAGGGGGTGGGCTCTAGACCATCCTATCAGCCAATCAGGGCGATGTATGTAAATATCTTCAAATTTGTTTCCTAAAGCCCACACTATCAGACTGAACATTTCAAGGGCCAAAGAGACTCAGGGAAATAAATGATAAAAAATACATTTTGGAGTTTTTTTCATTAAATGGACATACACCACCATTCAACAGTTTGGGGTCACTTAGAAATGTCCCTGTTTTTGAAAGAAAAGCATATTTTATGTCCATTAAAATAACATAAAATTGATCAGAAATACAGTGCAGACATTGTTAATGTTGTAAATGACTATTGTAGCTGGAAATGGCAGATTTTTTTTATGGAATATCTACATAGGCGTACAGAGGCCRATTATCAGCAACCCTCACTCCTGTGTTCCAATGGCACATTGTGTTAGCTGGATTTTCTCCTACCATATCTATTGTGTTATATTCTCCTACATTATTTTAACATTTCTACAAACTTCAATGTGTTTTCTTTATCATGTAAATGTAYTTAACTAGGAAGTCGGGGCACCACGGAAGAATGTTTATAGAGCTGTTGATTTCCGAATAAACTCTTAAAGACCTGGTAATCTTTTATATCAATAGCAGTCAATTATTAATCGTCACCTTATTCATTCTCCTGTGAACGTCGTAAAATTCTTGGTTATCTTCACGAACCCTGGCTAACAAGTTGAATCAGCAATGCAGAATTTGGTTTAATTCTTTATTTACTACATACCTAAATAATCACACAGAATTACATATACACGGGATGGATAATACATTGATTACTAATTATGTCATAAAAGAAAACGTCCCTAGTGGACGAAACCGATATGACGGCTGGTTACAAAAAGAAAGGGGGTTGGGTTTGAATGAAAAAGCGGGAAGACTGAGGAACAAAAGGATTGGGTCTCTATTGGACCTTATGAAGCTATGCTATCATAAATACAGAATCTTATGCATTTTAAATAACTGCCCATTCGGAAAAGGAAAATGCAAGAATATATTTACTCTGAGCTGCACTTCGATAGATTGGTCGAAGATGGTTTGCCCAGCAGAGATCTCCCTTTGAAGAATATTTCTGGGCGGATACGTTGTAGTCTGTRGTCGTGTGGTAGAACGGATACGTTGTAGTACCCTGTCGTCGTGTGGTAGAACATATACGTTGTAGTACCCTGTCGTTCTGAAGAGATTGCCGTCCTTTCCTCGGACAGACACGTTTACAGCTGCTGCTGATTACTCAACGTCTAGGATGTATCACTTCTTTAGTGAATAAGAGTTCAAAGTTCATACCAAGATGCCATACTAAGCTCATGCTATATTCTGGCTGGTATAGTCGAAATTCATCCTTCCAGCGTGGCGATCGTCACCTCCACGTTGAAATTAGCCCTTTTAAACGTATGGACACCAGTCCTCACGTCATCGGGAACACAATGTTAATTTCGTTAGGTTGTAGTCGTTCAACCATTCGCAACTAGAGCTGACGCTGAGGTTGGCTTAGTCCGCCGTGAATTGGGTCACGGTGGCTCTTATAGGAATGTAGAACAAGGGTTGGTTCATAATTTCCAACCAATGCRTATTCACGTGGGCGTGGCCACTGAGTGAGCATATTTTACTTATGAAAACAATTCTCTCATTTTAAAACTAAAGTTACATTTCTTTTTTTCACAAATAGTTTCATATTTAAACATTTAAATTGCACTACAATTCCATGTGAATCTGATGACTTGAATGTTTAGACTTACCAAGATACAGTTTTTGTCGCCCTATCATCAGTAATAATCTCTCAGACAACAACTGATCGTACATCATAATCTTTAAGTACCAACAGATACTTTCAACTGGTTGGATTACAAAAATATTGTTCCGTTCCCAACCTTTTTTTTAAACCTTTATTTAACTAGGCAAGTCAGTTAAGAACAAATTCTTATTTTCAATGACGGCCTAGGAACAGTGGGTTAACTGCCTTGTTCAGGGGCAGAACGGAAGATTTTTACCTTGTCAGCTCAGGGATTTGATCTTGCAACCATTTCGGTTACTAGTCCAATGCTCTAACCACTAGATTAACTYCCGCCCCGATGTTACCATGCTCTCTCTATGTTAACAAAGGGCTTTCCAAGAGTCCATTCTGTAGAGTAGAGAGAGAAAAGGGGGAAAGGTATTTATGGGAGTCATAAACCTCACCAACAGGGTAACGTCATGACAACTCTATGTAATATACATGACAAAATATCTAATGAACGCCCCCACGCTTACTACAGTACTACAGTATGGTTATAAAGACAAAATCTAACCTTTTTCCTCCCCACAACCCTCCAACCTAGCCTCAGTCTCTCCTCCCAGAGTGGCGTTCTGTTGGCGCAGCCACAGCCCTGCTGATATATTGCTCTGGACACCTGCTTCAAATTCCATAGCCAGTGAGTGGCATAATTGGCAAGGGAGCTGAAGGCCTCTGCGATTTCAGAGCCAACGAGCGACTGAGTGTTCTGTCCCCAAGGCCAACACCTTTACCGAGATATCCAAATCCTTCGTCCTAGGTCGACTTATCCCTAGTCCTACGTTTCATTATCTGCCTTTTCTTCTTCATCCTCCTCCATTTCCTCTTACTCCTCTTTTTACCCATCTTCCACCACCCTTCATCTTTCTCATCCTCTTCCTCCTCTTCCTCCTTTCCTCTTTCCTCTTCCTCCTCCTCCTCCTCATCACCGTCTCAATGTCAAACAGCCTTTGCACAAAAACAAATAATAGATTTTGTTTGGTGGTGTGGAGAGAGAGGGGTTGCAAATAAACAAGATCCCGACAAAATTGATGAGTGGGGAGTTCCCGCTGTGCATTCAAATTGGCGACGCGCGGTTTGACAGGCCACTGCCGAGCCTGTCTCTAGGATTAGGGGCCCTGAGACGCTGTTTATTTGTGTCCACTTGTTCAGCGGAAATCTTCCTCCTGTCCACCCCTCTCTTTCATCATCCTCCCTTCATCGTCGAGATGCAAAGCCTCTGTCAGGAGGAATAGACCCGACTCGCTCTATTTTTGATGTCTCCCTCATCATTGTGGCTCAAACCAGGAATATGTGGATTACAAATAGGCACCGGACAGTTGAATTGTTAGAAGGGACAGTCAAATTGTTAGAAGGGATAGTCGAATTGTTAGAAGGGACAGTCAAATTGTTAGAAGGGATAGTCGAATTGTTAGAAGGGACAGTCAAATTGTTAGAAGGGATAGTCGAATTGTTAGAAGGGAAAGCTGAATTGTTAGAAGGGACAGTCAAATTGTTAGAAGGGACAGTCGAAGTGTTAGAAGGGACAGTGAATTGTTAGAAGGGACAGTCGAATTGTTAGACGTTAGCTAATGCTCGGTATGCAGAAGAACTTTCTTAACTTTTCTGTGTGTTTGAGTCGCAGCCGGTAATTCAGCATTCTATGCTAATATATATACTCTGACTGAATGGGCCTCAACTTTTTTCCATGCATCATACACATGGAGTTGAAGTAGTACCAGGTCGTGGTACTACTAACATAAAGAGCTTGTAGATTGCTTTAGCAGGTGAAAAGTCTTTGCTTGCGGCTTCCCCTCTCTAGTACACTTTGACGTTTTGTTCATAGGGTATTATCCACATTGTGTGTGCGTATGTGTGTCTGTCGGTGCCCTCTTGACTACTCAGTGCTCTCTCTCGGAATGAGTGGCTTTCAATGATCTACCACCTTCAAGTCGCTCTGTAAGTCACTCTGGATGAGACTTCCTGCTAAATGACATAAATGTGCTGTGTATATCATTAGGCATACTTACTTTCAACCATTTGCCTTCATCTCCCCCAATTGAGAATAGCAAATACAACAAACCATAAGCACCCTCACACACACCATTTTCACTGTGAACGTTGGGTACTGAACGTAAAAGAAAAATCAGCACACCGCTTTTCCCATGAGAATTGTACCCTACACATATGTATGCCGCTTCTACTGATCATCGTCCAAAAATACTAGTTTGCTGATAATAATAATAATACAGGTCAGGGATAGAACGCGTCTCAGCTAAAGGGGGGGACTACCTGGAAAAGAAGGAATCCTTACCCTGCTTACCCAAGCAGTTTTACCCCCCATTCCCATCCCTCCCCATCCCTTCTTTATCTGTGGTTAGAGGGAACTACATAAAGAATAACATAGAGCAGCTTCGAATGTGTCTCCGGGAGTAAGAACCAACTGACAGGAGGAGTAGAGGGGAAATAATAACAATTAGTTCCATGCAGCCTTGTGTTTGTCTAGTGGCCTATACTGTCGGTGTCTGTAGGAACAAGTCATCTATGTTTCATTGATAAAACCAACATCTTTTTGGCAAATGCCTTCATCAGGGCCAAACAAAAGGAATACACTGAGTGTACAAAACATTGAGAACACCTGCTATTTACTTGAGTAGGCTGACCAACGTGATGCAGGTGAAAGCTATTCCCTTATTGATGCCACTTGTTAAATCCACTTCAATCAGTGTAGATGAAGAGGAGAACAGATTAAAACGGATTTTTAAGCCTTGAGATAATTGAGGCATGGATTGTGTATGTGTGACATTCAGAGGGTGATTGGGCAAGACAAAATATGCCTAATCAAGTGCCTTTGAACGGGGTATGATAGTAGGTGCCAGGCGCACCGGTTTGTGTCAAGAACTGCAAGGCTGCTGGGTTTGTCACGCTCAACAGTTTCCCATGTGTATCAAGAATGGTCCACCACCCAAAGGACACCAGCCAACTTGACACAACTGTGGGAAGCATTGGAGTCAACATGGGCCAGCATCGGTACGCTTTCGACACCTTGTTGCCCTGACGAATTTAGGCTTTTCTGAGGCAAAAGGGGGGGGGTGCAACTCAATATTAAGAAGGTGTTCTTTATGTTTTGTACACTCAGTGTATATTATATTGAATATCGCTGGATTCAACCAGTGTGTGTTCTCGGTCTAAATCCTAATGGCATCATTGAGCTCCAGGGAAAAGCTACACATTATCTCTGCCTTTGTGTGTTGGTTATTTGCTTTTGAAGGCTAGCTCAGCATTCATAATGAAACATAGCTCTTGTCATGCAAGGTGGGGGAAAGTTTACAGGATACATACATTTAGGGTCATGTTGCCACTTGTGAAGGGTCAGTGATAATCACCCAGCATGACAACGGCCCAGTAAGTGATAATATGGTAATATTCCCTTGTATCTGTAAGAGGGCAGTGTACTTACACAGCCTGCCACTTCCTGGTGTGACGGTCTCACAGTTCTATTTCTTCCGTCTTCTACGGTCTATTACCATTCAGCTGTTTGAGTACGACACAATGTTCACAACCTCTTTCAATTCACCTCACCGTATCAAATAAGATGTGTTGCTCATATTCCTCCATAATGTATTTGAGGAGAGGGGAAACGGCGAGGGGGGGGGGGGGGGCATGTATCCCATCTGATTACAAGCCCTCTCTGACGAGTTGCGGCGTAAACGACGTCTGGAGTGTTTCAAAGGGCACTCTCCATCACCGTTATTATTAACCAGAGAACAGGCCATCGTGAATGTGAAAAAGTCACCGCAGATGATAACTCTCATAGTGGATYGTGTTTGCTCAGTCTGTTTGCAGCATTTCAGGTTGGGTGAAATATGGGTGATATATTATTAGGAGAGTTCATTTCCAGACAAACTAGATGGTCTCCCTTTGCGAATCTCTCAGGTTTATTTCAGATGAAATGTTTTTGGGGCTTCGCTACCTAATTTTTTCGGCCCGTTGTACTTACTGTTAAATTACCACTGCGGATATAGTAGAATGTGGACTGTGGAAATTGGTAATATATATGCAACTTCAAAAGACAAGACAATACCACTTCCACTTTGGAGAAGTGCATCATTGTGGACAACGGCAAGGAAAACAAAGGCCTGGTTGATTAGTTCAGACAGAAAAATAAGCCGTGCTATGACCACTCTGCGTACTGCTTTGGAGCGATTTTTTATTTGGGGGGGGGGTGAAAACAAGCAAGAGGGAGAGAGTGAGACAWTTTAATAAATATATTAAATAAAAATAGCCTTCTCTCAGCATGGGGAGGAGGGATTTGAAAATATATTATCCTCAAAGGCTTGTGTCTGCATTTGACTGAGGCTGAGGGAGAGAAGGGTAGGGCCTGTCTGTGGTAAATTATGAAAGGCCCATACTCTGGTGACAGCTCCATGGCTTTTCCTGATACCACTAACACCAGCTGACTGGAGTGATCCATGGCGCTTTGTGGAGACTTCTGATATAACTGCTGAGGGCTAGATGTTCAAGATCCCCGCTTCCCCCCGCTGCCTCTGCCTCTGCTTCTACCTCGCATCCCCATCGCCTAGCATCGCCTCGTCTGCCGAATGGGGGGAATTTGTTATGTTCCCTTTTTTCTCTCGCCCCTTCTCGCTCTGTCTCTTTCTCTTTCCTCTCTCGCGCTCTCTCTCTCTCTCTCTTTCCTCTCTCTCGTTCTCTCTCTCTCGCCTCGGAATATCAGGACGAGGACAGGGGCGACTTACTCGTCCTTGTGCCTTTTTCAATTTGACAAGCAAGCGGCCTTGGGGGACTTTCGACTCTATTTTCAAATTGACCATTTGTAATCAGGTCTCTGAAGGAGAGAGGAAAGGGGGGAAGAAATGGAGATGGTACCTTTGGTGTTGTTCTCAAGGTAGGAAGTAGGGGGTGGGGTTGGTTGTGATAGAACAGGGGAACGGTTTCGGATGTGCCAACAGCTACGGTGAAGAATTGGAGGGCACATAAAGATATGTGAGGAAGAGAATTGACCTCTTCAAAAAAGGAGAAGAAAAAAATGAATCTATTTATATTTCCTCTTGAAAATAAAAACCTAATACCCTCTCTTTGAAAGATGCGCCACCTCTCCATGAACTGGGGGGCTGGTAAGTCGTGCMCTCACTCACTGCGACGAAAGCCCACCAAGAAGAAGAGAAGCATCCGTTTTTCTGAGGCAAATGCGGCTGCATACATCAACAGCCACAAGGTCAGACGGGCTGCACCGCTCGGCCTGCTCAGCCCGTCTTTGAGCCCGGCAGCCTGAGAAGCGTCGAGTTCTGTCACGCTGGCTGCTCTGCGACCCCATCACACGCTGACATTTCTACAAGATGGGTCCGCTGAATTATGCGGAGGTGGCGACAGCGGCAGAAAAGGGCGAGAAGAAAATAAAGAAAAAAGCTAATTTCCAGGGTGTCTGCCTCGCACCTGAAACCAACAGCCACTAGCTTTCATCACAGCCATGTGCCGCTCGTGCAAAATGGCACGCAGGTAATGGGGGAACAATCAGTGTCGCCCGTCGCTCCGCATTCGCTGCGGACGACCCCCTTTCTTCGGGGCAGAACGACACAGTGTCACCTCCGRGCCGGACCTTTCCCGAATGAATCCCAATTTGCCTGTTAAGCATGAGCCGCGAGAGGTGGGTGCATGCACCGCGCACGGGGTAATTGGCATTCTCAGCTGCATGCGTTTGTGCTTAGGTGATGCTGGGTAAACCATGGGCTATACACCAGCGGAAGTTTGCCGGGCGCTAGTTTGAATACAGCCTCTTGTTGTTTTTGGAGCWAAAGTGAGGAGCAGGAAGCGGTCTGTGGCATCCCTAGCCCCGCTGTCGTGGAATGTCAGTCTGAAGGACATTTGGTGTAAAGATCGTCTCAGGTGTCAAGCGGCCAATCATGCGGCTGCTCGAGGTCATTTGTACGGATGTATTGATCGCTACTGTGACCCCAGCTCTCTCCTTTAGCTATCGATCTGTCTCCATAGGGCCACATAAACACAAACAATGCCCACGCCACACTCAAGAATAGCCGCTGGGAACTACAGGCATCAATACAGCCACCCGAAGAAAAATAACAAGAATGGAAAATCCTCAATAGGACGGCTATGTATATGTATATGAAATAGTCATTGTGCTGGAGTGGCCGACTTTGGTGTCTGSCGAGGTCATCTTGAAGCGGGTCCATTTTGTATATTGGGATTCCATTAATGTCGCTGAGATTGTCAACATGAGAGTGTTCCGGGAATGACCGTAAGCCATCTTGGAGGGTTGCTGAGAACGAGGTGGTCCACACCCTACATGGAATACCCTCCCCGATATGCCTTCCTCTGCAGATCTCATATGACTTTTAGCATGTCACCTGGGACTATAAATCATGATTACTGCATTTACATGTTACCTGCGAACGCCAGGGCTTTTCATTAAGGTAAAAGGGTTCTGAGGCAGGGCCCGGCAATGGGGTCGCCAGGATTAGGGTGCAGGGGGTGAGTGAAGAGGGGGTGTCAGGGATTTGGGTTGGGAGGGTTAATTACAYTAACAATGGGGGTGGCCAACAACAACAAAAAATATCACTCCGGCCAAGCTGCTGTCCCCATTTGTTTCAATAAGATAAATTGATTGCAATGTCCTCTGGGGCTATTTGCATAGCACACATTTACTGTGCTGTTCTTTCTCCCCCTCCTCCCCTACAACCCCTTAGTCTCTACTCACTCCACTTGCTGGGAGTCAGGACAAGGTTCCATGYAGACACATCGATCTACTGGGGGAAGGCTGCGTGAGAACACACGTGTGCACATGTAAGCAGACACATGCACGCAAAAGCAATGAATCCAAGGAACACCACCCTTCATGCACCACACACATACACTCATGGACAAACACACCACCTTCAGCCTCCGCCCACACACACACACACACACACACACACACACACACACACACACACACACACACCACACACCACAACACCACACCACACACACACACACACACACACACACCACACACACACACACACACACACACACACACACACACACACACACACACACACACAACACACACACACACACACTCATCTCCCAGAGCACGTGTGTGGTGATTTGAACACCTCACACCTCAGCACCTCAAAGAAAAGTCCTTGTTATTGGTCCAGGAATGACATGTGGTCACATTGAGTGACACACCCATGCGTCCACTAGGGGGCCCCAGGCACTTCGGCTAGGCTGTGTGATTGTCATACTGGCCACTGGGTCTGTCTCAAAAGGGCATGCACAGTTTCGTTCTATTCCAGCACTGACACACCTGATTCAACTAATCAATTAATGACTAAGCCTTTGATTGGTTGGATTAGATTCAGTGCTGGGACTGAACTAAAATGTTCACCCTCTGAAACACGCAGTACCACCAGCCACTGAAGTGGACAGTACATTTGAGCAGTTTAGCAGACACTCTTGTCCAGAGCAGCTTACAGTAGCGAGCGCATACATTTTCATACATATATATTTTTTCATACCAGTCCCCTATGGGAATTGAACCCACAACCCTGGCGTTGCAAGCCCCTACTCTACTAACTGAGCCACACAGCAGAAACACCAATGGACACACTCTGCTGTTTTGCTACCGTGCCCTTCCACAACCATGTGACAACCTGCTCCATCATGGCAACAGTGGTCGTCCTTGTTCGTCCGTCCATCCCCCTCACGGGCAAGGCTGCCTGCAGGGTACTGCCCACCGGCCTCCAACAGAACCTCCAGCCATGGTGGCATCCATCTCTCCCACACACAGCCTCCATTCACCAGACCCACCTCGGAAATCCACACAGACACACAGACACACAGACACACACACACACACACACACACACACACACACACCACACACACACACACACACACACACACACACACACACACACACACCACACAACACACACACACACACACACACACACACACACACACACACACACACACACACACACACACACACACACACTCCTTTCATCAGTATCAGTCACCGTCAGGGTAGATAGCGCCGGCCGTCACAGGAATGAGTGACGACTGGGCTCTTTACCTGAGGCACTGCATGACAATAGGCCTCACCACGATAGATAGAGTGCCGAACCTGCCTCCCACAGCCTATATAGAACACTCTCAAGCAGAGGCTAGTGTACGATGCCCTTTTAACCAATGACAGGCTTGTTTACTAAACCTAGTMRCTTCAGAAAGTATTTACGTCCCTTGACTTTTTCCACATTATGTTGTGTTACAGCCTGAATATCAAATGGATTKAATTGAGATTTTGTGTCACTGATCTACACACAATACCCCATAATGTCAAAAATGAAGAGCTGAAATGTCTTGACTCAATAAGTATTCCACCTTTTTGTAATGGAAGCCTAAATAAGTTCKAGATAAACAATTTGATTAACAAGTCACAAAATAAGTTGCATGGACATTATTTTTTAAATGACTACCCCATCTCTGTACACCACACATACAATTATCTGTAAGGTCCCTCWGTCAAGCAGTGAATTTCAAGCACAGATTCAACCACAAAGACCAGTGGTTTGCAAAGAAGGGCCCCTATTGGTAGATGGGTAAAAAAACAAACAGACATTGATTATCCCTATGAGCATGGTGCATTTATCAATTACAATTTGGATGGTGTATCAATACACCCAGTCACTACAGAAATACAGGCAACCTTCCTAACTAAGTTGCCGGAGAGAAWGGAAACCGCTCAGAGATTTCACCWTGAGGCCAGTGGTGATWAAAACAGTCACAGAGTTGAATYGCTGTGATAGGAGATAACTGTGGATGGATTAACAACAGTGTAGTTACACKACAATACTAACCTCAATGACAGAGTGAAAAGAAGMAAGCCTGTACAGAATAAAAAATATTCCAAAACATCCATCCTGTTTGTAATAAGGCACTAAAYTAATACTGKAAAAAATGTGGCAAAGTCATTAATAACTTTTTCCCTGAATACAAAGCGTTACGTTTGGGGCAAATCCAACACAACACATCACTGAGTACCACTCTTCATYTTTTCAAGCATGTCATTGGAAAGTACTAGGGAGTTTTTTATGATAAAATGTGCTAAGCACAGGCATAATCTTAGAGAAAAAACATGGWTTGGTCTGCTTTCCAACAGACACTGGGAGATGAATTCACCCTTCAGCAGAACAATAACCTAAAACACAAGGCCACATATACACTGGAATTGCTTACCYAGATGACATTGAATGTTCCTGAGTGGCCTAGCTGTGATTTTGACTTAAATTGGCTTGAAAATCTATGGCAAGACTAAAAAATGGTTGTCTAGCAAGGATCAGCAACCAACTTGACAGAGTTTGAAGATTTGTTTTAGGAATAATGGGCAAATATAGTACAATCCAGATGTGCAAAGCTCTTAGATACTTACCCAGAAATACTCACAGCTGATTCTACCCTGTATTGACTCAGGGGGTTGAATACTTATCTAATAAATATATTTTTGTGTTTTATTTTCCATTACTTTTCCATTACTAAATGTTGGAATTGTTCTTCCACTTTGACATAACATAGTATTTTGTGTAGATGGTTGACAAAGTGCTTTTAAATACATTTTAATACCACTTTGTAACACAACAAAATGTGGAAAAAGTCAAGTGGTGTGAATTGAGACATGGTGTCACGCCCTGACCTTAGAGAGCTTTTTGTGTCTCTATTTTGGGTTTGGTCAGGGTGTGATTTGGGTGGGCATTCTATGTTCTTTAGTTCTATTATTTGTATTTCTATGTTTTGCCTGGGTATGGCTCTCAATCAGGGACAGCTGTRTATCCTTGTCTCTGATTGGGAACCATACCTAGGTAGCCCTCTTCCCCTCCTTTCAGTGTGGGAGGTTGTCTTTGTTTGTGGCACTATAGCCTTAAGCTTCACGGTCGTTTTTGTATTGTTTTTGTTGGCGTCACCTTAATAAAAGGAATATGTACGCTCACCACGCTGCGCTTTAGTCTCCTCCTTTTGACGGCCGTGACACATGGATTGTGTATGTGTGCCATTCAGAGAGTGAATGGGCAAGACAAAAGGTT
This sequence comes from Salvelinus sp. IW2-2015, assembly GCF_002910315.2. Lineage (NCBI taxonomy): Eukaryota > Metazoa > Chordata > Actinopteri > Salmoniformes > Salmonidae > Salvelinus > Salvelinus sp. IW2-2015. Next base: position 29,520,211 of record NC_036840.1, on the reverse strand, counting down.
GAAGTGCCTTTGAACGGGGACTGGTAGTAGGTGCAAGGCGCACCGGTTTGAGTGTGTCAAGAACTGCAACGCTGCTGGCTTTTTCACCCTCAACAGTTTCCCGTGTGTATCAAGAACGGTCCACKTTTTCACTTAGGTCCCCCTTCCAGCATTGGGGAACATCCCACGCCCTGACAAGTTATAAATAGCTCTCTCAGCAATGACTGACATGACAAGAGGAAAACTGATAGATGCACTACCCAATTTCAGAAATTGCACCTTGTGAATTCTACCATTACAACTTTCAAAAGTAAGTTGAAAGTCGGACTGAGTTCCCCTAYGGGGTGCGCCCCACAGTTTGGGAACCACTGGTGTATATTGTCCTCACATCTATGCAATAAACATGTACTGTATGGTCAAGTCTTGGGCCAAGTCTCCCTTGAAGAGTATATTGTAGAAGAGTTATATTCATATAAGAATGATCACACCGTATCCAACATGTTTCAAGTCGGTGCACAGTACACAACAGACTGGTGGAGTTTTTGCGTTCATTGGAGCGGCACAGGGGAAGGGAAGGTTGTTTCTGAGCGATGCAGTAACACACATCTGTTCTCTAAACAAAAGGGCTGCTGGAATAACAATTGCCATGAATCTAATCCCGTTGTTATTGAGGTTCCGGGGGTGGCGTCTTTCAGCGACTGCCGTGTGATGACAGTTGTCTTCGAGCAACACTTCAAGTGGCCATTGTTGCGTTTTTAAATTGAATTGGGAACATACATTCTAAAATGAATTGGCTACCCAAGGTGTAGGCCTTGGTCTCCTCGGAGTGACGCTCTAAAATCCCTCTTAATTGCGCCCCATTCAGTTCAATTCAAATGGGTTGTACACAACATAAAGAAGGGGGCTGTAGAAGCCCCCTTGAGATAGAAGCTGAAAAACAGCTTCTATCTCAAGGCCATCAGACTGTTAAACAGCCACCACTAACATTGAGTGGCTGCTGCCAACATACTGACTCAACTCCAGCCACTTTAATAATGTAAAAATGTATGAAAAAATGTATCACTAGCCACTTTAAACAATGCCACTTCATATAATGTTTACATACCCTACATTACTCATCTCATATGTATATACTGTACTCTCTACCATCTACTGCATCTTGCCATCTTGATGTAATGTATCACTAGCCACTTTAAACAATGCCACTTTTATATGTTTACATACCCTACATTACTCATCTCATATGTATATACTGTACTCGATACCATCTACTGCATTCTGTACAATCACTCATTCATATATTTTTATGTACATATTCTTAATTCCTTTACACTTGCGTGTATAAGGTAGTTGTTGTGAAATTGTTAGGTTAGATTACTCGTTGGTTATTACTGCATTGTCGGAACTAGAAGCACAAGCATTTTGCTACACTTGGATTAACGTCTGCTAACCATGTGTATGTGACAAATAAAATTGTATTTGATTTGTAAGGAGTTTGGGGAGTGGTGGGCCTTCTGGGTAAGTCACTCCTGTGTGTGTGTGTGTGTGTGTGTGTGTGTGTGTGTGTGTGTGTGTGTGTGTGTGTGTGTGTGTGTGTGCGTGCGTGCGTGCGTGTGCGTGCGCGTGTGCCTTTTTCCTTTTTTTTCTATTTTCTTTTCTCTCCATCCTCTCCTCTCATTGGCCATAACTACATATGAGGAAACCAAGGTCCAGACCTCGGTCATTTCTTGTAGTAACAAAAGTATTATACATATGCTGTACGTCAGTCAGGTGGCTAGCTTCGTGCAGAGACTATTGCAGAAACGTTGAAGGGCTCTGGTTAGTATTACTCAGCCAGCTAGAAGGATGAAGTAAGAAGCTAACGTTAAACAGAGCCTCAACAGCAGCAAAAAAATCAGCTCCTAAATTCTCATAATACCTTTGCTTTACGGAGAGTAGGTTACTGAGACAGACGGTGATGTGGCGCTTAGTAGTGAGGCTGAGGCAGGCTGCAATGCATGCGGGAGGAAGCAGAGGAGACAGAAAGAGCTAGCGAGCAGAGAGAGAGGTTAGGACGGTGGTTCCCAAACTTGAGAAAATCTGTACTAATCTTATCAAGGAACTGGATTTTTTTTCAGTATGAACATCTGGAGATTGGCCTATCTTCCCTATAGGCCTAGTCCTGCATTAAAATGCAATCAAAATGTAGACAATATAGTTGTAAAAATGTCATATGTTTTGTTTGTATGGGTGGTTGTTTCGTCTTATCCATTACCCACCTTTTTTTACCAGTACATTACTGATATTAATACAGAATCATAAGTAATATTCGAATAATTCATGTGAATGTGATAATACGATCATCTGTGTCCGTTTGTGCGGAGCTTGATTAGTAATGCCTAGGAATACGAACGTGAACGCTATGCAATTCGAGAAAAGAGATATCTATATTAATGGTTTTATACGATACGTCATTACAACTGATTGAACAGTRGCTGATGCTACGTGTCAGTGGGAATCATTTCTCACATTTCACCCGTTTCCGGGGTATAACATTACAGTCGTGTAGCTAATAGGCTATGTGCTTGAATGAACCTACAGCAGCCAAGGTGATGATAATGTCCCCTCCCCTTCCCCTCCTCCAGACCTCACTAAAACTCAAACCCTGGTTACTGCTCTGTCTCCTCCCTGTGATGTCTGAGGGCCAAGGGAGTTTGATTTACCTTCATAGACCTCTTCTACAATGCTAATGCCCCCCCCCCAACACACACATGCACACACATTCACAGATAAAAAAAACACACACAAACAGACAGACACACACACACAAACAATACAAGCCCCCAAAAAGCCAGCCAATGCATAAAGCCCATTTGTTTGTAGCCTTGAACTCCACCTGATCCGCTATTTATTACCGGTATCACTTGGAAAAACTCCAACAGCCAAACACCTGAAGGGGGTTATTCCTCATGTTAGTGGGGTTCAATGCCGTCTAGCTGACAGGCAGAAACTGACGCAGACACACGTTTCGCCGCTCACAACAACAATACCTTTATCCAATAAAAGAACTGCAAGCTTGTTTGCTGAAGTGTGAATGGTTAAATTACTAATATCACCCAGGTAATTATTGTTACAGTTCTCCGGCCCCCCCCCTCGGAAGGTTTGCATTGCGTCAGAAAGCGATGTTTACACAACAGTCCAGCGTTGAGTTTTGGCGCCAACGGATAATGAATATGCTAATCCAAACAAAATGAATGCTGTTTTACATTTGGCGGAAATCCGCTGTAAACTCGTGACCTTACTAACCTCCCTAATCCTTGACTGTATACCCACGATAAGGGGCTTACACACCAACCCACACACCCCCATGTCCCTTTTTCTCAGGGCACCCCCCCCCCCCCCTCACCCAAAACACCTGAAGATCCGTATGCAAAGTCGCAGAAACAAATAAACATAATTAACACTGTTTGATCAATGAAAGTTGAGCTAACGAGCTTTGAGCGAACAGTCTGATCGGTATTAAGTGGTGAGATTAAAAAGCCATCCCATAGTCAGGTCAGCGGTGTCATTTGAATGCATTATTACAAGGGCCTAATAACTCTCTCATTAGCACACTCCAACCCTGATGACAACGTGGAGGAGAGGGGAGCATGTCGTACAACACTTAAGAGCTAATTAGTGTTAGCGAGACAGTGGCACATTGTTGCTCCCCACCACCACCTCACCTCCCTGCTCTCTCACTAGCGAGAGGATGGTGGACGGAGGCATCTCCGTTTACTTAGCACTGATACCGTTTGGCATGAGGCTAAGGAGGCAGCATTCCACGGGGATTACTGAAACTGTATGTTTTAGGGTGATTTGTAGATGATTTATGGGCTTGTTTATAAAGTTTTATTGACCATTTTGGTAGGGATAATTTATGTTTTGTGGAAATGGTTAGATATTGTTTTGGGGTGTTGTGGTTGTTAAATGTTGAGTCCGTTTTGCCATACTAGCACAAACAATAGTGTATATTTTCTCTTTGCTACTCCTGTATCATCACATCAGAATATATTCACTTCTTATTTCAAGTGTGTTACAGTGTCCCGGTGTGATACACCCACACACACACACACACCACACACACACACCACACACACACACACACACACACACACACACACACACCACACACACACACACACACACACACACACACACACACACCACACACACACCACACACACACACACACACCACACACCAACACATCAGACACACACACACTCACTCACTCCTCTCTTCTCCCCTTGGTTTCCGCCATATTGGAGGTAGTCTCATTGGCCAACAAACACATACCCAACAAGCTCTCACAGTCTCACTACAGAGTTAGACGTTCATCCATGTTCTCTAAACGTCAAACTTCAAAGTTTCTCCAAACGTCGAATTTCTACGTGTTTTTMTWGCTCCTGCTGCTCGGTATCGTTCCATTTCTCCAACGTCACATTTCGAAGTTGAGGGTTAAGTTTAGGCACTCATRGGGAAGGGTTAAGGTAAGGGTTCAGGACAAAAAAGAACACACAACCTGCTGATCCAGAGTCATGGGATTACACCGATCTACCATCCCCGTCCACAACGCCCTAGCAYAACCCAAGCCTACTTGATGGTAAAAATGCTCGCTGTTGGCCCTTGTGGCCGGTTTTCTAAGGCATTTCCCGACGTCCTCAGACATGGATAGACGTCCAATTTCGACATCAAATTGAACGACCTGGCTGACACATACAGGCGGTTTCTCTCTCACCCTGCTAGGCCTACCTACAGCACCCACACGCCCTGAATACCAATCTCCTTACACTTTGTCCGCTGTGCTCTCAGGAGCGGCTGAATATACTACTAGCGTGACATTTTTCAAGGGGTCTGAGAACCCCTATCACGGAAAGCCGTCATACARGGGAAAAGTTGGGCTTGAACAGTCGTTGGCGACGTCATTTCCTGTCTCTCAGGGTGGACCACAAAGAAAATTATGAATAGTTTGTTATTATTACATTTTTTACATTTTTCTCACATGCATACTAGCGTTTTTTGAAACAATGTTGTCGATTTTCAAAACTCAAAACATTAAATGCATTTGTCAAAATATAGTTGCCTTCTCAAAACATAAATACAATCAGCAGAACTATATTATACCATGCCATCATTATACCATTATACCATCAAAATTGCTAATACATTTATCAAAGCGAACACTACTGCCTGCAKAAAGATTAATGCAAGCATACTTATCTCTTGAGTGCAAGCAGAAAAAACGAAGTTAGTCTGTGTTTTAAAAATCCCAGTAGATCAATACATTTTCTTTGCAGTCACTAATTCACGATGATCAAAATTAGAAGTCCAACTATCCAAAGGTGCAGAATTATGGGCAYTGCATATTTTACCAAACAATTTCATATACATCAAATCAAATATTATTCCTGACAAAAAAATYCCATTAATTAATCSGTATCATCACGTATTTAATACAAAMGTTGGTTTGCTCATAGTTTTGTAGACTTTCCAATGGCACATATCAACACAATCCACAATAGAAATAAGGAAAGGTGAATAATACAATGGAGGAACACAACTGATATGAATGTATAGGCCTTATGTATGTTATGTATGTTATGTTATGTAGAAGTAACACAACTTAATTCTCTGCACCACTGCATGTCCGCAATATTGTAAAAAAAGCATAACAATTAGACAGCCCCCCATTGCCTAGATCTTGCAATATATTGTGTACATGGTATGACACTGATGGGATGATTTAGAATGTTGTGCAGGGGGATTAACTGATTTCCGGAAACAGTMAACACAATTTCACACGTTTCTCTTCTGATGAAAACAACGTGTTAGTATTATGTGAACAAAACACTTAGCAGTGAATTTTGTATTKACAGGTTACATTTGTATTTAATGTTTTGCAAAGGGCGGTCTGAGACAAGGTTGCCCAAACTCGGTCCTGGGGCCCACCCTGMGTGCACGTGTTGGTTTTTTCCCTAGCACTACACAGCTGATTCAAATAATCAAAGCTTGATGATGAGTTGGTTATTTGAGTCATCTGTGTGGTGCTAGGGCAAACACCAACACATGCACCCAGGGGGGGGGGGCCCAGGACAGAGTTTGGGAAACCCTGGTCTAAGATATGCAAGTCAGGTACTAAGGCAAGAAAATGATCAGAAGCTCTATAAATGTATTTGAGCATCATTGCTGTTCTGCTATAGATATGTTTCAACACAGATCCCAAAATTGCTTGTATGCGGTTGAGATCATCTGTAATTTCTGTGTAATTTAGTTCTCTGCATGGCTAGCACTAATTCCGGTTCCTGTCTTCGAGGCAGAAGCATTCGTCCCTCAATCTTGTCTCATCCCCAAATTCAAGAATCAATGTCGAGGCTATCCAAAGCACTTTTTAACTCCGATGTCACGCTTCTTACGACGTGGACAAAAGTAGCTGCGGAGCTCTGAAAGAGCGAGTAACGCCACCTAAAAGCATTTACCCCCCCCCCCCCACCACCACAGAAATGGCTTCCAGCTCAAAGAAGAGGGGAATATTGAGGTTGTGATGAGGAGAAGTGGGGGGAAAATAACACAGTACTTCTAAATTTCTTCTTCAGTGTTTGGCATGATTATACATTCCCAGCTAAATGTCTGGTGAAATAGGTCAATGGGATTTATAAAGTTTGGGCTGTTTCTTTCTTTCTTTCTTCTCCTCTCTTGTCAACGGAGACTGAGCAATATGATTAGAATGAGGGAAAGAGATGAGCTCTGTAGAGAAAGAGAGGGGGGAGAGAGAGGGTGAAAGAGAAAGCGAGACAGGAAAGATAGACAGAGGCATACATATACATATGAGAGAGAGGGAGAGAGGGTGAAAGAGAAACTTCTCCTCTGTCACTTTCTGATTGGCTGAGAGAGAGACTGAGATAAGACCAAGGATGTGAGAGAGGAAGAAATGGGGAGATACATGGAAGCTATCAGTTCAGTACACAAGAGGTACATCTCTTTATCTTGACATTAAAGAAACAATTTCATTACACCATTTCTCCCGGGAATATGCATATGAGGGCAATCAGTAAATAGAAAAGGTAATTATTTTCTAGAAGTCAGCGCCTCTGTACCTGTATATGTCAAGACATCAAACTCAGACATTTTTACATAATTTATTATGGAGATACTAGTTAATTAGCAGCTAAATTATTCAGATATTTATATTCGGTAAATTAGTTCTCTGGCCGTTGAATATTTTATAGGGCCTGTCAAAATATAACAAGTTAAGTTTGGTCAAATACAAATGTGCCTCCCTTGCTAGTTTGTGAGAATGTTCATCGGCACAAATCTCCATCGGCGACTGTGATTGAATGTTACAATTAAACGTCCTAATTCAGAATCAATCTATATCTATCTATATACATGATATATTTGCGGCTTAATTGGAAAGCACGTTTGGAAACGGCTTCCTGAGCGACTTTCTGCATCACAGCCTAATCAGAATAAATTCCCCCTGTAATGAATTAAAGTTGAATATTCGTGGGGCTTAATAAAATAGGCTGTAACAGTGAATTATTTAAATGTTAATTAATGTTTCAGCATTCAAACCTGCAATAGGCACATATTATCCCATCCAGACTATCACAAAAGGCCAATCTTGCTGCTCGTTAGGCGCAGTACTAACTTCTCCTTATATTTCATGCAATCAATTCCGGAGCAGTTATCTCATCCATACTGCTCCCTAGCTAGTCACATGGAAAGATGAATCAATCAGTAATGAGAGACACGGGCTGGGAAATTACTCATCCAGTCCAATCTGGAATTTCAAGCAAAAATGACGTACTTTGACAAGCATAAATCATAGGGAAATAACTCAACAAATTTTGTTTAACCTCCAATTTGATACTTGAAATAATCACTTTATTATTGTGTTTACCAAATTGAATGTGTGCAAAATGCGTTTTGGGAGTTGGTAGGACTATAGGGTGCACAGTTTTGTATGATCCTAACTGAATTGTATTATTGATATGTCAGGAAATAACTCAACAAATTTTGTTTAACCTCCAATTTGATACTTGAAATAATCACTTTATTATTGTGTTTACCAAATTGAATGTGTGCAAAATGCGTTTTGGGAGTTGGTAGGACTATAGGGTGCACAGTTTTGTATGATCCTAACTGAATTGTATTATTGATATGTCATAAAATGATGTTTTCCACACTTTATCTCTACCCTCGATGACATCATAGGGGGTCATTTTCGTATAACCTTTTCATCTTATCCTTTTGACTGGAGAAAGTAGAACAATGCTGTTTTCACATATGAAGACATTGGTATGGTGCTGGAGAGAATAATGATGGTGCTTTAAAAAAGTAGTGAAGTACCCCTTTACCATACTTATATTCTGCTCTTAAAGGTCCAATGCAGCCATTTTTATCTCAATATCAAATCATTTCTGGGTAACAATGAAGTACTTTACTGTTATTACTGCATTGTCGGAAKTAGAAGCACAAGCATTTCGCTACACTCGCATTAACATCTGCTAACCATGTGTATGTGACAAATAAAATTTGARTTGATTTGATTTATTGTTTTCAATTGAAATGGTCAAAAAGAAACAAAAATTGCTTCTTAGCAAAGAGCAATTTCTCAAGAAAGAWTTTTGCTACGACTTATATGGGAGTGGTTTGAGTGGTGAGGGGAAAACTGATAACTAGCTGTTATTGGCAGAGAGGTTTGGAACTSTCTTTCTTATTTGTCTATTTATTAATTTACCATCTGATGTCACCAGGCAGGCGAAAACTCCATCCCACCAAAACAGYCTGAAATTTCAGGCGGTCTWTTCATCAGCTCTTACACTAAAAGGGCATTATTATAATTTTGACAATTTCACAGTATTATTCCAACCTCATAGTGTGGAAATATATAAAACACAGGAAATCGCGTTTCTGACTTCACTGGGCCTTTAATGTTGTTATTCACTCCGTAAAATAAGAGGCAAACTTGAATTAACTTTAAAGCATTTATTTTCTGGGCCAAATGTTTTCAAGTCAGGTTAGAGGAGTGGTGTAAAAGATAGTTAAATCTTACATATATTAAAAAAAACCTGCGTAGAAATATTCACTGCTGGTTTCAAATACATTATTGATGGCAGCACAATGGGTTGTTATTCATCACAGACAAAAGAMAAATTCATTCTGCTTGACTTAGAGGAGGGCCACGGAGGCATTTTTCACATCTGTTGAAGACAATCTGCATAGCCGACGATACGTCATGCCACAATATGCTTATTAATGCAAACAACAAAGTCGCATAATACATAATACAAATTATGCTTCCCTTCATACTGGGGCATAAATATTTATATTTTATATTCATCTTATTTGTATGCAAAATATATCATAACGACAGATATGGTTTWGGGAGTTATGGAWAGATGGTTTGTGATCATTTTTATGGGTTCTAAACACCTTATTGTGTGATGCCACATTGTGTTCATAATCACTTAATTTCGCAACAAAGCTGTAGTTCTATTTAGTTCCACACAGTGGCAGTGRAAGACAACAAAAATATCCTCCAACGGTCACTCGTATCCAAGTTGAGTGAAAGGAACATATTTTAATGCTTTAATAACAAAACAACAAATACATCCACTTATGTAGTTGAAAATAACAAGTAAATATAATTTAATTTGTATAATTTCAGGGTTAAGAAAACATTCCATTTTATACCACCTTCTTACGATACTAACACCATACAACCGAGGCTGTTCAATTGTCAATGCCCACTCAAACTTAAGTGAGCAATTTCATTAATTTATCAGATAAAAGTTGTCCCTCCCCTAAGTTTCCCGTCAAAATATTTAGGTGCATGACGCCCATAGAAAGGCCCATAGAAAGACCAGCCWCAGCTATGCAGGTTCTACAGTCCATTGTACACAGTCCATACATTAAATGAAGCCAGAATGAACCACACTATGTACATAGAGTCAACACGTGACTTGAGGGAGGATTTTCACCTTGTTCTCTGGGTAGTTTCTCACCGTCGGGAGTTTGTACAGCTGCCGGGGCAGCTGGGGCACGTACACAAATGCCACCCTGGTTTTCTGGTGGCAGGATGACATCTGTTGTTCAGCATGGCTGTTGAAATGAGTTTTATCCACACTGACAGGCTCATAATACAGTAKATCTATTTGGATGTGTTTAATACCTTTTATTGAATGGCATTGATGGCTTTGAATTCAATAGAATGGAAAGATGAGATGGTAAAACAGGGGCACAACCAAAACTACAGGTCAGGGTTGACGCACAGTACACACTATTGTTCACAAAGGAACATTTGTATGAAAAGGATTCAGAAGGACACACAAAGGATGTTCCWGTCAGGACCACAAGGGTATGAAGTAAATATTTACATTCCTTACTTTTAGCACAGAAAACGGGTGGAGAGAGAAAAACAGACAAAGCAGCATTCAAATCAAACAAAGATGGTAAAGGAGCATATGCTACAGGTAAAGGAGTAAAGACATAAAAACATGTTTAGGAGCGTACAGTATGTCAAAGGAACCATCTGAGACTGAGAGCAGGGGTGTATTGTTTACGCTGATTCTGTTGAAWWWTMTTTRMCCACAGAAACCGTTTACTGCGAACGGAAAAAGTTTAGCAACGAAAACGAGAGTTTCTATTGGTCCCGCCCTGTTTTGTTCCGTTTGCTTCCGTTTGGTTCTGAAACGGTAAACCGTTTCCATTGCAAGACATAATGAATACACCCCAGGTTGACTGTCATTTGGGCATTACAAAGGGAGACTGACGATACACGTCACATCTCAAGTCTCTTAGTGACTATCTTTCCTTGCATCATCTGAAAGGACTTTTTTGGGTACCTTTATTACTGTCAAATTCCTTTCAGAGAAGTCATTCTCCATTGAGATGCAGCCATTGCATCTGTCCCTTTTAACTGTGTCGGAGGCTACCATTCAGTAGTCCTGTCCCTGAGTCTTTATGCTGTAGCACTGCAGTCCTGTCCCTGAGTCTATAGACCACAGCACTGCAGTCCTGTCCCTGAGTCTATAGACCACAGCACTGCAGTCCTGTCCCTGAGTCTATAGACCACAGCACTGCAGTCCTGTCCCTGAGTCTATAGACCACAGCACTGCAGTCCTGTCCCTGAGTCTATAGACCACAGCACTGCAGTCCTGTCTCTGAGTCTATAGACCACAGCACTGTAGTCCTGTCCCTGAGTCTATAGACCACAGTACTGTAGTTCTGTCCCTGAGTCTATAGACTACAGCACTGTAGTCCTGTCTCTGAGTCTATAGAACACAGGACTATTTCATCTGACTACTGTCTGATAAACCAGAAGTATCATAATTCTTCCTAATGTTTGGATCCTTTAAGAGAGCTGTCTGACTTTACCTCAGCCCCCAATGGGCGGATCCTTTACCTCAGCCCCCTATGGGCGGACCCTTTACCTCAGCCCCCTATGGGCGGATCCTTTACCTCAGCCCCCTATGGGCGGATCCTTTACCTCAGCCCCCTATGGGCGGATCCTTTACCTCAGCTCCCTATGGGCGNCCCTATGGGCGGATCCTTTACCTCAGCCCCCTATGGGCGGATACTTTACCTCAGCTCCCTATGGACGGATACTTTACCTCAGCTACCTATCCTTTACCTCAGCCCCCTATGGGCGTATCCTTTACCTCAGCTCCCTATGGGCGGATCCTTTACCTCAGCTCCCTATTGGCGGATCCTTTACCTCAGCTCCCTATGGACGGATCGTTTATATTTTACGATAAGAACAAATCTGACGATGCCTCTTACCATTGAAGCTGAAAAGCACCGTTTCCCCTGTATATGTACAGTACGGTATGTACCCAGACTTTTCCACTGCCACTGAATAGCACAGTGAACAAACCTTGAGCAGAAGTGCACAATTTGCTTACATTTGGTTGGTAAATGTTTTTCCATTCAAATCTTTGTCCTCGTCCTGCACATTTGAATGTGCGTAAATCTCTTCCCTCATAATGTACTGACTTCCCAGTAACCCCTGCGCYTAATCTCTGATTCACTGTTTGTAAATACAAATCTGCATTAGACTATGTGATCATTCATACCTGGGTATGGGCTCCTGTCTGGCGCCACTCCCTACCCAGGCCCAGTAGGATTTTCTCTTAGTGTTACATCAAGCGCTCACTCAACTCTAACCCTCCACCGGGCACAATGAGTGGCATTGTGTATTTTCTTTTACCATGAGGGCTGTATAGGATCTCAAAAAACCCTCATCTGAGCCATATAGGGGCCTTGCAGGTTGAGATACAGTATAAGATTACACACACACATTCAAACACACACAAAAAGATGCAGACACACACATACGAGCATGCGCATGCAGGCACACAGACACAGACACAGAAACACACACACACTCCTCTGTAGACTTGTGCCCCCGACCAACCCTGCATTGGCAACAACAGCTTGGCCTGGATGGCTTACAGCTGGCTCCATACTCTGTGTAGGGAATTCTCCATCCTCCTCTACCCTCCAAAAACCCTTTGTACAGATTGACTGGGAATTGGGCAGGATATAATACAAATTTGCATTCACTTGAATAAACATAACACTCTTTGGCCGGGTCCTTGCAGTTCTAWGCCAAAGTCAGGGAAGAAATCAGACAAAATCACTTTCTTGCGAAGGGAGCCGAATGAGCACTGTTTTACAAAACATTTTCAGGGTTGACAGAGAAAAGTGGTGAGAAGGAACGTCTTAAAGACTTCACAACTATAATGTGTTTCAGATGGGCTTCAAATCAAAATGGCATGAAGGAACCCTGCAATGGGCCAAGCTTGGTTATACTTGATTAGAACAGACTATTGAGCAAAAAATWGCTTTTATTGGCTGATTTTCTCTGTGCCCATTGGCTGTTTAGTTATTTGTCCTGGTCTGAGATCTGTACTTGGAGATGATCCCGGAGTACCCCCTTCCTTCTGGTCGAGAAAAGTCCATGTGGAACAGGCCGAAGCGAACCCGTCGGCCCATTCAAAGTTATCCAGGAAGGWCCAGGTGAAGTAACCTAGCACATCAACACCATCCTCTCTGAGATCTAGAACACAGAGACAAACAACAAGTTAATAACAGATGGCGCTATACTTATTAAATACGTGACAATGCACATAAAGGGCTAATCTGAAAAGACTTTCTTTGCACGTTACAAAAGAACAAGYTCCCGTTGTATTATGATAGCCATAGTCTCTCTCTCTCTCAACCTTTCTCTGTTGGCGTGAAATAGCCTACATACCTAAGACAACGGAGCAGGATCATCAAATTGGAATCAGGTGACTCAGCCTCCTTAMTTTCTGGATCTTGCATATATACTAGGATTTTATGTGCAAAGCAACCTTTCAGAGGTTTAAATAGTACAAGAAGCAACTGGTCAAATTGAATTTCAGGAGAAAGTAACATTCTAAAATGATAGATTCTCCATAATATGCAGTACCTCTATTGTGGCCTGCTGTGGTCATTACCTCTGGCTACTCCCTGGATGATGTCCTGGTAAAACCCACAGTGCTGGATGTCTTCCATGTCCACTGGCCCCACCTGGGAGAAGCCATTTTCTGTGATGTAGACCGCAGGGTTATTGAATGTGTCCTGTGAAAAGTGGTAGCTATCATTGTCCAACAAGGCCTGAGTTCACAAATGACAGTCAAACAACACAGTGTGTGTGTGTGTGTGTGCGTGTGTGTGTGCGTGCGTGCGTGTGTGTGTGTGTGTGTGTGTGTGTGTGCGTGCGTGCGCGCGTGTGTGTGTGTGTGTGTGTGTGTCCTTTGCACTGTTACAGTACTCCACTCATGCTAATGGAAAGTGACAACCAGCAAGAGAAGGAAATTGCTCATTCTCAAATAGTGTTCACCTGAAGCAATCAATGTGACACAATTCGATGTGACAACTGTAATGGATGTTCAATCTGTTTACTGTGCAAAAAAATAAACAATAGCAAGCCACTCTATTAATGTTAATTGCTTTCTCCTCACTCAAGGTTTGGCTCAATTTGATTGGCTCAAGGCAGGTGATTCAATTCATGAATTTAATAACTCTCATGGAAAATCAAAGGGAAATGATCGATTCTCAAACTTCAATTTATCCTTTGAATTGACTGCTTTTAAATGGAGCTGAGGTGGGTTGGTGGAAGCTGTGAAGTGGACATTTTGAAAAGTATTTTCAAAGTATTGGAACAGGGCCCTTATCCTCTTTACCCCTAATGTACTTCAGCASTTTCCTCAGGTCGTCAGGAACCACATCCAGCCATGACACCCCACACACCGGCTAGGACGGGTCCACCAACCCCTCTGCCTCTTGGTCACTCTTCAATCCCAAAWCTCCATAGGCTCCACCCTCCAAGACGTCTAGTAGTTCAACGCAAAGATGTCAGCCTTAACAAAAATAATAGGCTCGGCCTTGGAGAACCTGGACAGTCTAGAACCTTCGTAACCCAGTCCTTTGCATTTGACCTCAAAACTAGACCTCATCACTTCTTGGTCGTCCCCGGTCACAAACACGGGCCAGGCGAACCAGCCTACGGAAAAGGCGTGGTAGCGTTCAGTAGCAGCTGTGTCATCAGGGCTGGCCGGGTCCAACAGTTCAGCCCAGTTTTTTTGCCCTGTAGAAGCCACTGTAGCTGTGGGAACTTAGCATGTTGTGGACCAACAGGTTGTCAGCCATCCCTAATTATTTTATCCCCCGGGGCAAAGATGCCATCCTCGTGYCCCAGTTTAGCGCACAAGTATGGCTCGTTRGACGTGATCCACAGTTTCAAAAGCAGAAGCGGGCGTAGCTGTCAAATACAGCCGCCATCTCAGGTGATTTCCAATCTCCCTGGCCCTGGAGAGCTTGTGGCAGGTCAAAGTGGTACAAACCATAGGCAACACGTCACTAGCCAGCAAGTCATGGATCACTTTGTGAGACACGTAGCATAGTAGTGAATCATGGCTATCAAGGCCAAATGAGGCTTAAAGCAGGGACCCTACACTTACAAGACAAGCACACAACAGACTGTGCCAAAAGGGTCCAGACCCCTTGACAGAGTTTATGGCACTATATTATTACACAATAATAACATATGATATGTCTTTTTTCAGCATATTATATGCCATAGCCATTTACCACAAATAAATACTGAAGGAATTCTGAATAACCAATACACAAACTCAAGGTAAGTCTTCAAGATGGATCCCCTGAGTAAGGCTACCTACCTAACGTGTTGTGTTGTCCCGGCCGGTAGCAGGCGGGGCCAGGGCAGAGACAGGTGGTTGTGGGTCAGGCCTATCTGGCAGATACACTTCAGGTCCTCTCCCCAGAGCTCATAGCTGTTACAGGGGTTAGTGCTATCCGGGATCTTTGGGACGTCTCTACCCTAAACCCTAACCTTAACCCCTARCCTAATTTGAACCATAATCCTTACCTAACCCTAACCTTAACCATACCTTAACCATTTTAAATGTWAACTTCAGRGGGMTAGGGAAGTCCRAKSGAATCCCGGATAGCATGGACCCTGTTAAGGTGACGTCTCCACTCTAGTCCTCCAACACTAGTCTGGCCCCCTCATGACAGAGTGTGTCTCAAATGTTTGGTCCATTGTTATCTGCGTCCCAGCCCCCTGCAAGGATTCACTTCATAGCAGTATAGATCAGATATAGTATTATTGTTTTACGAAAGAAAAATATGCAGCTTACAACTCCTAAAAGTAGCTATTGTATATAAACTACCGTGAGTCTATATAGATTCATTTGAGCCAGTTTGATACAGCAGGAAAATGATCCTGCAGGAACAGGAAATGTGAATTATTAGGTGGATTACAAGTAGCCCTTTACACTTGTACCCATATATGGGTTGAAAATGGCAGATTTGGGCKCTACTAAGTGCTTCAATTGGAACGTACAGTAATATCCTATATATGATGTCAGAGCTCTGGCTCTGTGCTTTACATCGCTGTATGACTGACAGCGGTTCTGAACTTGAGCACAGTGCYTGACAAGAAGTTGCCCTCATCCATCCCGGTAATTGGGCAACTTTTGCAAATGTTTTGTTGTCTGAGTTAGGGAAATGCTGTAAATTAAGATGACTCATTGAGGATTGTAATAAAAGGTCTACAACGTTGATGTCATASAAGCAAGCCAAACACCTGTGAGTCCAGATGTGCACTCCAAATCATAATTCATGTAATATACAGTGTCAACGTTTATAATCACTATGTTTGATGTACAGTTACAAGATGACATGTCCTGAGTGGCGCAGCGGTCTAAAGCACTGCATCTCAGTGCTAGAGATGTCACTACAGACCTGGTTCGAGTCCAGGCTGTATCTCAACTGGTTGTGATTGGGAGTCCCATAGTGCGGAGCACAATTGGCCCAGTGTCGTCCGGGTTAGGGTTTGGCCGGGGTAGGCCGTCATTGTAAATAAGACTTTGTTCGTAACTGACTTACCAGTTAAATAAAATATATATATATAAAATACCCTGGGATGTTCTGAACAGAATGAGCCTATGTTTGTTTATTGTGGAGAAAATTTGCCACAGCACACACACCTGAATGRACCCATGACTCCTTTCTATGRGCACCTAAATTACGGTTTGTTTCTCTGAATTRACTTGTGAAAGCCTAACACTGTACAGTACGATCGTATTTTAGAACTTAGCTAGTCATGTTGGCAATAGAACAAGCTTTCAAGTCATGCCCACCRGACRCAGATTGCGATTTATAATGGACCGTTTTTGGACTGAGTAAACAACCAACGTAATTGTGMAATGGCGGGGATGCAGGGTAGTGTTCCAAGCGAATCAACTACAAGTGTGCTTCTTCTAGTTCCTCAAAGGCACAGCMAGGATAGCTGAAGACTTAGTTGAACACTGTTCTTTTAGTCATAAAGGGGCATTAAATTAGCTTAGGAACTGTGCACACTTTGGAGAGGTGTGTGGCCACTTGGAGACACCAGTTAATCCTCTCACACAAACCCTTGTAATATTTTTGTCTTATGTTGTACCTACCCCACATTTTCRAGGAATCGTCTTATCATGTTACTGKATGCATCCAGAGTATTTTCAGATTTCGTTATCAAGAAATGGGGTTTAAAGTACAGTACATTTAAAATGCACATAAAATCAACAGTGGATTCAGTCTTGTCTCAGGCAGGTGAACTGTTCTGTACACACCTTTTTGGACCTCAAATACACTACACATTTTAAATGTCCTTCATTGKAGGAAAGTTCTCCTGCAACAAGGTGATGAAATTAACATCCTACATCTGCTGCTCAAACAAAACTTCCTTTATGTTTCAATTATTAGGCTAATATCCAGACATGATGCACTGGCTGAGGGAAACAGTCAGTCCCGTTTTGCATTGGCCCAGGGCCGGCTCCAGGCATTAGCAACATAAGCACTTTTGGGCCCCAGTCCCAAATATATAAATATATATATATATATATAAATATATATATACAACACCAGTCAAATGTTTGGACACACCTACTCCTTCATGGGTTTTTCTTTATTTTTACTATTTTCTATATTCCAGAATAGTAGTGAAGACATCAAAACAATGAAATAACACATATGGAATCATGTAGTAACCAAAAAAGTGTTAAACAAATCWAAATATATTTTATATTTGAGATGATTCAAATAGCCACCCTTTGCCTTGATGACAGCTTTGCACACTCTTGGCATTCTCTTAACCAGCTTCACCTAGAATGCTTTTGCAAAAGTCTTGAAGGAGTTCCCACATATCCTGAGCACTTGTTTGCTGCTTTTACTTCACTCTGCGGTCCAACTCATCCAAAACCATCTCAATTTGGTTGAGGTCGGGGGATTGTGGAGGCCAGGCCATCTGATGCAGCACTCCATCACTCTCCTTCTTGGTCAAATAGCCCTAACACAGCCTGGAGGTGTGTTGTGTCATTGTCCTGTTGAAAATCAAATGATAGTCCCACTATGTGCAAACAAGATGGGATGGCGTATCGCTGCAGAATGRTGTGTGCCTCAAATTCTAAATAAATCCCTGACAGTGTCACCAGCAAAGCACCATCACACCTCCTCCTCCATGCTTCACGGTGGGAACCACAAATYCAGAGCTTATCCATTCACCTACTCCGCCTCTCACAAAGACATAGCGGTTGGAACCAAAAATCGCCAATTTGGACTCATCAGACCAAAGGACAGATTTTCACCGGTCTAATGTCCATTGCTCATGTTTCTTGGCCCAAGCAAGTCTCTTCTTATTATTGATGTCCTTCAGTAMTGGTTTCTTTGCAGCAATGCAACCATGAAGGCCTGATTCATGCAGTCTCCTGTGAACAGTTGATGTTGAGATGTGTTTGTTACTTGAACTCTGTGAAGCATTTATTTGGGCTGCAATTTCTGAGGCTGGTAACTCTAATGAACTTATCCGCTGCAGCAGAGGTAACTCTGGGTCTTCCTTTCCTGTTGTGGTCCTCATGAGAGCCAGTTTAATCATAGCTGCACTTGAAGAAACTTTCAAAGTTCTTGAAATCTTCCGGATTGACTGACCTTCATGTCTTAAAGTAATGATAGACTGTCGTTTCTCTTTGCTTATTTGAGCTGTTGTTGCCATAATATGGACTTGGTCTCTTACCAAATAGGGCTATCTTCTGTATACCACCTCTACCTTGTCACAACACAACTGATTGGCTSAAACGCATTAAGAAAGAAAGAAATTCCACAAATTAACCTTTAACAAGGCACACCTGTTAATTTAAATGCATTCCAGGTGACTACCTCCTGAAGCTGGTTGAGAGAATGCCACGAGTGTGCAAATCTGTCATCTAGGCAAAGGGTTGCTACTTTGAAAAATAAAAAATCTATTTTGATTTGTTTAACACTTTTTTGGTTACTACATGATGTGTGTGTTATTTCATAGTTTTGATGTCTTCACTATTATTCTACATGTATAAAATTGTAAAAATGAAGAAAAAGCCTTGAATGAGTAGGAGTGTCCAATCTTTTGACTGGTACTATATATATATTGTAACTCAGTCAGGGTCTTAACTTACTGTTGAGAGTTAGAATAGTAGAACACACAAGGCGCACGTTCGAGATTTGGTTGTGCATCAGTAATTTTTCTCTTGTTTTGTCAGTCACTGACAGTCAATCAATTAGCCATGTCAGCTAAAAAAAATGTACCGACCGGGCACATGTCAAGGGGCCCTAACACCCCATTGATTTTGTTAGGCACTCTCACGCAGATATCATTAACATGGCATAAGTCATGGCAAAATGTGTAGAATTGTAGGAAATTAGCTTTAAAACTGCAAAYATGTCTCTCCACCCCATGGCTTAATCGGTAGAATTGCAGGAAATTAGCTTTAAAATYKATACATTTTCTCTCCCTGCCCGATGGCAAAATTTTTAGAGCGGCAGAAAACTTTATTTAAAACTGCAAAAAGAATTATCTAGCCCATGGTAAAATGAGTAGAATTGCATGAAATTTGTTATAAAATTGCAAAATTCTCTCCGCCCCACAGCAAAATGTGTAGAACTGCAGAAAGCATGCTTAAAACGGCTCTATTTTCTCTAAACCCAATGGCCAAATGTGTAGAATTGCTGTAAATTAACTTTAAAACATACATTTTTGCCTGCTTGGTGGGGAGGCTCCCCAAACAAATCTAGCTTAGGGCCCCCAAAAGCTAAAGCCGTCCCTGCTGTAGCCTATAGGTTGTCAGCAGTTGTGTAGGCTACTTCTTGCACTTGGCCAGAGAATCTCATCTCGGGGACGCATGAAGAAATTATCACGTGGACAGTTTGACTACCGCCGGCGCCAGATAAACTATTGTTACATACCCTCGATTTGATAAGGGAATGTTGCCGCGCCCCATGCAAAGTTCGGGAACATGGTTTCAGTATCGTTCTATGCAAACAATTCCATTCAGTGCTGTTGGTTCTATTTGCCTACATGTAAAAAAGTCAATTATCTTGTCAAATATTGAATTGTCAAGCAAGTATGAATTGGTATGTAGACTCGGAGCTCTTCACTCTTCCTTGTTCACGATCGATGACGTGAGCTAGCGCTGGACAAATTCTAATTGTAGGCTACAATAAAGATGTTACCTAGTAAAAAAAGGATAGTGGTTAGATGAGGCTAATGTAGGCATATGTATCTGTGAACCTGCACATTGCTCATTAATCACTTGTTACCTGTCCTGCACCCTGGCTGAATTCGATTTTTGAAATAATATTTTCATAAATGCATGAAGTTATATTTTACTTCACAAATGTGCTCATATGAGTTAATTTATTAAAYAAATAACCCAGAGAATGAAATGACATCTTGAATCTTTGGCATGTGACTAGTCCTGTGCGCTTTATTGGGAGATTACAATCTACTAATCAAATTACCAGTCAATGCTAGCCATTACAGACATTCATTGGACTATAGTGACAATTTGCAAAGTGTAATATAGTGTAATATAATAGAGATCAATCCTGCATCTGGAGAAATATCTTAATTTAGTCATTTTACATTAGTCATATAACATTATTTCATGGATTTGGTGTATTATGTAACCTTATTTTGGTCTCTTTTCAGTCAATATTGAAGCCCACCCAAAATAAACCACCCTCTAAATAACTTTCATTGTGTCATCCTAAAGTAATCCTTGTTTTGTCTTCATGAAGAAGGAAAATCTATTACTACAATGACTGTGGTCCGTATGTTTGCACACAGCCTTCTTTTAGTGGACGTCAAAGCCCTGTGCGATCCTGAAATGAAGACTAATGGAAGTAAAAGCTGTGCAGCCCCTGGGTATGAAGTTTCCTGAGATGACTGAGAGGTTACGCTGCTTGTCTGTCAGTCACTCTTCTAAAACCAAGCTGCTCAATTGACCTGAACATAGCAAATATGAGGAAAGACGGYCGGACGGACAGCGTCTGGCAACCCAACTCTACTAAAATGTATTTATTTAGTTTCTATGGGCCCTTACATGTCAATAGTGTTATACAAGGGTATTGTAGTACTGCATATTTGAATTATTGTATGGTCTCTTCCTGTCTGACTGACTCTGGCTTTTCATGGCGATTGCCCATTACAAYGCTAGCCTGAACTTGTTTGAGAAGTGAAAAGAGGGCTTTGTGTGAAGGCACCTAGGAAGAGAGGAGATACTGGATGCACTAYAAGAGAGAAGGGGTGCATTGCAACGGGTTACTTTAATCACATTTGAAAATGAAATAATTGTTTAATTTTCTTGGCCACCTTGTTATCAAAGTAGACATGTGTAGCTAGGTAGATATGTGTGGTTATGCTAGTATTACACTAGTAACAACAATGTAGTATTGTTATATTGTTACATACCATTTTATTTTTTTAAATGCTGTTACAATGTTGTTACTGTATTTATTGCAGTATTACTAGTATAGTATGTGTTACCAAATACATTTTATCCAAGTCATCTGCCAAAAAATCTGGTCGACAACAGTATGTAAATACTAACTGGGCAACATTTCCAAATCAACAAGTTTGCTCAGTCTCAGGAACGCTCAAAAGTTCATTGACCAATACTGGACAATATTTTCCATGAAATGTAAGAACATTTCCGACCTATCAACTGCATCAAGAGAGGTTGTTTGCTGTATAACTGCTGATATAAGTGCATCATTATGCTTTTACTAGACAGMATCGTCTTATTTATTTGGGATTTAAAGGTAGATCAAACGTAAACCTGCTCAGAGAGAATCGGAGAAAGAGGCGGTCTATATGGAGTGACGTCAGGGGGTGGAATTGCAACATGGAGCCAAGGGCAGGACTGTGGGAGAAGAGTTCTCAATGGAAAGAAAGCCAATGAATACTTTCAGAGAGAGACGTGGACGCTCCAATTGAAAGTCAAGGACAGCAATTCTGGATATTTACTCAAACTTGGAAGGGACCCACTTTAACTCATATTTAAACACAAGATGACTGACTAACTCGGAGTGGGATTATGTRTCTTTCGTTTTTTTAGGAGATGTCCCATGATTTCATTTTGCACCAACAACTGGAGTCGATGGGCGCCACTAAAGTGAAAAGTTGCTTACAGTTGTTTTAGTTAGTTGTAATGCTATTMAAGTGTACCAGTCTACGTCTCTCGGGATGAGTTCTCTTAAGGAGAAAGTTTTTAAAGRTAAGGCGTGATCAAATTTCCTGAAATTAGAGTGTGTTATCTTGGGATGACTGCAGCTGTCTCTTGGTGGAGTAGGCAAATTCTCAATTAGATCCGCGCTATTGGCAACAAAGAACATATTTTCTCTAACGCTGAAGTTTCATTGTGTAACCCTGAAAAATCGTTACAATTACAAGTGAACAGTTGTTTTTTATTTTTTCGGGAAGGCTGCAAAGACCTTATGACGAAATGGAATTGTGAATCGTGTCGTTTGGCAAACAAAGGATGTACAGACCCTCTCTCGGATTGATTGACGCTGAACACATACATCGAAACKTTTGCAAGAAATGGAGGAGGGAATCCAAATCCACATTATAGTGGACAAGATGTTTGCAACATGACTAAAACTGTCCGGGTATTCTGAGGGACGTTTTGGCTCACCCTATTTCCAGAAAGAACCAGGCCAATTTATACTACACACACAATTCCCTGCCTCCTGCGCTACTTGATATTAATATATTATTTTCTTTGCCAATGCTACAGTAGCCTAATTATCTTGGAATATATTTTGAAAATGAGGTTATGTGCGGTTGCTTTGTTGCAATTGTTATTTGTTTTGCTACTCGGAGGCGATGGCTCTGCGGTATCATCTGACTGTAAATCATATGATGAACGTTCAAAAAGCGCAGGGAAAAGCACACCGTCAGTGGCCACGGCGGATAGGAAAGTGGTCTGCAGTAATATGGAACTCCATCAGGTGTTACCCCCGGACTCCTTCCCCAACAGAACAGTCACTTTGTAAGTATAGATCAATAGGCCTGTCTGGCATCAACAAAATAATGACGATGCTGTCCCCTTGTTTGGAACAGCTTGGGGWTACAGAAAGAACCATGCTGCCAAATATTTGCCTTGTTCATTACCTMCAATTTATTCTGTCTGTCGGCCTGTGTTTTGAGAAACTTATTCAACTTATTCAAAGCCTAACACAATATTTATTTGTATTTTTACTTATGACTATTGATAAGTGATGGTCTGAGGTCATGCATAATTCTTCCAATAGTCTATAGCCAACTATATATATATTTGGTTCTAGTCTGATCTTGRTGGGGTTAATCACTCAAATCTGCTGATGATTTCAGCTACTGKCATACAAATACTGTCCATTACAGCTCAAATATAGTTACCATGTCCATAACAAAGGACTTGTGTCAAAGATGCTGAGGTCACTATTTGTAGCTGTATTGCCACCTCCACATCCGTCCCTTGTCAGCTGCATACAATAATAGTATCCTTTACATATAAATCGTATGTAACAGATGTCATTGGCYTGTCACACTATAATCTAGTCCTGTATGATGGAAATGTCTTAGACCAAAATACCTTTTCATAATTGTAAATGCAGTATATAATTGTACGGCATCCAAAGGGTATTTATGTAGGCTTAAGTCGTCTGRYTGCTTCCCAGCCGAAAGAGTTAGGAACAGTTCCTGCATGTATTATGATGCCATTTTTGACGTTTTTGTTCCTTTTTGGACGAAGGCACAGGTTTTTTTCGGATGTCCGGTTGCACACGTTTTTTTCTCTCGAGAGGCAAGCCAACGTCGGTAGCCAGAGTCTACGCCCTCTTGTTGGCGATTGGTCAACAGTAGGTCTTCTTCAATGAAGTGCCTGTGGTCATTCATTGAGAGACAACTCGTCCTCATGCAAAATCTTTCACTTGAGAAACACCACCAAACATCATAGTCAGATGCAAAATTGCGCAACTAATATCTCCTCTGCAAAAGCGTCAAAATTAATGACAGATTTCTTAAGTTATCTTAGTGTAATTCTGACTATTTTGAGGAAATGAAAAAATGCTGCGCTATCTTAAAATGGACAAACYGCACCACCATTCAAAATTTTCAAGCGGTCTTTTACGGGAGTATGCTAGCACTTCAGCCAAACTTTATCATGCTGAAACCTTAAGCCAGGGGCGGACTGGGACAATTTGTTTTCATCCAGGCCCCGTTAGCTAGATAATAATAATTTTGTGTCCCCCCAAAAAAGTGTTAGACAGACCCACTAGGATGAAATTGGACCAGTCCATCTGGCATTTGCCTGTAATGCCAGATGGCCAGTCCGCCCCTGGGCTAAGCAAAAACATGCAGTGAGKGTTATCGTTGAACACATGTAATGTGTGGTTGGCAACAGTTTTGTATCTCATTTCATTGCCACAACATATGRGATACATGCAGTTGTTTGTGTAATGCAACCACACTGTGCATACCATTAAACCACCGCAACCTATTTCACATGCAGTCGCCCCAATGGAGACAAGACTGAAGCAGTGTTTTTGAGTGTACACAAGCCAAGAACATCAGTTCCTTGCACCAGTACTCTACCATTGGCTTGGAATGGCCTATAAGATGGAAACAGCACKGACTTTGTATCTGCACTGTTCTTCATTCATCAAGTAAATGTGTTTTGTAACATTTTTWGAGGACATTGTTAAAAGTAGTCCTTGTGCATAGACTGTTGCTTTTCCCGCATACTTTTTAAGTTCTTTCCTCAAGGATTCTTTTGCTACTTTGACTTGGCCTGACGTTGGTTATGTAAGTGACTGATTGAGATATTATTACCTCCGTCATGGTATGTGATATTTCTGTATGCGTTAAAATAGGCTGAACTGCTTGGAGGGCCATCATTTTGTTCGGCCCGACAGTGATTGATTGGGAAGGGAAACATATTCCTCATGTCTTGAGCATTGAACCAAGCTCCGTGATTCAAGGTCTGAAAGATGGCCACCGCAGAACAAGAGGGATGATTAAGTTCTCAGGCATTCCTATGGGTTTCCCACTAAACTTCCCATAGGTCTCTCAATGTTTTTGTCAACAGATTTCAGGAATAATGATGGGTAGGTCTTCAGGGTTTCAAGGTCTCCGTCAAATAGACCCGCTGCAACTCTGTCCAAATTAGTGACCATGAGACTGTGCTCTTCTTTTAACCGCTACATTTGGGGGGTGTTTATTTACGGCCTGTAAAATCGCCAGGCCTCTCCCGAAGATGTGGTGGTCTATGGGCTGGTTTACAACCTCTCTTGGTGTCCTGCCGATGGGTTGACAGCGGTCTGGACGAGTGAAATTTTTATGTAGTTATATATCAGGATTAGAGGTCAATCGATGGCCGATTTAATTAGGGACAATTTCAAGTTTTCATAACAATCGGTAATCAGCCGTTTTGGACGCTGATTATGGCCGATTACATTGCAATCCATGAGGAAATTGTGTGGCAGGCTGACCACCTGTTACGCGAGTACCGCGTCAAAAGACCTTGTGGCTGCAAAGAGCCAAGGTATGTTGCTAGCTAGCATTAAACTCATCTTATAAAAAACTATCAATATTCACATAATCACTAGTTAACTACACATGGTTGATGATATTACTAGGTTAACTAGCTTGTCCTGTGTTGCATATAATCAATGCGGTGCCTGTTAATTTATCATCGAATCACAGCCTACTTCAACTTTGCCAAACGGGTGATGATTTAACAAAAGCGCATTCGTGAAAAAAGCACATTTGTTGCACAAATGTACCTAACCATAAACATCAATGCATTTCTTAAAATCGATACACAGAAGTATATATTTTTACACCTGCATATTTAGTTAAAATCAATGCATGTTAGCAGGCTATTAACTAAGGAAATTGTCACTTCTCTTGCGTTCAGTGCACGCAGAGTCAGGATAWATGCAACAGTTTGGGCCGCCTGGCTRGTTGCGAACTGTGTTTCTTCCTAACAAAGACCATCATTAATTTGCCAGAATTTTACATAATTATGACATAACATTGAAGGTTGCGCACTGTAACAGCAATATTTAGACTTAGGGTTGCCACCCATTCGACAAAATACGGAATGGTTCCGTATTTCACTGAAAGAATAAACGTTTTGTTTTCAAAATGATAGTTTCCGGATTTGACCATATTAATGACCAAACGCTCGTATTTCTTTGTGTTTATTATAATTAAGTCTATGATTTGATATTTGATAGAGCAGTCTGACTGAGCGGTGGTAGGCAGCAGCAGGCTCGTAAGCATTCATTCAAACAGCACTTTACTGCGTTTGCCAGCAGCTCTTAGCAATGCTTGAAGCACAGCACTGTTTATGACTTCAAGCCTATCAACTCCCGAGATTAGGCTGGTAATACTAAAGTACCTATAAGAACATCCAACTGTCAGGTCTATGAAATACAAATGGTATAGAGAGAAATAGTTGATGTGTCATAATTCCTATAATAACGACAGCCTAAACTTCTTAAATGGGAATATTGAGGAACTGCGAATATTGAACCACCAGCTTTCATATGTTCTCATGTTCTGAGCAAGGAACTTAAACGTTAGCTTTTTTACGTGGCACATATTGCACTTTTACTTTCTTCCTGCAACACTGTTTTTGCATTATTTAAACCAAATTGAACATGTTTCATTATTTACATTTTATTTGAGACTAAATAGATTTTATTTATGTAT
Source organism: Salvelinus sp. IW2-2015 (assembly GCF_002910315.2). Classification (NCBI taxonomy): domain Eukaryota; kingdom Metazoa; phylum Chordata; class Actinopteri; order Salmoniformes; family Salmonidae; genus Salvelinus; species Salvelinus sp. IW2-2015. The sequence continues at coordinate 29,493,606 of NC_036840.1, read as the reverse complement.
TATATTAAGTTAAAATAATAGGGCTCGTTGTTCATTTAGTATTGTTGTAATTGTCATTATTACAAATATATATAAAAATCGTCCGATTAATTGGTATCGGGTTTTTTTGGTCCTCAATCGATATCGGCGTTGAAAAATCATAATCGGTCGACCTCTAATCAGGATATTCTTTTTGAAGATGTATAGTTTTGATGGTACCACTATTATTTTTGCTCTAGTTGGCTGTACCTGCACCCAAAATCCAGTTTTTTCCTTTAAAGCTTGTTCTCCATCTTCTTTTTAAATAGGGAGARGACTTGTTTTCAGCACCTTTATTTCTWTGACTGATCAAAATGCTTTCTTGTCCATCTGCAGCAGAAATAAGGTGAGCAATATGTTTCAAACATCGAATCGCAATGAAATCACAGTATCGAATCGCAATACATATACATTATCTTCAGAAAGTATTTAGACCCTGGATTTTTTCAAAATTTTGTTACGTTAAAATTTATAAAATAAAAATCCTCAGCAATCTACACACAATACCCCATAAGGACAAAGCGAAAACAGGTTTATTGAAATGTTTGCAAAATAATAAAAAATGTAAAACAGAAATACCTTATTTACATAAGTATTCAGGTCCCTTTGCTATGAGACTTTAAATTAATCTCAGGTGAATCCTGTTTCTATTGATCATCCTTGAGATGTTTCTACAACTTGATTGGAGTCCACCTYTGGTAAATTCAATTGATTAGACATGATTGGAAAGGCACACATCTGTCTTTATAAGGTCCCACAGATGACAGTGGAATTGTCTGTAGAGCTCCAAAACAGGATTGTGTCGAGGCACAGAAAAATGTTTGCAGCATTGAAGGTCGCCAAGAACACCATGGCCTCCATCATTCTTAAATGGAAGAAGTTTGGAACCATCACTACTCTTCCTAGAGCTGGCCTCCGGGCAAAACTGAGCAATCTGGGAAGAAGGGCCTTGGTCAGGGAGGTGACCAAGAATCCAATGGTCACTTTGACAGAGCTCTAGCATTCCTTTGTGGAGATGGGAGAATCTTCCAGAAGGACAACTATCTCTGCAGCACTTCATCAATCAGGCCTTTATGGTAGAGTGGCCAGACGGAAGCCACTCCTCAGTAAAAGGCATATGATAGCCCGCTTTGAGTTTGCCAAAAGGCACCTAAAGACTCTCAGACCACGAGAAACATGATTCTCTGGTCTGGTGAAACCAAGCTGTGCAGCACCGCTCCTCATCCAACCTGACAGACTTTGAGAGGTTCTGCAGAGAAGGATGGGAGAAACTCCCCAAATACAGGTGTGCCAAACTTTTAGCATCATACCGAAGAAGACTTGAGGCTGTAATCACTGCCAAAGGTGCTTCAACAAAGTACTGAGTAAAGGGTCTGAATAATTATGTAAATGTGATATTTCCGTTTCTATTTTTAATGCATTTGCAAAAATTTCAAAAAAAACTGTTTTTATTTGTCATTATGGGGTATTGTGTATAGATTGAGTAAAGAAAACAATTGAATCAATTTTAGAATAAGGCTGTAACGTAACAAAATGTGTAAAAAGTCAAGGGGTCTGAATACTTTCCGAATGCACTGTAGAATCGTGAGAATCACAATATATATTGTATCAGCACTTGAGTGTCTTGATAATATTGTATCATTCCTGGTAATTCCTAGCCCTAGTCTGGACACAGTGGGACTGGACTGGCCCGATCACAGTCAGYGTCCCTGCTGCTCTGCCCGACCTTCCCTGACCCTGAAAATCAACCACTTCCCCCTACCTGGACACTGTAGGTCCCAGACTTTTTTGCTCTGTGAGAGCAACAAATTCACTCTGCCCTCCTGGCCCTGAAAGCTAAAGTTGGGAGGAGAGAAAGCGCCACAAGCAAAGTTGATATTGTAGGAAATCCAACCTTAATCTAAAACATTTGGATAGTATTCTGTTTACTGATCAATTGACTGCCAATAAGAGTTTTTTAACTTCTCGTTYAGCACACCCCAGAAAATGATTGTTTTTTATGGCCTTTTCAACTTTTCCCCAGTGAATTTACTATGTCAAGATATCCTATGACAGACAAACCATTGTGGTAAATACATTTTTCTGTCACATCACCACCATTATCTCAGGGCAATCTTTTTTTTAAATCTAGAGTTACCTCTGACTTGTGAAGATAATGGACGTTTCTGGACAGAGTTCACACAATCTTATCTAGCSTTAACTCCTAAACCACAGGTCTGGGGTCTGACAAACCAGCATAGCATGTTCTAAATGTGTTAATTTGGGGCATCGTTGCCATGGGGTCCCTTTCCAGACTTGTTATTTGGTACATTTTAAATAGTCTATTGACACGCCTGCTTCTCTGCAAATTAAAGACCTGGTCCGATGCAGTGATTCAACTTGTGTAATTAGAGGCCATTAATCATAATCGACCTTCCCTCACTTTGACCCACACACTTCCTGTTTCCTGTCTGGAGTGAAACTGAGCACTTCTCTGAATGAAACAAAGTAACTAAGACAAGTTGGACATTTTCTTGAATCYTCAACAAAAATCTTCTAGACATTTTGGTTGGTGTAACTAATCCCTCCAATTTTAGAACAATGTTAGTTGGCCATCGTTTGAAATTCAAATCCTCGGAAGACTTTGATTGGCTTAAGTCAAGCTCCTTTGTGCTTCTAGGGAAAGTATTTGGCGACCCTGTTGTGGAATGCATCCAGTTCTCCAGCGTGGTTCTCTCTGGGTTCAGGCTGCTGAATGCATGTCTGTGAAGAAAGGATGAGTGCTGCATTCCCAGCATTTGCATTCCAACTGATACTGCATGCCAAAGTAATCCAAGAGGAAATGACAAATGCGTTGACACAACCAGCTCTGTCAGAAAAGACTTGTGCAACATCAACCCTGGTGCGTTGATAACCTTTGCACCCTTTCATCCGCATAGTGGGCTAATTTCAGGTGTGTCGTGTGAAGAAGTATATATGCGCAGCTGCATGTGTGTGAGGCTCAACCTGTTCATGTTTCACCCTATATTAGCACGGCCTCTGTTGAACCATATTCTTGGTGTACAGCAACAGTAGAGCTCATATTTCTTCGAGAGGCTTGTTGAGTGTCATTTGGATCCTTCCCAGCAGGCACCTGGGCTTGACTATGTGGCCCAGCGCACACCCTAGAGTCCACCTCCACCAAGGAGTGTGGGATTGATGTCAGGAAGAGACAGGGATTTCCTCGTAGTGCATGAAAAGCAGTGTAATTTGACGACACAGTCAAGAGCACTAATTGCACGGTTCGTGGCAGGGAATCATGGGGGACGGCCTGGTATGCATCCAGTTTCCTGAAGACTTAACCTGCAGTGAATGCCATTGGGCCATGTTTTTAGAATGGAGTAGCTTACTCAGAATAGTTTGACTTGAGACTTGATGTAAAATACGTTTATATTAGAATGTAAAACATATGAACAAGACAAGTGCTGTGACAATACCAGTATCGCAATTTTTTTCCATGTCAAAAATGAAAACATGAATGAGACCCAACACTTTGGTCCTTTAAAAACCTGCTGTATGTAAATATTTTGCTATAGCATGGAAAATAAATACATGTGACTCTGGATGACAACATGTTCGTTTCCCACATTAGGGCTGTTTTCCTTAAGAAGTTAAATCCACTTTATTTCCCTTGCCAAGATACCAATGAGTATCACGGTACTGGTATCGTCCCAGCCCTAGCAAAGACAAGTACTTTATAGGCCTACAGATGCACACACCACATTCTCTTACCTCTATATTTGATATTGTCTTTTCAATTTGAGTGAGCCGAATTTCAAATTGCTGTGGAATCTGAAGGTAGAATCCTTTCTGTCGTTGGTTTGATTCGTTTAGCTGTTCCTACATGAAAAAGCGAAGTTGGCGGGCCGGCAGCCTTTTGAAGTGCTTGTGGAACTAGTACTCGGTACTACGCTGTCATGCATGRCCGGTGGCTAGAAAGGTTTGTTTTGCTATTCAGGCAAGCATTTGGGTTAAAGCAACGCTCCCCGTGTTTTTTCCTTTGCTGTTGTGTGATGCTTGGAGAAGATAACGAAATCCCAAAGGCCATTCACTGACTGGCGATTGAGTGTTCACAGCCAGGCAGCTCACGGTCTCTCATTACGCACTCAGACCTGTTGAGCATTTGGTTTGCCAGACCATACTTGGGTCTCAAGTTGATTTCAAGGCTAGGCTATACATTTTGTCTTATGTATGTGCGTCTGAATTTCCGTATAAGGACATGGGCCTTCCTGTTTGTCTATCTGGAAGGCCCCAGTTCTTGGTTTCTATTCATTTGGCTGTCAGCCCAGTATTTGGATGTTGGCGCCGTGTATACCATGCACCTAAAGGAGTTGTAAGGTGACCYTTTTCTATACCTTCTTATACCGTGGCTTACTGGAATTGAAAGGGGATATTTTCAGCTTATAACTATGGGAGAGTGACACAGCATAGTCGGTGTTTGAATGACAAGTGTCTTTTTTCAGCTCTGCCCTAACAAAAGTTCATTCTTTCAAAGACGAGGCCTTTGTCTTCCAAATGGGAGACAGTGTTCAGGCCTTAATTTTGTGGAAGGCGCTTCCAGGTCATAACTTAATTAAGCAATAATCAATCGCAAATTTCATATAGTGTCCTTATGGTCTCCAACGCTACATTTGACCCTTATGTCTGTATCKGTTACTTTTGATGAATGTTCATAGTTTTCCCGTTCACTAAGCTCACATTGATATCCCTTTCATAAAGACGTTTTTCCTCCGACTTTATCCTACCGCCAACTTTACCATACCGCCAACTTTTTTCCGCTTTTTCCTTATATCTGAAAGGTATTACCAGTATCAAAGCCAAAACGATAATTGGGTAAACTTCTGCTTACGGCTTGGTATGATACGTATTCGTAATGCTGAGGCGGCAGTGGCACGCACTACTCTCTTAAACTCTTAATGGTTGCTAAGCAGCACCCGTTAACCATCCTCCTGCCATTTTCTAAACTTTGCGAGGCACGCCACTTCTCCCATCTCTCCGCATAGCCCACCACTAAGCATGCACTGTTTCCTTAACCACAKCTGGATGGATCCATATCACTGAATGACGGAAATATTGGAATAAAGTAGACTTAATGCAATTGAAGGCCTGCATCAAATTGTTGCTTACTGAAACTGCCAAAGTCATCCAATCGTTGTAATTCATTCTAAGCAATAGCCTACGTGTGTGGTCAATGCCACCGCGATACTTTGAGACAAGCGTGGGGTACATGTCTTGATAAATCAATCAGTCAGCTTTTTGTTTTCACTGAATGTTAGCTTAGTTGAGGCGAGTGCTGCTCACGATCATCTTGTCTAGTTGACTCATTTATTACAACCTTTTGCCAGCATGTTATGTAGTTTAACAAGTGGATTATTATTTAAATTTTTTTGCTCTTCACTCGCAGTGGCTTAGTAGCCTAGGCCTACTCCCAACCAAAAGCCTGTGACTTCACTGACTTGTCTCAGTCAATGTGACTCTGTTTCACTGAATCCCCATCTGTACAGGCTGTTTAGTTAATTGGTTTCTGTCTGGGCAAATAAGTGGAGGTGGTATAGCTCGTCTATTTGTTGGCTCGTCTATCACTGATCAGAAACATTTAGCGTGCAATKATGTAGCCCAAATCAAGTGTGGGCTTCTTATTTTGCTCGATTGCAGGCTTCTTATTTCACTCGATTGCCTATAGGCAACTCCWWAAGCCAGCGGAGGTTGTGAAATATGAACACGAGACTTGCATGTTTTTGAAAATAGGATTGCTATTCTTTTCTATCGATATCATGGTGACGATGCTCTCAATGTAAGAGCCTGTCCCTGCTCACTAACAAAGTGGAGTGAGGGTAGGAAAGAGATGACATGTGGATCAAAAAAGCTTGGGCTCTGTTTCAAAATATATTTCAACACTTTATTCCACACGTTCCCGTGACACAAGTTCAATTTTTTTTAAATATTATTTTATATTCTTACTACAAAATGTGTGTTGGCTGTGTTCAGGGTAGGTGTGTCTTGTCTGTTTTAATGAACAAAATAATGAACAATTGATTTCATTCATTTGGACGTAACAAACTCAATATGCCATTCTATTCTTTTGAAAATACATTTTTATTAGTCTTATGTTTCTTAGGACCTGCCTAGACSAAGTAATAATGGATTTGTTTTTGACAGTGTATATTCAATTGATTTATTAAAATAGACGCCCACCCACATCTGATCACTGCTACTACCACTCAATGCCGGCATGTACACTGGAGGTGTAACAAGGCATATGCAGGTAAGAATGTGGTAAAAATGTGCCTGTTTGTAAGGGGGTCATTGCCTGAAAATATATATATATATTTTTTTGATGCAGTCAAACTTCTACCCCTGTGTTTCTAAAGGGTTATGTCTCAAGTGTTGAGAGAGCACCAGTTGACTTTGATTGCCTACTGCCTTTGAGGGGGTTGTATAGTGGTTGGCTTTTTTTCTCAATCCCTGGTTAACTTTGTGCTAATAACCTGAGGCTGGAGCAATTCAAAGGCTGGATTTTCTCATGCAAAAAGAGTGCAAACTTAGCTTCAAGACTGAGAGGCCCCTTCTGGGAAAGAATAACTGTAATATAGATTGTGTTTTTGTCTTTGTGTTTTTGTCTACAAGAGCATGCAAAGAACAGAATTATCACAATGGAGTTGGTTGGGTTTGACGGCACAGTTTGTGTGATCATAGACTAACATTCATGTGATTTTTCAGTCCCTAGTACATTAGTGCATATTACATGAGATTTGTCTGGATCCCACTGCTCTTTTGTTCCTGGCTCTTGCTCAAGGCGGTTTTATCTTTGTGTCAAGATAAGGGTGGTTCCCCTCCTCTGCCCCTGAGCCCTGAGGAATTTACCAGTGCAGACGCTCAGGAAGCTAGTAGTCAAATGTGAGACAGAGACAACCTACAGGTGGTGCTGATATCAGATGCTAAGTACGCTTCTAGTGACACCCCGAATGCAGACGCTCCGAACGCAGACGTGTAGACGCTCCGAATGCAGACGTGTAGACGCTCCGAATGCAGGCGTGTAGGCGCTCCGAATGCAGACGTGTAGACGCTCCGAATGCAGGCGTGTAGGCGCTCCGAATGCAGGCGTCTAGGTGCTCCGAATGCAGACCTGTAGACGCTCCGAATGCAGACGTGTAGACGCTCCCAGATGTGTAGAAGCTCCCAGACGCGTAGACGCTCCCAGAGGCAAACGTAAACTGAGAAGCAGACACTTGCCTCTAGGCACTTGCACTCTGCAGATCAAACACATTGTCAATTGGTCAAAGGTGTCTAGACTGCCAAAAGATTGTCCACCTTTCCTGGATATGGTTCTTCAGTGCTTGATTRGTCTARCTATTGAGAATCAATACATGGTGTWGTAGCTGGCTACATTCACTTTTGAAATTGTATTTTTATTTATTTATTTAACCTCTATTTAACTAGGCATGTCAGGCTGAAATGGCCCAGTCTATAGGCCTACTTCTTTGCCGTGCTTCACATCTATTCTACAGCTTTCCATCTATTCTTTACAACATCTATTCTACAGCTTTACAACATGTATTCTTTACATCTATTCTACAGCTTTACAACATCTATTCTTTACATCTCTTCTACAGCTTTACATCTATTCTACAGCTTTACAACATATATTCTTTACAACATCTCTTCTACAGCTTTACAACACCTATTCTTTACAACATATATTCTTCGTTGTAGGCTCCTATATGTATCTACAATGCAGAACCCTTATCCCAATGAATATGTGAATGGTATGAGTGCTCAGACGGCAGAACTATAAACACGCATTGTTCAGAGGTCGTAGTTTATGGTAAACTATATATACAGGTTTCTTTGCAGTCGTGCAAGCTAAGCAGTTCCCCTCGCACTGAGGTCACACACCAGTCAGGATGAGGAGGAGGGAGGGAGGGTGGAATGAAGGAAGGAGGGACACATGGAGGGAGAGGAGGAGAGGGAGGGAGGAAGAGAGAGGGGGAAGGGAGAACAGAGCTCATGACTCTCAGGAGAAGCCTCTTACACAGATTTATTTTGACAGTTGGAGAGTCACAAGGTTGGAAGTGCATATTTATCCAGACYGACTTGAATAATTCCTAAGAGTGTGTGTGTTTTGTAATATAGCTGTTATGTCTTTAATTCTGAATACAATTATGCGGTTTTCAATGGAAGTAGCAGGGATATTTGTGGAGAAACAAAGCTGCAATTGGAGATGCATGTGCCTACACGTCACTCAGGTCCTGAGATAGAAAATATATTGAACTTGTTATGAACATATCAAATCCAATTTTATTGGTCACGTACACATTTAGCAGATGTTATTGCGGGTGTAGCGAAATGCTTGTGGCTGTATGTAATAACGCAAACGTTCTGGGTTAATAATGTAAGAAATAACATACACAAAAAACATACTGCAGAGTTGCTTAGGAGCTAGAAGCAGTGTTACCATGTCTGTTGGTGCCATCTTCCTGGCAGCAGAGAGTTTCCCCCCCCCAAAAAAATATGTAGATAAACATAATTCATTCAAAGCATTAATTGCTTTCATCTTTGTGKTCATTATCATCTGTAAAAAAGCCATTGATGTACTTTACTTAGTATTCACACTGGAATATAAYTCATCCCTCCCTGAACCTTACAATAAAGCATCATAGGCTATATAAATCTGGGTCAGACCAGTTATTCCTCAATGATTTTCTCGACCCAAGATCTTTGTGTGAATCCCCTGTGGCTCTGCCTAAATCATCAGTATGTGTCGAGAGCAGTGATAGACTTTGCAGTCTCGTTCCTCACCAAGCCCCGACATCTGGAGTTTCAGCACGCAGGGAAGAATGCACGGGCCACGGGGCCAGTCGTGAAACACAGGAACGGTTTGTGTTTCCTCTCTGAGGGGTTGGGAGCAGGGAAGASAAAATATCGATAGTCTTCACCAYCCAACCCTGTAATAAAGCTAGCKCTCAACGCCCGTAATGACTCCAATCTGGCCGGGGGTTGTCGGTACTGTTTGTGTGTGACCCACCACATCCCCTCCCGAAAGTCCAAAAATAGGATGACCACTACACAAGCTGTTGGGTCTTCCCACAACACAAGCCAGTTGGGTCTTCCCACAACACAAGCCAGTTGGGTCTTCCCACAGGAGTAAACATCACTATTCAATTACTGAGCCTTCGGGGGGAGAGGGTGCGAATTGGGGTGTCTAGCACAGGGTGAGTAGAGGTTTGAAAAAAGGGCAAGAATTTGTACTTTGGGGTTAAAATTGGCCAGCTCTTTGCTTATGTTATGCGATATCTAACACTTCAAATGTATGCTCTTCTGACACAGGACATTTTCTCTGCCGATGTTTGATACTTTTGGCTGAAGCCTCCAGTAAAAAAAGAATAATTAAAGCTTTGGTCATGTGATTGCACTAGTCTTGACATTTGAAACTAGAATTTCAACGACATGTTTTCTGTGAGGCCTCTCCRGTTTTCAACCGTTGAATGAAGAGACTTTTGGTGCATTTATAAATTGAGGCACAATCTGATCTGAATAGATCTGTTGAATGATGGAGGTGTTATCAAATGGTGGACTGCTTTTTGAGTGGAGCTCAGTTGCCTGAGCTACCAAAATTTGGCACTCACAATGTTGATAACCTCATAGCATCTTCTGAGGGCTTTTTTCAATTTCATAAGGGGTCAAAAAGTAKAATACTTGCTATTTTATCTGATTGAATAGATTCTTGAGGTAACTCATTAAGGACGTGATGTATCTTACTATCTAGAGATCCGATTTATCTCAGACAAATAAAGCATACTTTCATTGAGTCGTCGTTGCCCTGACCTGGACCAGTCTGAACCTAGATTCAGCAATACCAGTGACTTGTGGATCTAGCCCCTATGAAACGATAATACCTGGTTGCCAACGAATCTATCACTATTGAAGTTTGAGACCAAACACCTGAACTGCCGGTGTCTACGATCAAGCCTATAACGTTACATCAAATGACTTCATGTAGCACTCTGGAAACAATCTCAAAGTGAGTCACCGCATTTTTGGATCCGATTATTACACCTTTAAACATCAAAGCGGAAGAGGGGTTGACGGAAAGTATGCAACAGACATTATCGCATTTCGCCTACCTGGATGAATTGTGCACTGCAGAGACACATGCTACCAATTTAGCATCATGGAAGTACATGGTGGGCAGAAGAAAGTTGTTTTCCCGTCTTCCTGGCGCTAGAGAACATTCCATGAATGAAGGGTTGAGAGACAATGGGATTACTAGAGCTTGGCTTTCTTTCAGTGTTGATGGAATTAAACATGTCCATAGTGGACTCCTCCTTGTTGGYTAATGAGCTAGTTGTAGTATGTGAAATGTAGTTTAGTTGAAATTCTACTAATACTGCTTACTGCTGAAAGCTGCTGTACATTTGTAGTTCAAATGTTGTCTTTTGTGGTGTCTTATTGATGTGGACACCTTTAGTGGTTGATACATCTCTTCTTTTTTCTTCACAGGATTTTAAGCAACAACAAAATTCAGGAATTGAGYAATGGATCCTTCATCGGGCTGTCAACTTTGGAAAGATTGTGAGTCTTATTATTTTTCATAATGTTCTCATGTTTCCCACAAGCTCTGGCCATGACAGAATCAACAATGAGTGTCGTTTATGCCTTTCATCCCCGTTTCCCCGTATATGCATTTAAATTGTGGCCACCACAGAAAAAAAGGAATAACACTGCAATGTGCCAATCGATATCAACAATCATGTTTTGCTCTTCACATGCTCTTTGACGAGACACACATTCACTGCACATCTATTGCGAGTGACAACCAGTCAGTACRGAAATCCTGCATGACAATCCAGTAGATTTAGAAGAATCAGGGGCCTTATGAAATGCACGTTGACTTCATGCCAACAGAACATCCAGGTCACACAAAACCAGGAGGCATCCAGCACTTAGCCTAGGTTAATAATACCAGTCAGTAGTTGAGGACTGGAGGGATTGCACTAGAGAGGGTTAAAAATAGGTATGGCCTCCAGGGTTAACTATTGTCGGACAATGGGATGCTCTTAGTAGGACAGTACTTCCCGGAATGTGCCGGCTTCTTTTCAGTGAGTCTTAAACAAACCCCATCACTCTTACCAGATATACCATATTATAAACAGGGTGGTTCAATCCCTGAGTGCTGATTTGCTGAAAGCCGTGGTATATTTAAGCAATAAAGCACACAGGCACTATTGGGGCGAGTGACTCTGAATTTACAATGGCTAGCCCCAAGTCGTTATTTTTTCTTGTGCGTTTTGCTATTTCGCTATTCGCCTCATGACCCCTGCATGTTTTTTTAAATACGAACTTTCTTTACCCAACCGTGGGACAGACTATGTTTGTTCTCGCACTCGGGACTCTGACTCCTTATTGGTTACACGGTCTTTTGGCCTCCCATCCTATTCTAACCAACTCTCGTCGGCTTTGTATTCATGTTACCTGATGAAATTGCTGTACAATATGATCTTGTTGCCATCTGATGCACATTCAGATGTCATAAATCAGCACTGCAGAGCTCTCCCTGTCCTATGCCGTGCCTTGATTGTAATACTGTTGATGATARCTGGAAATGTRCATGTACACCCTGGCCCATCTACAGTTGCTAGCCCCAATTCTGACTTGGTATCTGCTTTTCTGATTTCTGCTCTTTTAAAAGCCTGGGTTTTCTGCACGTTAACACTAGAAGCTTATTACCAAAAATGTATCAATTGAAAMTGTTGGTTCACAGCTCCAATCCAGATGTGTTGGTCATTACTGAGACATGGTTAAGGAAGAGTGTTTTGAATACTGATGTTAACCTTTCTGGTTATAACCTTTTTCGGCAAGACAGATCTTCCAAAGGTGGTGGATTGGCAATCTTTACCAAGGAACACCTACAGTGCTCAGTTGTCTCCAAGTCTGTCCCCAAACAATTTGATTGTTTGGGGACTTTAATGAGCCTTCCTTCCTTCATGACCTGGCCTCTGTAAATTGGTACAGAATCAGCTTGATCCCCTCTGTTGAYGATGCTTTGACCTTCTTTTTTGAATATTTTCAGTGGTATTGTTACAAACACACCCCCATAAAGAAAATGAGAATTAAAAACAGGTTCAGCCCCTGGTTCGACTGTGATCTGGCAGAGTTACTCCYCCTCAAGAATTGCATTTGGCGAAAGGCTCGCCACACGCATACTCAGGCTGACTGGCTRTCGTTCAGGCAAATGAGAAATAAGTGCACTCAGGCTATCCGGAATGCCAAAGTTAGTTACTTTAAGGAGCAGTTCTCTCTCTGTGGGTCTAATCCCAAGAAGTTCTGGAAAACAGTTAAAGACCTGGAGAATAAACCCTCCTCCTCACAGCTGCCCATGTCCCTTAAAGTTGATGATGTGGTTGTTACTGACAAGAAGCACATGGCTGGYCTCTTTAATCACCACTTCATTAAGTCAGGATTCATATTTGACTGAGCCATGCCTCCTTGCCCYTCCAACATTTCCTCATCTCCCATCCCTTCTAATGTGACTATCCCCGATGCTTCTCCCTCTTTTCTCCCTGCCCCGCAACAAAGTTTCTCCCTGCAGGCAGTCACTGAGTCCGAGGGGTTAAAGGAGCTCCCGAAACTTGACCCCAAAAAAKCATCTGGGTCAGATTGTTTWGACCCTTWCTTCTTTAAGGTTGCTGCCCCTATCATCTCTGACCTTTTTTAACCTGTCTCTCCTTTCTGGGGAGGTTTCCATTGCTTGGAAGGCAGCCACGGTTTGTTATTTATTTAAAGGGGAGATCAAGCTGCTCCTAATTGTTATAGGCCCATTTCTATTTTGTCTGTTTTTATCAAAAGTGTTGGAAAAACTTGTCAATAATCAACTGACTAGCTTTCTTGATGTCTATAGTATTCTCTCTGGTATGCAATCTGGTTTCCGCTCAAGTTATTGATGTGTCATTGCAACCTTAAAATTCCTCAATGACGTCACCATTGCCCTTGATTCTAAGCAATGTTGTGCTGCTATTTTTATTGACGTTGCCAAAGCTTTTGATACGGTTGACCATTCCATTCTTGTGGGCCTGCTAAGGAAAATTGGTGTCTCCGAGGGGTCTTTGGCCTGGTTTGCTAACTACTTCTCTCAAAGAGTGCAGTGTATAAAGTCAGAAAATCTGTTGTCTCAGCCTCTGCCTGTCACCAAGGCAGTACCCCAAGGCTCAATCCTAGGCCCCACACTCTTCGCAATTTACATCAACAACAGCTCAGGCAGTAGGAAGCTCTCTCATCCATTTATATGCAGATGWTACAGTCTTACACTCAGCTGGCCCCTCCCCAGAATTTGTGTTAAATGCTCTACAACAAAGCTTTCTTAGTGTCCAACAAGCTTTCTCTACCCTTAACCTTGTTCTGAACACCTCCAAAACAWAGTTCATGTGGTTTGGTAAGAAGAATYCCCCTCTCCCCACAGGTGTGYTTTACTACCTCTGAGGGTTTAGAGCTTGAGGTAGTCACCTCATACAAGTACTTGGGAATATGGCTAGACGGTACACTGTCCTTCTCTCAGCACATATCAAAGCTGCAGGCTAAAGTTAAGTCTAGACTTGGTTTCCACCCTGATTCAGATGACCATCCTACCCATGCTAGATTAGAGACATCATTTATAGATCGGCAGGTAAGGGTACTTTCGAGCGACTAGATGTTCTTTACCATTCGGCCATCAGATTTGTGACCAATGCTCCTTATAGGACACATCACTGCACTGTACACTCCTCTGTAAACTGGTCATCTCTGTCTACCCGTCGCAAGATCCACTGGTTGATGATTATTTATAAAACCCTCTTAGGCCTCACTCCCCCCTATCTGAGATATCTACTGCAGCCCTCCTCCTCCACATACAACACCCGTTCTGCCAGTCACATTCTGTTAAAGGTCCCGAAGAACACACATTCCTTGGTGCGAGGTCCCTCGTCTTTTCAGTTCGCTGCAGRTAACGACGGGAACGAGCTGCAACAAACACTATAACTGGACAGTTTTATCCCAGTCTCTTCATTCAAAGACTCAATCATGGACACTCTTACTGACAGTTGTGGCTGCTTTGCGTGATGTATTGTTGTCTCTACTTTGCCCTTTGTGRTGTTGTCTCTGTCCAATAATGTTTGTACCATGTTTTGTGCTGCTACCGTGTTGTCTTGCTACCATGCTGTGTTGTCATGTGTGCTGCCTTGCTCTGTTGTTGTCTTAGGTCTCTCTTTATGTAGTGTTGTCTCTCTTGTCGTGATGTGTGTRTTGTCCTATATTATATTATTATATTAAACATTTTTATTTTTAATCCCAGCCCCCGTCCCTGCAGGAGGCCTTTTGCCTTTTGGTAGGCCGTCATTGTAAATAAGAATTTGTTCTTAACTGACTTACCTACTTGATATAAAATAAATACAAATAAAAATAAAAATAAGGCACGAGGGTGTGTGGTGTATGGCCAATTGCTTAAGTATTCACCCCCTTGGCATTTTTCCTATTTTGCTGCCTTACAACCTGGAATTAAAATTGATTTTTGGGGGGTTTGTATCATTTGATTTACACAACATGCTTACCACTTTGAAGATGCAAAATATTTTTTCTTGTGACACAAACAAGACATAAGACAAAAAAAAACAGAAAACTTGAGCCTGCATAACTRTTKACCCCRCCAAAGTCAATACTTTGTAGAGCCACCTTTTYRAGCAATCACAGCTGCAAGTCTATTGGAGTATGTCTCTAAAAGCTTGGCACATCTAGCCACTGGGATTTTTGCCCATTCTTCAAGGCTAAACTGCTCCAACTCCTTCAAGTTGGATGGGTTAGCTGGTGTACAGCAACATTTAAGTCATACCACAGATTCTCAATTGGATTGAGGTCTGGGCTTTACTAGGCCATTCCAAGACATTTAAATGTTTCCCCTTAAACCATTCAAGTGTTGCTTTAGCAGTATGCTTAGGGTCATTGTCCTGCTGGAAGGGGAACCTCCATCCCATGGCTTTTTTCTGGCCACTCTTCRGTAAAGCCCAGCTCTGTGGAGTGTARGGCTTAAAGTGGTCCTATGGACASATACTCCAATCTCTGCTGTGGAGCTTTGCAGCTCCTTCAGTGTTATCTTTGGTCTCTGTTGCCTCTTTTTCACTTCACCAATTTGYGCTATTTTGTGTATTTTCATTACATGAAATCCAAATAAAAATCTATTGAAATTACAGGTTGTAATGCAACAAAATAGGAAAAACGCCAAGGGGGATGAATACTTTTGCAAGGCACAGTACCTCGACTAAGGGCTGTTCTTAGCACAATGCAACGCGGAGTGCCTAGATACACCCCTTAGCCGTGGTATATTGGCCATATATCACAAACCTCCGAGGTGCCTCATTGCTGTAATAAACTGGTTACCAACGTAATTACAGCAGTATAATTGTTTTGTCATACCCCTGTTATACAGTCTGATATACCACAGCTGTCAGCCAATCAGCATTCAGGGCTCAAACCACCCGGTCTTAAACCACGGGTATGACAAAACATTCATTTGTACTGTTCTAATTATATTTGAACCAGTTTATAATAGCAATATCACCTCTGGGGTTTGTGGTATATGACCAATATGCCACAGCTAAGGGCTGTATCCAGGCACTCCGCTTTGCGTCACGCTTAAGAACAGCCCTTAGCCGTGGTATATTGGCAATATACCACACCCCCTCGTGGCCTTATTGCGTAAGTTAATCTTGTGGACGTGCTATGTTAGACGCATGTCCTTTATTTATTATAGACTTGGTCCTTGTTCTATATTGCAGTTATGATACAGAATCCAATCCGAGCTTGTTCCACACACCAGGAATTTCTTAGTGTTTCTTTTCAGAAGTCAGATGTATWTCTAGTGATTCTAATGGGAGTAAAAATGATTCCGTGAGCTATTCTTATACCTGTTAGRGAGGTAGTATTTAGCTTAGTTGAAAGTATACCTATTGCTTTGAGCTAGAGAGAGTTAGGAGAGCAAAAGAAAGATGAGTCAGAAAGTAAGAGTGAAGGCTAGAGAGGAGCAATGCAGAGAGGGGAGAGTAGGCCTGCTCTACTTTCTCTGCCTCCCTGTCAATAGGCAGCAAAGACATTTATTGAGGRGGTGTGCTCTGTCAATATTGAGTGTGCTTCGGAACGATGGCGTGAGCCTGCCGAAATTCATCGTTCCTGCCACAACGCAAAGCGTCTGTCTTTGGAGTTTGGAATCTCACCGCCCGTGTTTCCCCCGAGATTCCGAGGAAATGCTCTCGGCTCGTGTGTTGTGGACCTCTGGTGATTTATCGCTTTGGAATGGCTTCATGCAGATAAAATAACCAGACCATTAATAGCTTTTACCCAAGGCTACAGTAACAGATGACTGCATCAACGGGGAATTTTAAGGGCATATTTTCCATCAAATTTTTCCAGGTCTTGTTAAAAGGGTCAGGAATCTGCCCGTGGGAGGTACTTGAAACCTTTTTTGGCCGCAGTCAGTCATCTGGTATTGGTTCGGAAACCATAGCCAAGCGGTTGAAGGTTGGGTAGAACTAACGCATCCCCTAATGTTGGGTCAGAGTGATTTAAAGTTTGAGAGTTTTACCTAGAATGTACCTAGAGTTTTACCTAGGCATAGATCTGCTTCAGAATATCACTGCACTGCAATGAGTGCACGTCATACTCCGTGGTTCTTTGAGTAATGCTTGGACTAGCCACATGCCTGATCTCACCTGACTCCCTTTCCGTATTAATAAGACATCCGCTCCCAAATTGTTTATGGGTTTGGGGAGAGCTTCCCTCCTGGTTTTTKTAAGTGGGTCAGATGCTAGAATTTCYGAGTGGAAGGCCGTAAGATAAACTGGGGGCTTTTTCTGACGCTAAGTGTAAGGGCCTTTGATCCTCCAACGCCGAGGAAGTCTTTTAGTGCTCTTTACTTCGTCTTAATGCATAGTATACGGCCAGTCGCTGTGGCTGGCGAGTTCATTCTCTGTGTGAAAGAACCGTATAGCCAGTGGCACATTTACCTTAGAAAGCAGCTCCCATTGTGCTCCCCCCCCCACCCCCCCCACCCATCCAGTGAGGCTCTTGGCTTTGTCATTCTAATGAAGCCAAGCCAAGGCTAGAGGTGTCGGCAGAGGGATTCACACACAATGCCAGCCCGGCCTCATGCTGTAGTATCCCGCTTTTCTGCCTTCCAGCTCCCTCCCTCCTCATCCCCTCTCCCTCCCTCCTCTCTCCTCCGACTACAAAAAATTATTCTGTGCCCTGGTCTGTTTGCATGCAGTGATGCGCTTGCCCCCCCGTCCACCTTACTCCGCGCACCCTCCCTCCTTTCTCAGACCACAGCCCTCAAAAAGGGGGTTTCTCCTCTGCTTAGGTCTGTCTATCTGTCTGTGTGCATTGGTGCGTTTTGGGTTTCAGCTTTGTTGTGTGGCAGGCAGGGGGGGAATTGATTAGCCCTCTTCAGCCATGGCCGTGAAATCGCAGGGTACTGTGGCAACAACAGTGTTTTGTGAGGGCCAAAGGTGCCCTGGCATGAGATGAGGTCCACTGAGTCCACATTATCACCATCCTACACGGTAATATGAACCCAAGCTAGCCACTGRCGCACAGTAATTKTCTCCCAAAGCTGACACGGAGTCAAGACAGAGGGAATGGTTATTATTACAAATGAAGCAGGGATAATKTCTTGTTATTTGGAAGCACTGGAGAGGTTTTGAGTTTCAAAAGGAACCATTACTATGGGGAATGACAGTATATGAGGAAAGCTAGTCTTTTATGCATGTAAGATAACTGTAAGATTGTGTAACTGTAGGTTATCAACATTGCATAAGATAACAAGTTTCAAGTTGTATTAGTCTTATGTACGGGATATGCATGTTATACATCGTCCCATGTTGACTCCAATGCTTCCCACAGTTGTGTCAAGTTGGCTGGTAGTGGATCTCTACTCCAAATAGCTTGTTCCATTTCATCCKACAGATGCTCAATTGTATTGAGATCTGGTGACTGGGCAGGCAACTGCAGTAAGATCAATTCACTGTCATGTTCGTGGAACCATACCTGAACAATCTTAGCCATGTGGCATGGTGTGCTATCCTGTTGAAAAACATGTATTTGCAGATGGATAAACTGCTGTCATGAAGAGGTCCCCCTTGATTGACAATGTTCAGATATCCTGTGGCATTCAAACGTTGCTCCACTTTTATCAAGGGGCCCAATGTGTGAGAACCCACCCCACACCATCACACCACCACCATCTGTCTGCAATGTTGACACGCGGCGTGATGGATGCATGTGGTTTTCTCCATGCCCTACTCCTCCTATCAGCAGGAACCGGGATTCAACAGACCAGGCAATGTTTTTTGAATTCTTCAGTGTCCGGTGTTTTCGTTCCTTAGTCCACTGCAAATGCAGTTTCTTGTTTTTTTGCTGAAAGAAGTGGAACTCTGTAAGGTTGTCGGCTGCCATAGCCCATTCATGTCAAGCTACGATGAGTTGTGCATTATTTTTGGGGTATTTGGGCACTAAAGTTCTACTGGAGTGTCAGTTGACTAACTGTTGCTCTGCACAATTTGTGTCAGCCWCCTTTGTCCTCTATCAATCAATTACCTGTTTTCAACCACTGGCCTGCCATTGGCTGGATGTCCTTTGGGTTTTGGACCATTCATGATACACACGGGAAACTGTTGAGTGTGAAAAACCCAGAAGATTTGCAGTTCGACACCTGGCACCTACTACCATATGTTCAAAGGCGCTTACAGCTTTTGTCTTGCCAATCCATTCACCCCCTGAATGGCACACATACACAATCCTTGTCTCAGTTGTCTGAAGGCTTAAAAATATTTATTTAACCTGTCTCCTCCCATTCATCTACACCAGTGGGTGCCAAACTTTTTATAGTTCTGTACCCCTTCAAACATTCAACCTCCAGCTGCGTACCCCTTCTAGCACCAGGATCAGCGCGCACTCAAATGTATTTTTTTGCCATCATTGTAAGCCTGCCACACACACACACACACACACACACACACACACACACACA
>NC_036840.1:29470043-29474508 GCF_002910315.2 Salvelinus sp. IW2-2015 | reverse complement strand
GCTCCTGGGAAGTGACAAAGAGCTCATATAGGACCAGGGCACAAATAATAATCAATAATTTTGCTCTTTATTTAGCCATCTTACATATAAAACCTTATTTGTTCATTAAAAATTGTGAATAACTCACCACAGGTTGATGAGAAGGGTGTGCTTGAAAGGATGCACATAACTCTGCAATGTTGGGTTGTATTGGAGAGAGTTTCCATCTTAAATCATTTTCCACACACAGTCTGTGGCTGTATTTAGTTTTCATGCTAGTGAGGGCAGAGAATCCACTCTCACATAGGTATGTGGTTGCAAAGGGCATCAGTGTRTTAACAGCYRGATTTGCCAAGGCAGGATACTCTGAGCGCWGRCCAAWRCAGAAKTCTGMCAGTGGCTTCTGATTTTAAATTCAATTTTCACAGAACCGCTTGTTGCAATTTCGATGAGGCTCTCTTGTTRAGATATCGMTAAGTGGACTGGKGGCAGGTCATGAAAGGGATAACGAATCCAGTTGTTTGTGTCATCCGTTTCGGGAAAGTACCRGCGTAATTGCGCACCCAGCTCACTCGTGTGCTTCGCTKCATCACATTTGACATTGTCTGTAAGCTTGAGTTCATTTGCACACATAAATCATACAACTATGGAAAGACCTGTGTGTTGTCCTTGTTAATGCAGACAGAAAAGAGCTCTAACTTCTTAATCATAGCCTCAATTTTTGTCCCGCACATTGAATATAGTTGCAGAGAGTCCCTGTAATCCCATATTCAGATTATTCAGGCAAGAAAAAACATCACCCAGATAGGCCAGTCGTGTGAGAAACTCGTCATCATGCAAGCGGTCAGACAAGTGATAATTATTTTCAGTAAAGWGAACTTTAAGCTCGTCTCTCAAAGCGTTACATGGTCACTGCCCATATTATTGCATAATGCAGAAAATACACGAGAGTTCAGGGGCCTTGCTTTAACAAAGATAACCATTTTCATTGTAGTGTCCAAAACGTCTTTCAAGCTGTTAGGCATTCCTTTGGCAGCAAAAGCCTCGCGGTGGATGCTACTGTGTTCCCAAMTGGCGTCGGGAGCAACTGCTTGCGCATTACCACTCCACTATGTCTCCCTGTCATGGCTTTTGCGCCATCAGAACAGATTAGAGGTCAACCGATTAATCGGAATGGCCGATTAATTAGGGCCGATTTCAAGTTTTCATAACAATCGGAAATCGGTATTTTTGGAATCTGTATTTTTTTTGTAAATGTGTTTTTGAAGAAAAGAAAATGACACCTTAATTTAACTAGGCAAGTCAGTTAAGAACACATTCTTATTTTCAATGACGGCCTAGGAATGGTGGGTTAACTGCCTTGTTCAGGGGCAGAACGACAGATTTTTACCTTGTCAGCTCGGGGATTCAATCTGGCAACCTTACAGTTAACTAGTCCAACGCTCTAACCACCTGCCTCTCATTGCACTCCACGAGGAGCCTACCTGTTACACGAATGCAGTAAGAAGCCAAGGTAAATTGCTAGCTAGCATTAAACTTATCTTATAAAAAAACAATCAATCATAATCACTAGTTAACTACACATGGTTGATGATATTACTAGTTTATCTAGCGTGTCCTGCGTTGCATATAATCGATGCCGTGCACATTCATGGGAAAAGGACTGTCGTTGCTCCAACGTGTACCTAACCATAAACATCKATGCCTTTCTTAAAATCAATACACAGAAGTATATATTTTTAAACCTGCATATTTAGCTAAAAGAAATCCAGGTTAGCAGGCATTATTAACCAGGTTAAATTATGTCACTTCTCTTGCGTTCATTGCACGCAGAGTCAGGGTATATGCGATAATAATAAACGTTTTGTTTTCGAAATGATAGTTTCCGGATTCGACCATATTAATGACCAAAGGCTCGTATTTCTGTGTGTTATTATGTTATAATAAAGTCTATGATTTGATATTTGATAGAGCAGTCTGACTGAGCGATGGTAGGCAGCAGCAGGCTCGTAAGCATTCATTCAAACAGCACTTTCATGCGTTTTGCCTGCAGCTCTTCACTGTGCTTCAAGCATTGCGCTGTTTATGACTTCAAGCCTATCAACTCAGATTAGGCTGGTGTAACCGATGTGAAATGGCTAGCTAGTTAGCGGGGTGCGCGCTAATAGCGTTTCAAACGACACTCGCTCTGAGATTTGGAGTAGTTGTTCCCCTTGCTCTGCATGGGTAACGCTGCTTCGAGGGTGGCTGTTGTCGATGTGTTCCTCGTTCGAGCCCAGGTAGGAGCGAGGAGAGGGACGGAAGCTATACTGTTACACTGGCAATACTAAAGTGCATATAAGAACATCCAATAGTCAAAGGTATATGGAATACAAATGGTATAGAGAGAAATAGTCCTATAAATACTATATTAACTACAACCTAAAACCTCTTACCTTGGAATATTGAAGTCTAATGTTAAAAGGAACCACCAGCTTTCATATGTTCTCATTGTTCTGAGCAAGAAACTAAACGTTTAGCTTTTTACATGGCACATATTGCACTTATTTAAACTAAATTGAACATGTTTCATTATTTATTGAGGCTAAATTGATTTTATTGATGTGTTTATATAACGTTAAAATAAGTGTTCATTCAGTATTGTTGTAATTGTCATTATTACAAATCGTCCGATTAATCGGTATCGTCTTTTTTTGGTCCTCCAATTAATCGGTATCGGTATCGGCGTTGAAAAATCATAATCGGTCGACCTCTAGTACAGATACCAACACATCTTGACCACAAAGTCCATTTGATGTCACAAAGCTATCCAGCACTTTAAGAAACATCCTCTCATGTTGTCCTGGTTTCCAGTGGTTTGCAGAGAGGATCTCTTCCTTAATTGACCTCCCGTAAACGTAAACGTAACGGACATATACCAGGAGCTGTGCCAGGCCCGCCACATCTGACTCATCCAGCTGTAACGCATATATTCACCAGGCTAGTAGCGAAGCAGTAATTGTTTCAAAACATCTCCGCCATGTCACTAATGCGTCGTGAAACAGTGTTGTTTGATGAAGACATTGTCTGTATAGTTTCTTTGGCCTTTTTCCCCAGCATTGTCCCAGCCATATCCGCCGGCAGCAGGAAGAATTAAGTCTCCAAAATAGTATGGGGCTTGCTGTCCTAGCCACTGCGGTATCTCACATATAAGATGCTTCTAGCCCCTTCTTATTAGTGGTATCTATTGCTTTTATACATGTCATACTACTCAAGTCGTCTTTATTCTCGCTCAAACTCCCGTGGCTTAGTTTTTCGAATTGTCATGTTTCGTTTTTAATGTCTGCGCAGAGTGAAGGTTTCCCGCGAGAGAGTAACAGTTAATGTGATTGGATGTTTAATTATGTGTACAGCCTACCTGGATTTGACGACTTGTTGGTATTTCGCTGAACACTAGATGGTTTTAATTTTATTTTTGGCAGTGAAACGAGCCTACTCAGTCGAGGGGAAAAAACTCACACAAATGTATAGCCCCGCTGGAAAATATAAATGTACTGTTTGAAAATGTAAAGAATAAAAAAAAAAAAATGTTTATAAAATAAATATTTGCCGTTTCCCTGACGGCGGGGTACGCGCAATGCCGTCGGGGGTACGTCAAATACGCCAGTTTGGGAATACCCGATCTACACTGATTTGAAGTGGATTTAACAGGTGACATCAATAAGGGATCATAGCTTTCACCTGGTCAGTCTGTCGTGGAAAGAGCAGGTGTTCTTAATGTTTTGCACACTGTGTGTATGTCTGTGTGGGTGTGTGCTAAGGTGTGGAGAATCAGAGCAGGTGGTCAATCCAGTTCAAGTGTTCAGCAGTCTGATGGCTTGTAGATACCAACTGGCTCAGAGACCGTTTCTATCAGACCTTATGCTCCGATCTGGTCTGCCCGACGGTAAGCTAGAGAACAACTTGTGGATGGGGTGTGTGGGGACTTTGATGGTGCTGCGTGCCTTTCACAGGCACCGTTTTTAGTTGATGTCCTGGATGGGTGAGAGCACGGTCCCAGTGATATACTGGCCTGTTTTCCCCACTCGCTGAAGGGCCTTGTGGTCGTGGACGGAGCAATTCCCATACCAGGCCATGATGCAACCGGTCAGGACGCTCTCTGTGGTGCAGTGGCAGTATTTGGACAGGACCTGGGGCCGCYTGCAGAATTTCTTCAGCCGCCTTAGGAAGTWGAGACGCTGTTGAGCCCTCTTGACAAGGGGTGGTGTTGGTCCACGACAAGTCCTCGACGTGGATGCCGAGGAACTTAACTTGTGACTCTCTACTTAGGGCTATTGCAGTGACTGTTAGCGCCACACCGGCAGTCATGAGTCATGACAGTACAATTTCAAGTGACTGTTGAGTCACGGTAATCTCCTTTTATGCACTCAGGYCATGCTTTGGTAGTACCCAACTTGGTAACTTCCATCAGGTCCTAATGGCCTGGTACTCAGGGCTCTATTGTCCC
>NC_036840.1:29346556-29464556 GCF_002910315.2 Salvelinus sp. IW2-2015 | reverse complement strand
TGTCCCCCTAACTTTTTTTAAAAGCTTTATTTAACCAGGTAGGCAAAATTGAGAACACGTTCCATTTCAATTGCGACCTGGCCAAGATAAGCAAGCAGTTCGACACATACAACAACACAATAGTTACACATGGAGTAAAACAAACATATAGTCAATAATACAGTGAAAAAAAATAAAAATAAGTCTATATACAATGTGAGCAAGTGAGGTGAGATAAGGGAGGTGAAGGCAAACAAATATATGTTATAAATAAATAAAAATATAAAAGGCCATGGAGCGAAGTGAGTACAACACAGCAAGTAAAATAAAAACTAAAAAAAAAAACACTGGATATGGTTGGTTTTGCAGTGGAAGAAAGTGCAAAGTAGAGACAGAAATATGGGGTGCAAAGGAGCCAAAATTGAAATTAATAATAAATACAGTAGGTAAAGAGGTAGTTGTCTTGGGCTAAATTGTAGATTGGGTTATTTACAGGTGCAGTAATCTAGAGCTGGCTCTGGATCAGCTGGTGCTTAAAGTAGTGAGGGAGTAGGTGTTTCCAGTTTTCAGAGATTTTTGTAGTTTCGTTCATCTCTCTCGGTCAAATCCGGAAACTATCATTTAAAAAACAAACGTTTATTCTTTCAGTGAAATACGGAACCGTTCCGTATTTTATCGAACGGGTGGCAACCCTAAGTCTAAATATTGCTGTTACATTGCACAACCTTCAATGTTATGTCATAATTATGTAAAATTCAGGCAAATTAATTACTGTCTTTGTTAGGAAGAAATGGTCTTCACACAATTCGCAACGAGCCAGGCGGCCCAAACTGCTGCATATACCCGGACTCTGCTTGCACTGAACGCAAGAGAAGTGACACAATTTCAGGCACCTCATTGATTACATGCAACGCAGGACAAGCTAGTTAAACAAATAATTTCATCAACCATGTGTAGTTAACTAGTGATTTATGTTTGATTGTTTTTTATACGATAAGTTTAATGCTAGCTATGGCTCCTTTCTGCCTGCACTCGCGTGACAGATGGTCAGCCTGCCACGCAGTCTCCTCGTGGATTGCAATATAATCGGCCGATTACCGATTGTTATGAAAACTTGAAATAGGCCCTAATTAATCGGCCATTCCCATTTAATCGGTCGACCTCTAATCAACATGCATGTCCATCTCCTCCTCCTCCTCTCTCCTTTTATTCCTTTCTTGAGCGAGCAGACAGGCTGTCAACCGTTTAGTGAAATGTGTTTCATTGTGAAAACATGTTACTATTGATGTTCCCAAACAGATTTCATTTGGTTTCCCAAATTAAGCACTGTGTAGCTGCAGGAACAGGGTTGGAGAGCCCATGGAATACAGAGTTTGGGCAGGAATATCACCTGTAGTTAGCGAGAGCATGCTTCTCAAACAGTGATTGATGCGTGGAGTGAAACAAGTTTTTTTCTATTCATTTTTTAGCTGCTCATATTAAGCGCATGCTCTGCTATAAAACCAAAGTAGCCTTACCAGTGGGGAAGCAAGCAGCCTCCATTCACTATTCAGGTGCATACAGATTACATTTAGTTTTTTGCTCCTGTTCCTGCCCATTTGATAACGGGCCATTCTAAATCCAAACTAATTTGACATATTAGTGAAGACCAGAATAAATTGAGAATAGTCTGATGGGTGAAAATATGATCACTTGATGAGAGTACAGCTGTGCAGCCTGAGGCAACGAACAGAGCGCAAGATTTTTTTGCTACTTTCTCAAATCACCAATGGTCGCCCCATGCAGCCCATATATGTTTTCTTATACATTATACGGTTGCTTTCATTCACAACTAAAGTTGCCCAATATCGCAAAATCTATCATTTAGGACCTGTTTCAAATGACAATTTTTACGCTCAACATAGCCACTTCATAGTCAAACCATCTCTGTAATAGGAAAAATATCCATTCTATTTCATTCAGCTAAGCTCAAGTATATTCTTCTTACTATAAAATGTTATAAAATTAAAGGCATATCTTGTCAGCTAAATGGGGCGGCAGGTAGCCTAGTGGTTAGAGTGTTGGGCCAGGAACCGAAAGGTTGCTAGATCGAATCCCCGAGCTGACAAGGTAACCATCTGTCATTCTGCCCCTGAACAAGGCAGTTAACCTGCTTTTCCTATGCCGTCATTGTAAATAAGAATTTGTTCTTAACTGACTTGCCTAGTTAAATTTAAAAAATGAACAAGCCTATGGCATGGRGCATAGCCAGATAACATACAGTAGGCCAACTCATATTCTGTTCTGAAATACATTTTCTTAATCTCGTTATGTTTTAGACCTGACTAAAATAAAGAATGGATTCATTGTGATGGTGTATGACCAATTATTTTATTAGACAGTTTGTAATGTAGATGTTCTAAAGGGGCTCATCAGCGGCTTGTATGTGTGGTGNTAATGTAGATGTTCTAAAGGGGCTCATCAGCGGCTTGTATGTGTGGTGTCCTGGAGATGCTAAACCTGTTTGTTAATTAACGGTCAATTACCGTGAGACCAGCAATCTTTTGCATAACAATAACCGTCTGACTGCAACAGCCCTATCTCTACTGCAGTCCCGCRGATGTGGATCGGGGCATGTTCCCACCTCTGCTTCCTGAAGTCAACAATCAACTCTCATGGTCACCCTCCTATACAGTAATATGAACCCTGTCGCACAGTAATTCTCTCCCAAAGCTGACACTGAGTCAAGACAGAGGGAATGGTTATTATTACAAATGAAGCAGGGATAATCTCTTGTTATTTGGAAGGACTGGAGAGGTTTTGAGTTTCAAAAGGAACCATTACTATGGGGAATGACAGTATATGAGGAATGCTAGTCTTTTATGCATGTAAGAAACCTGCGAAGATTTTGTAATRGTAGGTTATCAACATTGCATAAGATAAAGATACACTCAAGTTAAACATGTATAAAAAAGTATGGGGTGGGAGATTTCCGTTTTTTCCTCACTTAACTGGACTCAGGTGGAGTGAGAACACACGACGTTGAGAATGAGTGTGATCTTGTGTTCTGTTTTGTTTCAGCAGACAGCCTTTTTAAACATCAGCAATTTCTCGTGATTGTAACATCKYTTTTCACCTTGGAAWTAAACTTRGTGACAGATTTGGTAGAGTATACGTGTTCGAAACCTGCCAAAGAAACTTTAACTRTAATATACTTTAATATTACTTGTGGCAGATGAAAATTGAAGAGACTTAATCTTTTCCAACATCCAAATGACAAGCTTATAATGTTTGTCAGTAGCTGCTGCGCTCTTATATTGAACAGTGCATTTGMCTGTGTTTCTACATCTTTCCAAAATGGCTGCAGAGGCTTCTACAGAATCTCAGGTTCGATCTAGTCAGAGCACAAGGATAATTCCGGAATCCCCTAAAGTACTCTGAGGTAAATTAATTCAGATTCCATTATCCAGTCATTTCCATTTTAGCATGGCAAGCAGGCCTAGCGTGTTCTTGCAAAGGGAGTTTGAAATGTGCCAGGTAGTTTGTGGTCGGCAGTTTTGGAACCCAAGGGGGAGTTGGGATAGGTTGCACGCGGTCTACCTCCACCGCTACCTGACTCGCCCCACAAGTTATTCTGCTTCTCTATAAAGGAAATGTCAAATGGTTTAATATTCTGTTCTTTTACTGATAATTCTGCCAGTGTAGTGCAGTGCCAAAGGTGATAGTGTTGAATTTGTATGATTATTCTTTTCAATACATGGATGCCACCCCTGGATTTTAATCTTAGTCATGTACGTGACGAGCTTCGTAAACAACTGACAAACAGGTCAGAAACATAACATTTCAGTGACTCCCTTAACCTGTCTGGCACCAGTGGGATGGTAGCGTCCCACCTCGACAACAGCAAGTGAAATTGCAGGGCGCCAAATTCAAAACAACAGAAATCTCATAATAAACATTCCTCAAACATACAAGTATTATACACCATTTTAAAGATAAACTTCTTGTAAATCCAACCACAGTGTCCGATTTCAAAAAGGCTTTACGACGAAAGCACACCATGCGATTATGTTAGGTCAACGCCTAGCCACAAAAAAACCATACAGCCATTTTCCAACCAAGGAGAGGTGTCACAAAAGTCAGAAATAGCGTTAAAATTAATCACTTACTTTTGATGATCTTCATCTGGTGGCACTTCCAGGTCTCCATGTTAGACAATAAATGTTTGTTTTGTTCGATAATGTCCCTCTTTATGTCCAAAAACCTCAGTTTTGTTGGTGCGTTTAGTTCAGTAATCAAAAAGCACAATGTGCGCTCTCAACATCAGACGAAAAGTTAAAGAAAGTACAGTAAAAGTTTGTAGAAACATGTCAAACGATGTTTAAAATCAATCCTCAGGTTGTTTTTGTCATAAATAATCAATAATATTTCAACCGGACAAAAGCTTCTTCAATAGAAAAGGTAAACAAGAAATGTGCGCTCCCGATCACGCGCTGGGCTCATGGCTGGAAATTTCTCCTGTCCACTCATTGAAAGTGCTGTATATCCCTCATTTGTCAGAGTATAAGCCTGAAACAATGCCTAAAGACCGGCCACATGTAGAAGAAGCCATAGCGATCGTGAACTGGGTCCTAAGTCTTTGTATGGTGGATAGGCTTTCAATGGAAAAACAGCCTTTCAAAATAATAGTACTTGCTGGATGGATTTTTCTCAGGTTTTCGCCTGCCATATCAGTTCTGTTATACTCACCAACATTATTTTAACAGTTTTGGAAACTTTAGAATGTTTTCTATCCAAATCTACTAATTATATGCATATCCTAGCTTCTTGGCCTGAGTAGCAGGCAGTTTAATTTGGGCACGCTTTTCATCCAAAATTCCGAATGCTGCCCCCTACCCTAGTGAAGTTAACGTAATCCACCAAACAAAGACCTTTGTTTCCCCCGTCCTCCGTCTAAGACGCCACAGAACCGATCACGCCAAGCTGTCATTTTGGGAAAACCACAGAACGACCATTAGGAATTGGAATCACAGAAAATTCTGAATTTGAGTTTGAAACGAGTTCAGAAAAATTGGTGCACTGTTTCACCCTTTGACAGCATTCCAGCACTACTCTTTGAGGAAATGGAAGGATCAGTAGATTGGGATTGGCTTTGGTGCTAAACTGTGGGCTGCCCCCACTGACGTTTGACACCGGTCATTTGGCTGGCACCGGCCACACCTTGGTATCATCAAGCCTAATCAAGGCATGGATAAATGTGAACCAAAATTMTGCCTTGTTGAACACCCTCCCCCAGAGTCWGAWCTGTGGTTAATCTGCGATTCCATAACTTGTGACATTWTGCCCCTCTGTTGATTTACTATGGTCACCAACATCAAACAGTTGGGTAAAGACCACAGCTAGTGTTGACAAAGGCAACAGCAGCATTTCAAAGTGAAACTTTTGGAAGGTATTTAGAGGGGAGAACAGAATTGGCTGGGGAGAAATTATTAGTAGGGTAAAGGTACCGTCCGGCACAGTAAGCAAGTACAAAGATCCTCTCTCTTTTTCTGGCCTCTTACAGGTGGTCCAAGGTGATCCATTTGTGCCTCGCATTTATTGCATTTTTTAAACCTTTTTTTTGACAGGGAGTCATACTGAGACCAAGGTCTCTTTCACAGATGCCCTATATACACATCAATACACACTACACACATCAATAATACATTATACACATCAATATGCACATCAATACACTAAAAGCAATACACAATCATATAAATCAAACACATTATTTAGTAAAAAGGCTCTCAATCAGCCTTTTTGAATTGCCATAGAGGCACCAATTCATAACATTTTTAAGAACATTTTTTTTTTTGGCCTTACCCCTTTTCCATTTTGTCTTTCAACACCCCTCTACAGGAAAACCAATTTTGTCAATGCACATCAAAAGCAATAGCTAGGCTCCTATGATCCATGTGTAGCCCTGCCTCCCAATCCCCCTCCAGCCAGATGACAGCTCCTGAACATCAAACAGCCCAGTCACAGTTACCCAGCGGSCTTTGTTTGGGGGCTCAGGTGGTGARCTGCGAGGTCTTTAAAAACAGATCGTAATGAGTGACTCGGCAGTGGTGGCGCAGGTGAGCGCTAGGTGCTAGCAGGTATCTGTGACCGTGCTGCCTCGAACTCAGTCCAGGACGAAGCGTGGTGGGGAGCCTTTGTGTGTGGGGCCCCTGGAGACCCACGGCTGTCAGTGACTGGGCTGAGGAGGCTTGATTGATTTTGGGGGGGGGCGGGGTCTAGTGCCCCTGCCACAGGTGTCTYAGTGGGTGAGAGTCCCGCGGGATATGGGGGAATTGTTTGCCATTGCAGTTATATTGTCGAAAAGAAGTACAATACAAGTACCATAGCACCAGGGGTCAACGGGGTGAGTAAGCGTCAGTGGGATWTCAGTTTAAGGACAGTCATACATTCTGCTAAAATTGTAGCTCAAAACTGMCTCTTGGGTGTAGGCCTTACTCTTTGACCTTATGTTGTCTCTGAATGTACAGTGCATTCGGAAAGTTTTCAGACCCCTTGAGTTTCTCCACATTTTGTTACCTTACAGCCTTATTRTGAAATTGATTAACTTAATGTTTTTCCTCCTCAATCTACACACAATACCCCATAACCACAAAGCGAAATCCGTTTTTTAGAAATAAAAAACAAGTATTCAGACCCTTTGCTACGAGACTCAAAATTGAGCTCAGGTGCATCCTGTTTCCATTCGTCATCCTTGAAATGTTTTTTACAACTTGATTGGAGTCCACCTGTGGTAAATTGAAAAGGCACACACCTGTCTATATACGGTCCCACAGTTGGCAGTGTATGTCAGAGCAAAAACCAAGCCATGAGGTTGAAGGAATTGCCCGTAGCACTTCGAAACAGGATTGTGTCAAGGCACAGATCTGGGGAAGGGTAGCAAAACATTTCTGCAGCATTGAAGGTCCCCAAGAACACAGTGGTCTTCATCATTCTTAAATGGAAGAAGTTTGGAACCACCAAGATTCTTCCTAGAGCTCGCCACCCTGCAAAACTGAGCAATCGGGGGAGTAGGGCCTTGGTCAGGGAGGTGACCAAGAACCCAATGATAACTCTGACATAGCTCTAGAATTACTCTATGGAGATGGGAGAACCTTCAAGAAGGACAACCATCTCTGCAGCACTCCATCAATCAGGCCTTTATGGTAGAGTGACCAGACGGAAGCCACTCCTCGGTYAAAGGCACATGACAGCCCGCTTGGAGTTTGCCAAAAGGCACCTAAAGGACTCAGACCATGAGAAACAAGATTCCCTTGTCTGATAAAACCAAGATTGAATTCTTTGGCCTGGATGCCAAGGGTCACGTCTGGAGGAAACCTGGCACCATCCCAACGGTGAAGCATGGTGGCAGCATGCTGTGGGGATGTTTTTCAGTGGTAGAGACTGGAAGACTAGTCAGCATCAAGGGAAAGATGAATGGAGCAAAGTACAGAGAGATCCTTGATGAAAACCTGTTCCAGAGCACACTCAGGACCTCAGACTGGGGGGCGAAGGTTCACCTTCCAACAGGACAACAACCCTAAGCACACAGCCAAGACAACGCAGGAGTGGCTTCGGGACACGTCTCTTAATGTCCGTGAGTGGCCCAGCCAGAGCCCGGACTTGAACCCGAMTGAACATCTCTGGAGAGACCTGAAAATAGCTGTGCAGCGACGCTCCCCATCCAACCTAACAGAGCTTGAGAGGATCTGCAGAGAAGAATGGGAGAAACTCCCCAAATACAGGRGTGCCAAGCTTGTAGCGTCATATCCAAGAAGACTCAAAGCTGTAATCGCTGCCAAAGGTGCTTCAACCAAGTACTGAGTAAAGGGTCTGAGGACTTCTGTAAAATGATATTTTTGTTTTTTATTTTCTATAATTRGGTTTCTAAAAACCAGTTTTTTGCTTTGTCATTATGTGGTATTGTGTGTAGATTGATGAGGAAAAATATTAATTTAATKCATTTTAGAATAAGACTGTAACCTAACAAAWTGTGGAAAAAGTCAAAGGGTCTGAATACTTTCCGAATGCACTGTACAAGGCTCTTCTACAATCACCGGCCAGTTTTTATTWGGTACACACATCTAGTACCGGGTCGGACCACCCTCTGCTTCCAGAACATCCTGAATTATTCAGGGSATTCTACAAGGTGTCGGAAACGTTCAACAGGGATGTTGGTCTGCGCAGACGGGATGGCATCACGCAGWTGTTGCAGARTGGACGGCYGTACATTCATGCTGTGAACAGCCTGTTCCATCTCATCCCAAAGATGCTCTATTGGGTTGAGGTCTGGGGARTGACCAGGCCACCCAAGTAAACTGAACTCACTGTCARGTTCCAGGCGATGTTTTTACAGTCCTCAGTTGTCCAGTATTGGTGATCGTGTGCTCCCTGGAGCTGCTGCTTCTTTTTTTGTCCCCAGAAGTCCGAAAAATGATCGAGTGTACCATTCATTTTATAGATCAACCTTTCATATGAAGCTGTTTCTGCCAAGGCTATGTACCATTCGTTAAATGAGGGAGGGTCCTTCTCCCTCCAGTGTCTCAGTATGACTCTTTTGGCTGTGGTTAGAGCAACTTCTAGCCAGTTTAAACATGAGCTTCTCAGTCTATCAATATCTTTAGTGYTATTCGGTAATAGCAAAGCAGGATTTGCAGGTAATCTTTTCCATTACATTCTGCCAAAAGGTATGCAAGCTTGGACAGTTACAGATCATATGGATTATGTCACCTGTACTTGACTGACATCTCCAGCATAGACTGGATTCTATCAAACCTATTCTGTTCAACCTCAGAGGAGTCCTATAAATCCTATTGAACACTTTAAATTGAATCAGGTTGGACCGGGCATCTCTCATAGGGAGGAGCATCTGTGGTACTATTATATTCCATGCCTTCGTTCCAAAAGTTACCTCCCTGGTCTTTTTCCCTTTTCGGGCCTTTAGACCCTTACAAGTTCCATTAAATCCACCTATAAGGTGGCTATATAGAAACCGTGCGGTATGTGGTAATTAGCAAAGGATTGCTATCTTAAGACTTATATCAGAATTTACAGGGAATTTGTTGTTATTCTGTCCTACCTTAAGCATACAATGTCTAAACTGGAGATGTCTCCAAAAGTCTTGTTTCTGTAAATTATACTTGGACCTTAGTTATTCAAAAGAGAAAAAAAATGATTTTTGAAATAGACAACCAATGTTCTTTATCCCCTTTCTATACCAATCTTTCCAGAAGACCACGTGTCCCCCTATTTTCAATTTAGGGTTGTTCCATAACAAAGCAGAGCTTGTCAGGAAAGGTYAAGATTTCTCTTTCTTATGAATCTGACTCCATATTTTATTGTATGGGACATTATTGGATTCTGCAGTCCCACCTTTTGTTGACTCAAATAACCCGATGCTCCGAATGGGGCCTTCAATTCCATGTCCTCCAWAATTGGCCTATTAGAATTTTCAGTAAAGAGAGCGGCTATTTGGGCAGCTACAYAGTCTTTTTGATATAATTACATGTTAGTGAACTTTAATCCTCCCTTCTCAGTRGTTGCCTGTAGTCTCGCTAGTTTCATCCTGGKCCTTTTACCGGCCCATACAAACTTAGTAATCATTTTGTCTATGGATTTAAAGGTATAGACCGGTATGAACAGTGGTAATATGCTGATGARATAATTCAATTTAGGAGCTATGACTATCTTTATAACCTGTTTTCTACCCCATAATGAGATTTGTAGCTTATCCCAGCTCTTAAACTGGAGTTGAATTTTGTTCAGTAGTAGGTCAAGGTTTTATGAAGTCATGTTCTCTAGACCAGGATTTAAAGCCATCCCAGGTACCTCAAGGTTTTAGGGACCCATTGAAACCTCCAGTCTGCATAAAGCAGRAGTTTATTCTCCCTACCTCCTATATTAACCTCTTTGGTTGACTGATGCAGCCTAATGGCTTCGGGCAAAGGGTTTTAATGCTATAATAAACAGGAGAGGCGAGAGACAGTCACCTTGTTTCGTGCCTTGTCCTACTAAACATGGAGATGATCATAGTCCGTTAGTGACTAAATGTTGGGTTTTTTTACCCCTTTTTCTCCCTAATTGTGTGGATTCCATTTGGTAGTTAGTCTTGTCTCATCGCTGCAACTCCCGTACAGAACTCAGGAGAGGCGAAGGTCGAGAGCTGTGTCATTCCGAAACACAACCCAGACAAGCCCCACTGCTTCTTGACACAATGCCCGCTTAACCCGGAAGCCAGCTGCACCAATGTATCGGAGGAAACACCGTAACCTGGTGACCAACAGAGCCTGGACTCGAACCAGTATGCGATGCAGTGCCTTAGAAAACTGCGCCACTCGGGGGACCTCGTTGTACATACAGTTGAAGTCGGAAGTTTACATAACGTGGGGAGAACAAGTATTTGATACACTGCCGATTTTGCAGGTTTTCTACTTACAAAGCATGTAGAGGTCTGTCATTTTTATCATAGGTACACTTCAACTGTGAGAGACGGAATCTAAAACAAAAATCCAGAAACTCACATTGTATGATTTTTAAATAATTAATTTGCATTTTATTGCATGACATAAGTATTTGATCACCTACCAACCAGTAAGAATTCCGGCTCTCACAGACCTGTTATTTTTTCTTTAAGAAGCCCTCCTGTTTCTCCACTCATTACCTGTATTAACTGCACCTGTTTGAACTCGTTACCTGTATAAAAGACACCTGTCCACACACTCAATCAAACAGATTCCAACCTCTCCACAATGGCCAAGACCAGAGAGCTGTGTAAGGACATCAGGGATAAAATTGTAGACCTGCACAAGGCTGGGATGGGCTACAGGACAATAGGCAAGCAGCTTGGTGAGAAGGAAACAACTGTTGGCGCAATTATTAGAAAATGGAAGAAGTTCAAGATGACGGTCAATCACCCTCGGTCTGGGCTCCATGGCAAGATTTTCACCTCGTGGGGCATCAATGATCATGAGGAAGGTGAGGGATCAGCCCAGAACTACACGGCAGGACCTGGTCAATGACCTGAGAGAGCTGGGACACAGTCTCAAAGAAAACCATTAGTAACACACTACGCCGTCATGGATTAAAATCCTGCAGCCACGCAAGGTCCCCTGCTTAAGCCAGTGCATGTCCAGGCCTGTCTGAAGTTTGCCTGACCATCTGGATGATCCAGAGGAGGAATGGGGAAGGTCATGTGGTCTGATGAGACAAAAATAGAGCTTTTTGGTCTAACTCCACTCGCCGTGTTTGGAGGAAAGAAGAAGGATGAGTACAACCCCCAAGAACACCATCCCACCGTGAAGCATGGAGGTGAAACATCATTCTTTGGGGGATGCTTTTCTGCAAAGGGGACAGGACGTCTTGCACCGTATTGAGGGGAGGATGGAGGGGCCATGTATCGCGAGATCTTGCCAACAACCTCCTTCCCTCAGTAAAGAGCATTGAGATGGGTCGTGGCTGGGTCTTCCAGCATGACAACGACACGAAGCACACAGCCATGGCAACTAAGGAGTGGCTCCGTAAGAAGCATCTCAAGGTCCTGGAGTGGCCTAGCCAGTCTCCAGACCTGAACCCAATAGAAAATCTTTGGAGGGAGCTGAAACTCCGTATTGCCCAGCGACAGCCCCGAAACCTGAAGGATCTGGAGAAGATCTGTAGGGAGGAGTGGGCCAAAATCCCTGCTGCAGTGTGTGCAAACCTAGTCAAGAACTACAGGAAACGTATGATCTCTGTAATTGCAAACAAAGGTTTCTGTACCAAATATTAAGTTCTGCTTTTTTGATGTATCAAATACTTATGTCATGCAATAAAATGCAAATGAATTACTTAAAAATCATACAATGTGATTTTCTGGATTTTTGTTTTAGATTCCGTCTCTCATAGTTGAAGTCTACCTATGATAAAAATTACAGACCCTCTACATGCTTTGTAAGTAGGAAAACCTTCAAAATCGGCAGTGTATCAAACTTGTTCTCCCCACTGTACACCCAAATACAATTTAAAATCAGTTTTTCACAATTCCTGACATTTAATCAGAGTAAAAATTGCCTG
Source organism: Salvelinus sp. IW2-2015 (assembly GCF_002910315.2). Taxonomy (NCBI): domain Eukaryota; kingdom Metazoa; phylum Chordata; class Actinopteri; order Salmoniformes; family Salmonidae; genus Salvelinus; species Salvelinus sp. IW2-2015. Next base: position 29,452,511 of record NC_036840.1, on the reverse strand, counting down.
TCTTAATCAGTTGGATCACCATTTATTTTAAGAATGTGAAATGTCAGAATAATAGGAGAGAATTATTTAATTTCAGCTTTTATTTATTTCATTACATTCCAGTGGGTCAGAAGTTTACATACACTCAATTAGTACTTGGTAGCATTGCCTTTAAATTGTTTAACTTGGATCAAATGTTTCGGGTAGCGTTCCACAAGATTCCATCAATAAGTTGGGTGAATTTTGGCCCATTCCTCCTGACGAGCTGGTGTAACTGAGTCAGGTTTGTAGGCCTCCTTGCTCGCAAGCTTTTTCAGTTCTCCCACAAATTTTCTATAGGATTGAGGTCAGGGCTTTGTGATGGCCACTCCAATACTTGACTTTGTTGTCCTTAAGCCATTTTGCCACAACTTTCAAGTATGCTTGGGGTCATTGTCCATTTGGAAGACCCATTTGCGACCAAGCTTTAACTTCCTGACTGATGTCTTCAGATTTTGCTTCAATATACACCATAATTTTCCTGCCTCATGATGCCATCTATTTTGTGAAGTGCACCAGTACCTCCTGCAGCAAAGCCCCCCCACACCAGATGCTCCACCCCGTGCTTCACGGTTGGGATGATGTTCTTCGGCTTGCAAGCCTTTTTCCTCCAAACATAACGATGGTCATTATGGGCAAATAGTTATATTTTTGTTTCATCACACCAGAGGACATTTCTCCAAAAAGTATGATCTTTGTCCCCAAGTGCAGTTAAAAATCCTTGGCTGTTTTTTTATGGCGGTTTTGGAGCAGTGGCTGCTTCCTTGCTGAGCGCCTTTCAGGTTATGTCAATATACTCGTTTTACTGTGGATATAGATACTTTTGTACCTGTTTCCTCCAGCATCTTCACAAGGTCCTTTGCTGTTGTTCTGGGATTGATTTCCACTTTTCGCACCAAAGAACGTTCATCTCTAGGAGACGAACGCGTCTCCTTCCTGAGCGGTATGAGGCTGCGGTGTCCATGGTGTTTATACTTGGTATTATTGTTTGTACAGATGAACGTGGTACCTTCAGGCATTTGGATTGCTCCCAAGGATGAACCAGACCTTGTTGTGGAGGTCTACAATTTTTTTCTGAGGTCTTGCCTGATTTCTTTTTGATTTTCCCATGATGCCAGCAAAGAGGCACACCTCCAATAGGCTAATTGACATCATTTGAGTCAATCAGAAGCTTCTAAAGCCATGACATAATTTTCTGAATTTTCCAAGCTGTTTAAAGGACAGTCAACTTAGTGTATGTAAACTTCTGACCCACTGGAATTGTGATACAGTGAATTATAAGTGAAATAAATCTTACTAATTTTCCACCTTAATTTGCAAATAAATTCATTAAAAATCCTACAATGTGATTTTCTGGAATTTTTTTTCTAATTTTGTCTGTCATAGTTGAAGTGTACCTATGATGAAAATTACAGGCCTCTCTCATCTTTTTAAGTGGGAGAACTTGCACAATTGGTGGCTGACTAAATATTTTTTGCCCCACTGTACCTATGTGAGAGTGGATTCTCAGCCCTCACTAGCATGACAACTAAATACAGGCACAGACTGTGTGTGGGAAAGGAATTAAGACTGAGACTTCTCCAATACAACCCACATTGCAGAGTTATGTGCATCCTTTCCAGACACCCCTTCTCATTAACTTGTGGTGAGTTATTCACAATTTTTCGATGAACAAACAAGGTTTTATATGTAAGATGGTTAAATAAAGAGCAAAATGATTGATTAGTATTATTATTTCTGCCCTGGTCCTATATGAGCTCTTTGTCACTTTCCCACGAGCCCGGGTTGTGACAAAAACAAATTCTTATGTTTAATAAATGTATCGTATAGTGTGTGTGGCAAGGTTACAATGATGGCAAAAAACAACATTTGAGAGTCCGCTAACCCTGGTGCTAGAGGGGGTACGCAACTAGAGGTTGAATGTTTGAAGGGGTACGGGACTATAAAAGTTTGGGAATCACTGTATTATGGTAAGCACCACCCACCCATCTGTCTCCCACCCTAGGAGCATCCTTTTCCAGAAGGAGGGTCTCTTGGAGCATAATCACGTCTGTGTGTTTTTGTTTAAGAAAATTCAATACCTTTTCTTCTTTTAGAATATGAACCTCATCCGGTCACATTCCACAACGTCATTTGAATCACATTGGTCATGTCTGAAAGGTTGTAGATATACTATAACCAAAACACGACGACTATTAAAGTATTTTAAATCAATGCCTTTCGGATAGCCTTTGCTTTTGAATCAAAGAAAGTGAACGACTGGTAGTGCACCCCACATAGAACACTAAWRTTCCCATAGAACAAATATGTCATAAACATATCCCAAATCCACGCGACATTAAAAAAAAATGTAAAAATCGCCCTCCCCTAAACCAGGCCTTCATCRGTGTGAAGTGTCCCGAGGACTTCCCAGCACTGACGCMCCAACCAGAATAAGGACGTTTTACCAACGTCAATTACAGGCATGACCATATACATTTTGATARGACAGCGATGACATGTCATAGAAATGACATGGATCAACCAAAAACATTGGACATAAAGACAGGCTGCTCATTATACTCCCAAAGAGAAGAGATTATCTTWCTCATGAACTGTCTAATTCCACAAGGCGGGAATGTAAGCAGAGAACCAACACCAAAGGGTGTCCGATATAGGTCATAATAATGATATAAATAAGCCAACTAACGCTTTGGATTGTGCCCATCACACATAGCACGAACATGCGAGTGAAACCCCCCCCCCCAAACATAGTTATGTTTATCCCTACTATGACCATAAAACAAATGATATGCTTGGCCTAGATTCCTGCCTAATCTAGTAGTATCATGATATCAACTGTAAACCAGAAAGACAAATTGTAGGCAGCATTCACAGCATAAACGCTCAGTGAGACTATTACTCACAACATAGGAAGTTCTATCAGCTTAGAGAAAAATGGTAGCCTACCACGCWACTCAGATCGTTCGGCCTCATTGARGCCCGCGACACACTTCTGTGCCTCTTTTGGATCTGTGAAACGACGTAGTGATCCTCTCACAGTAATCCAGAACGCGGCAAGGTATTGCAAGGAGTATTTCAGMCCCCGTTTCATGCACATATGTCTCACCTCCGTGAACGCCTTTCTCTTGTCCTGAACCTCCTTGGAGAAGTCAGGGGAAAACTCCACCTTTGTCCCTTTCCAGTGAAAAGTCCTAAGTTCTTTTGCTCTGAGCCGGACCTTGTCTTTCTCACAATCCACTGTATTTATGTGGATTTCGGGAACCCCTCTGATCTGAAGTGTGTTTCTTTGGATGTTTTTATTTATTTGAGCAGGCCTTGAGAGAATATCTATGTGTTTTTAGATGCGTAGAAAATTATGTATTACTCATTGGGGAATGGTATTTTTGGATCAGGTTGYCTGCAAATATTCATAATATGTGTTGATTGCAATATGCCGTGACACGAACCAGATGCGCTTTGTTGTGCACTTGATGTTTAGTTTGCCTTTTTATTTTCTTGTGGCTTACCCTTTGTTTGTCTTTCACAGGGACATGCGGAACAACATCATCAGCCGTATCGAACCGGGGGCTTTTCTTGGATTGCTCGCACTCAAAAGACTGTGAGTATTATCAATATCACCGTCAGCAATAAATCATTTTCATTTTAATCAAATTTGTCATTTTCTTGGCAGATGGACGAGTCATGGGCTGAACGGRTTTAAACATGCGTCTAAGCCGATCCTCTATTGCATAACATCAGATTTATTATACAGCATCCATAACGCASCAAGTCCAAAACTGTTGTATAAAAGAAAGAAAAAACCTACACACTGGTGTATATGCTCCCACAATGCAACATTTCGACCGAACGGTCTTTGCCAGGTTTCGACAATACTCTTGGCCCTATCTGTTGTTTCTGATATAGAGGCAATTGCTAACTCTCTGTGTCAAGCCTATCCAGTCTATATAAGCGACTGCTGTAAAAGCAACAGTACTTAGTGCCTTTGAACAGAGTGTCGGCAGTCGATCTCTTGTGTGTTCACACAGCGAAGTCGTCAGCCACTCGCCCCTTGTTAAAATACTCCAAACCAGAAGGTGGCAGTAGCTTCGTTTGGCAATGCATATCTGTGGGTATTGCTAATGGTCTAGATTCCAAGCTGTCTGCGATTTTAATTGTTATTTTGTAAAAAGTCCTTATTATATTAGCCAGATGGCCACAGCTAGATCACTACCTAGCAAGATGACGAAGAAACTATTTAATTCACGCTCCATTATCCCATACTGCCAGTGGCAGCCAAGAGCCAAATGTTTAGCTAACAAGCTAATGTTAGCATATTCGTTAGCTAGCACAGCATAGCTAGCTAGCTAAGGACACTGCACTAACTCGGCAGCTGTCTCACCCGTGGATGTGCAGAGAAAATCCCCCTTTTATTTTGCTCTCCCACGTGGGGGTTCGTGCTCTCTGATTGGCTCAAAGTAAAGTTGTTGGCCACTGACAAGCATTGTGATTTTACAAGTAAAATCGGTACGTTCGTTGCTACCGGGTCGGCAGGTACCGCTTTTGTTCTAGCAAGAGAAGGAACGGCCTCCCACTGTGATAGACTGCCGATAGGTACTTATCGGCAGTGAGATTCTCTGTGTGTTTTAATGCTTCAAGCAATGTTCTATTCAGTTCTCCAGTCCACTTGGGCCCTTGCCAGGGACCACTTGAGACTGCATGAGGCCCAATCTACTTTCACACATTCATGGAAAGGGGAATGGATGGATGGGCATGTGCGTGGGTCTGTGTGTCTGTGCTAGAGAGAGCGCGTATGAGTGTGTTTGTGCCCGTGCACTCTTCTGAGTGTTTGTGTGTCTCTGTCTGTGTGTGTGTGCCTTTGTGTATTGCAATCATCTTGTACCTGCCGGTCCTTGCCAACATAAACTASAGTTTGGATGCTAGTGCTGTGAGTGAGACAGGAAGGTTGTCTCCTTGGCTTGTGCAGAGCTTKATTTCCCCTTGTCAAGCCTCAACCATTTTACAACCAACTGTAGAACTATATTCCCTGAACTTATAGCTAACTGRATTTCCCTCAGCCAACCTATAAATCATTCAGCCAACAGCTATTTCATCTTGCATGCTCCTGTATAACACAATGTCAACGTTGGGTCGAAATGAATTGATCAGAAACAATGGATATCCATTGATTATAAATGCATCAATATACTGTGTTTATGGTCAGAAGACACAGCAGTCTTTGCACATAATTAAACATGTTTGGCAGTGGAAATATACTGCACAGACAGGTTGTCAGGAGGTGGTTAAAACATTCATTTGCTCCCGTCTCTGGCTGCGTCTCCAACATATCGCTTACAACATATTCCTCAACTYGCAAAAGTGCGAAAGGAGTAGGTGAGGTAAAAATGAGTCTTGAACTTGGTCCTGGTGCTGTAAACAGAAGCCCTGTGGTGACTGCTGGCACGCAGTGCACCTACCCTCCAGCCCGCCCTCTTCTGCTTCTGGAAAAGGGTAATGGAGTTAATTGACAGGGAGGACATGAAAATACACGCTCCCTCTCTCTTCCAATGCAGTCAGTAGCGAAGGCGCCCGACAAAGACTCAGTGTTCTCTCTCTCTCAGCCTCAGCCTCAGCCAATCTTTAATTTCTCCCATCTGTCCCTGTACCTCACTTCAAATAGCCTAATTACATTTTCGCTCGTTTTTAAGACTCTAGCGACTTGGCCAAACCGAGGCTGCTTGCATCATTTATCCGTCTTGTCGGAGAGAGGAGAGCGATGTCAGACTTGACATTTTGCTTGAAGTTTCTCTTGAAAAAACAGACATGTTCAATGCATGCTACAATGTATTACTTCACCCCTTTTCATTGTCATCATTTGTAATGAATCGAAACGTAGGWCAATGTCCATTCCAGTGTACATTGTTAGGAAATGTTATCCTATTTCAACCCAGCTGGACACTGACGGGATACGAGCTGCAACTGATCRGCTCCCACTGTAGTAAATAAAAAGCAAAGCTAACACGACCGCAACGTTTTGAGGGTTGCTTTGGACACGTCATGGGACAAACATCTGATCTGGGATCAGTCACATGGTGCCCGGTCCCAGCTGTTTGGGGCTGACTGGCTAGGGGTGGTGGAGTAGATACTGTAATACCCTGGGGGGAGAGAGCCCAAGGGGAGGCTAGCTCCAACCCTGTTTTACCACCTGATACAGCTAGTCAAGYTCCTGATGTGCAGAAAGTAGGTCTAGACTCAGGTGCGACGTGTCCATATATCAGCTGCATTCAGCTAAATGTATACGTTGTCAATAGAGCCACGTCATGCCTATGACGTGACAAAGCACATTTTTGCTGGATGCAACCCATTCATGTATCTCTGGGGTGAAGTGTCCCCTATGTACAGATCTAGGATCAGCCTCCCTTCCCCCAATCCTGACATTAACCATTAGTGGGGGAAATGGAAAATGGACCCAAGATCAGTGTCTAGGGGCAACTTCAAGCTAAAACCCCTTACTGGCCTCTCCAGMGCCTTACCACCCGGCAGCAGCCGCTACATTCCACCGACAGCTGAACAGTCACTGACCCTGTCTTGTTACTTACACACAAGTCTATTTTTGTATCTGCTCATATCACAACAGACCGCTTGCTCTGGGTCTGCTGTAATGTTGAGCGCTGCTGCTACTTTCATGCACAGACCACAAGCTTTAAAAAAAAAAAAACATTTGTTGGGCTGATGTGGCTATGATTATAGGTGACGATGACAACAATGTAATTTGTGAGAGATGGACATTTTCTCCTTATGTGGGCTGCTTTGACGTCACACTGCACTCCCAACTGCAAAGCACTGGACCATGTCTAGTGCTATGCCATGGCAGCATTGGCAGGGTGGGAGTTTATCCCTTTAACTAAGGGAGTTCCACCCCAGTAGGTGATCCTCCTCAGACACGGGATGCCAGCATGACTTCTTGGCAGCCCCTGAAAGGTTTTTCCCAGGCCAGGCGGAACTAACCACCTCACTCAGTAAATTCCCCAGCTGCCACCCTCCCTAGGAACCACAACAATAATTAGACCKACACCAGGATGTTTACGTAATGCGCTCCACACTTATTTTCTAAGCATTTAAGTGTCTGATGCTGCCCTGGCATTAGGCCTTGGGCTAGGGTTGTAGCTTGCAGCTAGCAGGGTCTAGTTTGTAGGGTATTGTGAGGCTTCTTCTGGCCGTTCCAATGTTACACTTGAGTCATTTGTTTACGTTCGAGTCGTTTAGCAGATGCGTTTTATCCAGCTGGAACTGCTTGCATATACACCCACAACCTTGATTTTATACATGGTTGTTTCAAACTGCCTTCCTACATCATTTCTTCTAGTTTGAACTATCTTTGAGTTGATCAAAATCATATTTTCACAATGTTGACTAAATAAAATCCTTGCCCAAACATGGTTTCTTCAAAGATCGATAATACTGCCTGATGTTTGGCAGACACTCTCTGTCAGGTCCTGGCGAAAAAGACACACTTTGATGTGTCTGACATCAATCATAATACATTAATTTCAACTAGTATAGTGTGTTACTAACAGCTTTGATGTGAAAGCCGCCTCGGGGCGAACACAGACATCGTCTCAAATCACCTTGAAAAGTTGTAAAACTGACAGACCTGGATTTTTCAATCCCTGCCTCTGCCCCAACCTGTCTCTGCGAATGACATCACCAGTCTGGTAATTGAGTTGACAGTTTTCTCCACTTTTTGATTTGTTGAGCTACAATGTGGATTTATTAGAATTCGCTGAGTCACCACATGATGTCAATTGACTCTAGTCATGAATTTCACGCTGTTTGTACAATTTGCGATGGCATATTACGTTTCTTAGACTATTGCTGCTGTTTGACTTGAGTAAATCAGGACAGAATATAACCAGAATCTCCGTTTCTTTTGCTTTCTACAGAGACCTGTCCAACAATCGCATTGGCTGCCTCAACGTGGACATATTCAAAGGCCTCACAAGTCTAGTTCGATTGTAAGTAGTAGTTATTTTTCCTTTATTACTTTGTTTAAATACGCCAGATCCATAGTATTATTTTTCTTTGAAAACTGTTTGCATTTTCCCCCTATCCATCCTAAAAATAAGTCATTGATAAGGACATTCATGTGAAAGTGACATATCTGGCTCCAACGCCCTAATAGTAATTGCCCTGCTCAGAAAATGGTGGCAGCCAGGTGCTGTGATATTAGCATAATACCCATGGTTCCCCCACGTCTCAGTGCCACAGCTGCAACACATTATTCCATGTCCTTTTCCCTACGATGCAAAGGTGAGGATTAAGATATTCCTGGACATCTCAGTGGAGTTGCCAATGACAGGTTGTGTTTGGCCCCTGATTGTGTGATGTGACAGATTGGTATACTTGATTTGATTTGTTATAGATGATTGATAGCCTTCATCTTGTCCTTTCAGAAACCTTTCAGGAAACATGTTTTCATCGCTGGCCCAAGGGACGTTTGACAGCTTGGTGTCATTGAAGACTTTGTAAGTATGCTTTAGAGTTGATGCACTGCAACGCTATTCCATGACACTCTGTGGCAGTGTAGTGGGTTTTCTATTCGGGCTACTTTAAAGAGTGTAGTACAATACCCTGTTGTAGAAATGCACCAATAGGTGCAGTCTGTAACTTTTATTTCCTGGTTCACAACTCAAGGTAATGCAAACACGTTCAGCCAAGAAGCAAAACAAAGATTCAAATGGTTCCATCCACCAAGGGCCTAACCCTCAGTTTACAAACAATTGCAGAGAGGCAATAAAAAGGAGATAAGAGGGATACTGCATATTAAGTAGGATATGGAATGGGGGATCGAACAGGGGACTATCACTTTTGACTGGAAATGAAGCTGAAAGTAATACTCCTTTTTTAACTCTGTCTGTCCCCACGTTACCTCAGGGAGTTCCAGACGTCGTACCTGCTGTGCGACTGCAACCTGCTGTGGCTGCTGCACTGGATCAAAGACAACAACGTGGGGGTGAAGGACACCAGCTGCTCCTACCCCCGCTCCCTGCAGGGCCAGCTCATCACCTCCACCAAGCCTGAGCTGTTCACCTGTGGTAAGGGCATACACACACACACACCTGGTCCTACAACTACTCATCACCTTAAAGCCCTTAAGCTCCACGTACATACAAAGTTTCGTGAGAACACACACCTGTTACCCCCTACACTTTACATCACCTTGTTCAAACCAGAGCTCCTAGTAAGAGACTACCTTTTGATGTGTACACACACATCTTCAAACTCTAGCACAGTCACGCACAACCACGCCCACACATCTGATCTCCTCACTTCGACCTCACATGAACACACTTTTACATGCCGTCAGTCGTTAGCACGCTGTCGTCCAAGACAGATACACAGAATAGATGGACGTACAACCTCTAGCATTTGGCTCTGCACTCTATTTTGAGTTCGGAATCACCTTTATTCYCCAAGTAGCTACCTTTACACATCCTCAGAGTTGTACTTGGTGATATATGCTGCTAGTGATCGACTACATTTAGAGACAGAATACAGACAACGGAGTTTACATACATTATATACAACTAGGTAGAGTGAGTATAGAGCTATAAGATAATTTTTTAAATTTTATTTAACCTTTATTTAACTAGGCAAGATCAAATTCTTATTTACAATGACGGCCTACCAATTGTGCTGGGACTCCCCATCACGGCCGGATGTGATGCAGCCTGGTACTGCAGTGACGCCTCTTGCACTGAGATGCAGTGTCTTAGACCACTGTGCCACTCGGGAGAATGAACAGTGTATATACAAATGTACAGTTGATATACAGTGGATGTACAGTGTATATCAAAATGCAGAGAGAGGAACAGAGAACAAATGCCGTATAGTGCAGTTATTTTGTGTTCAGTTCAGAGATGYCTTGATACTGTGTGCAGCATAGAGGGCATAGTCCTTTAGTTGCTGGTGTTTTTGGGAATGGGAGTTGTCCAATGGCACAGGCGATAAGGGAAGGGCCAGCAGTACGGAGCATTGCAGTGTTTTGTTTGTGCTTGCCCTGTCTTATCAGTTTGGCACTCTTCACTGCACGGGTTAGGAAATACGTGGCACGGCTTTCACAAGTGGAGACACATGACCGAGTGACAAATAGGTACCAACGTTTGACTATTGAAGAGATCCCCTTTTTATTTTTATTTTTTTATTTCACATTTATTTAACCAGGGAGGCCAGTTGAGAACACGTTCTCATTTACAACTGCGACCTGGCCAAGATTATAAAGCAAAGCAGTGCGACAAAAACAACAACACAGAGTTACACATGGGATAAACAAACGTACAGTCAATAACACAATAGAAAAAGTATATGTACAGTGTGTGCAAATGTAATAAGATTAGGGAGGTAAGGCAATAAATAATTACAATTTAACATTAACACCGGAGTGATAGATGTGCAGAGGATGTGCAAGTAGAGATACTGGGGTGCAAAAGAGCAAAAAACAAAAAACAACATGGGGATGAGGTAGTTGGGTGTGCTATTTACAGATGGGCTTCACTTCGCCCCTGGCTTCACACCTGGCTTCACCCCTGAGGAGAAGAATTAAGTTGTGAACAAATAACTTGAATTAACCCAATCCTACCCAGACATGCAGTCTAGAGAGAGAGAGACACACTCACACACACATTGAAAAAGGTCTTGACAAATACACTAAAATGTAACCCCCATACTCCCCTACCCCCCAGATGCACCCCTGGAACTGCCTTCCTTCCAGCTGACTCCGTCCCAGCATCAAGTCGTGTTCCAGGGCGACAGCCTGCCCTTCCAGTGCCAGGCCTCGTTCGTGGCGGAGGACATGCAGGTGCTGTGGTACCAGGACGGCCGCATGGTGGAGCCCAATGCAGCACAGGGCATCTTCATCGAGCAGAGCATGGTACAGAACTGCTCCCTCATCGCCAGGTAAGGGGGACGGTACTGGTGGGCGGGTGGGTGGATAGATAGAAGACAGTGGTAATGAGAACGGCACCCTTAGATGAGTATAGTGGTTCCTCCCAAGGTTTCTTCCTCCCAAGGTTTCTTCCTCCAGGGAGTTTTTCCTCACCACTGCTGCTGCTTGGAGGTTAAGGCAAGGTAACTGTCAAGCACTTGATGACAAATGTTATTGTAAAAAGGGCTATGTAAATAGGATTTGATTGATTGTTTCCACAAAGCACAAGTGACCTAACCCTCTTTAAATCAGCTAAGCAGTAGGCCGCAAGAGACAGCTGGGGTATCACTTTTGGACTGGAAATGAAAATGGCAGATTGTGCTTTTAAACATCTGATGCAAATGGTGCCTCTCGGCATTCATGGTTAAAAACGGTCTACTCTCTCTCTCCGTCTTTGGCAGTAATATTTGATTTACTTGTTCCCCTCTGTTCTTTACTCAGTGCGTTGACCATCTCCAACATCCAGCCCGCTTCAACGGGGAACTGGGAGTGTCGTGTGAGGACCAGCCGAGGGAACACCACCCGTACCGTCAAGATTGTGGTCCTGGAGAGCTCCGTAAAGGAATGCCCACCCGACAGAGTGTCCAACAACAAGGGAGACTTCAGGTGAGGGGATGCTACTTTAACTGTCACATGTTACGCTGGACTCGCTTATTATTTGTCGGTAATCTGCCTGTGAAATGTTTCTGCTAAATGTTTGTAGTTGTATTAATCTATTTTACGAATCTAATATATTCATCTATTGCATTAATATATATCTATTGTCTTATTTAATCAGGTACTTGTTTCATTTTAATGGGCTTGTTGAGGTAAACAAGTACCAGACAGTTATTTTTGGAACAAACTCAGCTCTGTGGCACCACCTAGTGGCTGAATATTAGACTTGTTGMTAGTTGCAAAATCTGGGTCGTATTCATTAGGCACCAACCTTACTAACCTGAACTTCCAATAGTTTAGTTTGTCCACTGTTTTGGTATGTTTTGCCACGGTGTGCACTAATGAATACGAACCAGTTGAGTGACTGTCAAAAGCATTTCATCCATTGAGTGAATTAGTAGTACTGGGAAGGAACTAAAGCTCTCCACAGTTTTCAATGATGATGTTGAGCTCAGTAAACCGCTGTTGCGGATAAGTAATCACATGTTCCTGGAACACATCATGTGAATCATGCCACCACATTGTGGCAAACCCACCCTTTTAAGACGTCACTCACTGTCACTCTGTTTCTCTCTCTCTTCTACTCTATTATTACATGTCTCGCTCATGTCCTCTCATTTCTCAAGTACTCTATAACTTGTGTCTTCTCTCTGTACCTCTCTTTCGATCTATAACTATTGTCTTCTCCTCTCGTACCTTCTCCTATTTCTATCTATATCGCTGTGCTCTCTCTCTGTCCCTCTCGTTTCTATCGTTATACTGTGTCGTCTTTCCCTGTCCCTCTCTTTCTATCTCATATACTATGTAGATCTTTCTTTCTCTGTCACCACTCTCATCTTATTAATCCATATCACGCTTAAATTACAATTCAAACCTCTTTAGTCTCTCTCTCTGGAACCTCTGGCTTCTTTACTCTATATCTCTCCTACTCACTACGTGCTATCTTCTCATGATACCTCTCTTTCTATCCTATATATACTGTGTCTTTCTCTCAGTCCGTACATCTCTTATCCGTATCACTATACTATCTGCGCTCTCATGTACCTCTGCTTCTCTATCTATATATACTGGTGTCTCTCTCCTGTCCCTCTCTTTCTATCATATATACGTGTACTCTCTCTCTGTCCCTCCTACTTTTCTATCTATATACTATGTCTCTCCTCTGTTCCCTCTCTTCTCTATCTATATACGTGTGTTCTCTCTCTGTCCCTCTCTTTCTTCTAGTATACTTTTGTCTCTCTCGTGTCACCTCTCTTTCTATCTAGTATACTGATGTCTCATCTCGCCTCTTTCTATACTATATATGTGATCTTTCTCTGTCCCTCTCTTATCTATTACTGTGCTAATATACTAATGATGTTTCTCCTGATCCCCTCTACTTATCAATCTCTATATACATTGACATGTCCTCTTCTTCTCAGTATTCATGTCCTCTCTCTGTACCTCTCTTCATGATATCACTGTGATCTCTCTCTGTCCCTCTCTTTCTATCATATACTGTGTCTCTCTCTGTCCTCTCTTAATCATCTATATACTATGTCTCTCTCCTCCTGTAACCTCTCTATCTTCCTATCCTATACACTATGACTCATCTCTCTGTCCCTCTCTTTCTGTCTATATACCATGTGTCTGGTCTCTTCTATTCTCTAATGTCTTCTCTCCCTTCTTTCTATCTTATATATGCTTCGTACCCTTTTCTATCTAATACTGGTGTCTTTCTCAGTCCTCTCCTCTTCTATCTAACGTATAATACATATGTCTCTCCTACCTCTCTTTCTATCTATATATTTCATCTCTTACCTCTCTTTCGTATTAGTATACTGCGTGCGTTCTCGTTACCTCTCTTTCTATCTATATACTGTGTCTCTCTGTACCTCTCTTTCTATCTATATACTGTGTCTCTCTCTGTCCCTCTCTTTCTATCTATATACTGTGTCTCTCTCTCTGTCCCTCTCTTTCTATCTATATACTATGTCTCTCTCTGTCCCTCTCTTTCTATCTATATACTGTGTCTCTCTCTGTCCCTCTCTTTCTGTCTATATACTGTGTCTCTCTGTCCCTCTCTTTCTATCTATATACTGTGTCTCTCTCTGTCCCTCTCTTTCTATCTATATACTGTGTCTCTCTCTGTCCCTCTCTTTCTATCTATTGTATTATTCGCTCCCCTCTCTTTCTCTTTTTTTTCTCTCTCGATCCCCCCCACCTCCCAGATGGCCTCGTACCCTAGCAAGCATCACAGCCTACCTGCCCTGCAACAAGCTGGCGTCGGGCACGGGAATCTACTCTGGCTCGGTGGGTGAGGAGCGGCTTGCGTGGCGGCGTTGTGACCGTGGGGGCCTGTGGGCRGAGGACAACTACTTCCGCTGCCAGTACCAGAAAGACGTGACTCGCTTCCTCTACATCATCAACCAGGTGACCATGACACTCTGTCTGACCATGTTTGATTTGCTCTCTTTGTTTGTCTTTTCTTTCTTCAACTTATTGTATATCTCCCGCCTAGTCTTCCCTCTTGATTTGTTATTTTTCTCTTTCTTTCTTTTGRCGGCGTTGTCATTCTTTTTGTCTTCCTACACTCAAGTGTTGTTTTTTGAAGCGTTCACCCTTGTGTACAGTCCTTCTAAACCTCTCCGTCTCTCTGTGTTCCAGATGCCTCTGAACATGACCAACGCGGTGATCACGGCCCGCCAGCTGCTCGTCTACACATTCGAGGCCGCCAACTTCTCAGACAAGATGGACGTCATCTTCGTGGCCGAGATGATCGAGAAGTTTGGCAAGTTTGCCGAGAAATACAAGGAGGTGAGTCCCGCTTCAGTCTCCCAGTCCCACCTTGTACCTCCTTTATGGATGAATAAGATGTTCATATAAAGAAGCAGACACACACACACACACACACTCGGAGAGGACAGTAACATGCACGGCCTCAGGCATAAGTGTAATGAGAGGAAATGGGGTCAGACCCAAAATAAATGTTATAAGTAGAGCTAGGTAATAGTATTTTTTAAGTGTGTGTTTACTGTGTGTGCAAGTGAGAGAGGTGCGAACACGCCACGCAGTGTATGCATCTCCAGCTTACTGCTGATACTTGGGCCCTTTATGTTATTCTGCTCCTCATAGTTGATACAGGGGCAACCCTGTCCTGTTTAAATCCGCAGAGGAATCYGAATGAAAGCGAATAAGCTAGGATCTGGAAAAAGGTATTTTTCCTGTCGAGCTGTGGGGGATTYCAAAGCAAGGCCGGGTCAGGTTTCTCTGTCTGTTGGGTTTCACACCTGGCAGTTTGCGCTCATTGGGGAAGGCTTTGAATGTCGCACCTGGGCTGCGTTTCAAGCTCGTAAAAGACACACCATCGTCCACTTACCCTCGCCTTAAGCTCTTGGGGGAATCCCCGCAGCCTTTGTCGTCGGTCCAAATGATTCGCCAAGCAAGGGAAGTTTGCAACGTAAGCCCCTCAGCCCTAATTTTTAATGGAGTTTACGAGTGTACAATTATGTTGACTTTGGGGCCTAAAACGCGCCATAATTCAATGTGCGATGATTGTACATCCGCTAAGAAAAGTATCGGCAAAACTTAAAACGTCAATATGGAGCTGTCAACATACAAGTGTAAGTAAAAACAAATCTAAATAAGTTAGAAATTGTGCTACTAATGCACAAACACATCTCATAAAAGTAATGATGTTTTTGTTTGGTTAGCTTTTAGAAATTGTAGGAGTAAAACATTTTCCTTCTTCAGAAGTAGCTAGGCAGGCTAACGTTGGTTAGGTAATTAATTTGCTAGCTATCATACAGTAGGCYTATATTAATAATGATATAGTTAATATAAGTAGACATGCAATCATAATTGAKTGTAGCGCATATAAAGCACCCYCAAGCTACCGGTGACTGYAAACACAATCATCGCGGGATGAACGAGTGACGAATTTCCGGGCAAGGGCTGTCCATTTAAAAAACATTCCGCCCTGCAAGTGTTTACTCGTCAGACGTCATGACACGTCATCGGAAGTGTCCACTTAATTTGAGGGCTGAGGGGATAGGGTGCGTCTTTTAAGTGTTTGGAACGCAGCCCTGGTCTAGTGCCCTGTGCCCTCCGTCAGCGCCGAATTCAGCTATTTCCAGGGCGATGATAATAAAGACTACATTGAGTGTTGGATAAAAAAACAAAGCACTCTATTGTTTCGATTGATAAGGCCTGTGTATGCGTGTGCCTCTGCCTGGCCCTGTGTGTATTTGCAGGTAACTGTGTGAAGTTCTGTGGTTTCTTTGTGTGTGTGTGTGTGTTAACCCTGTTCTGTCTGTCTCAGTTGGGGGACGTGATGGTGGACATCTCCAGTAATCTGATGCACGCTGATGAGCGGGTGCTGCGGCTGGCTCAGCGCGAGGCCAGGGCCTGCTCCCGCATCGTGGAGTGTCTCCAGAGGATCTCTGTACACCAGCTAGCCAGCGGAACCCAGGCCTACTCCACCGTAAGATCGCGCCAGATCATGAGATCCCATTACCAAATCCTAAATGGCATRGGGGTGTAAATGCATTGTCATTGGGAGATGGCGTTTTGTATGTGTGTTTATACTTTTCTCTTATTCCTACCGTTTGTTCCCAGAATTCCCATAACATCGCCCTGGAGGCCCACGCCATCAAGGCGAGCAGCTTCAATGGCATGACCTGCACACTGTTCCAGAAGCTGATGCCTGAACGCATCGCTCTCCGAGACCTGGGCCCACGCATCGACCTGGACGGCAACCCTGACCGCCAGCTCAGCTTCAAGTGTAACGTCACCAGCACCRTGTCCAGCCTCTCTCTTAAGGTCAGTACCCAGGAATGACCGTAAGAGACGCAATCAATCCAATGTGTAGGAAAAAATACTTTTTACAATCAGCACTTGTCAGAAAGTGCTTATAAAGTAGCCTGGACTGCAAAGAGCAAGCAGCAGCAGTCATCGAAACAGGTCCCTTTAGCCTTAACAATATATAGACTGAAAATGATGCATCATTCATTTAACATATCGCCATCATTGCCCCTTGAAATGTTTTATCAAAATGAGGTGTGTTGTCTTGAGGTTCACCCATAGCATAAACCTAAGAACAGCTTACCATATAACCATGTCTTTTCTAAGTAAATGCCAATTAAACAATGAACTGTAGACTAAAACGTTAACCAGAATCCCACATTATGCTGTACACTCAATCATACTTTTTTTTTTATCTCTACGGGACTAAATAAAAGATAAATTAAATAATAAATCCTCTCCTTTTCTCTCCCTAGAACACCATAGTGGAGGCGTCCCTGCAGCTCCCCCCATCTCTGTTCTCTCAGTACCTGGGCCAGGCTGACGACAACGTCTACAAGCTTCACCTGCTGGCCTTCCGCAACGGCAAGCTCTTCCCCTCCACGGGCAACTCCACCCTGCTGGCTGACGGGGGGAAGAGGAGGAACGTGGCCACCCCCGTTCTCCTGGCCAAGATTGGTGAGTCCGACATGGACCCCACTGTACCACTAAAGTATTAGATGGTGATTTTGTTCAAAATATTGTTGTGACTTATTTTAAGAGTGAATTTTGTGGTTTGGGCGAAGACTTTTGATTTCGGGATCCATCTGTAATACTAGGCAAGTCAGTTAAGAACTAATTCTTATTTACCATGACGGCCTTGGAACAGTGGGTTAACTGCCTTGTTCAGGGGCAGAACGAAAATATTTTTGACCTTGTCAGCTCAGGGATTTGATCTAGCACCCTTTTGTCTTACATTGGATTTTAGAAAAGGTAGTTAAAAAAAGGACCAATAAATAAAAGCACCAGGAATATGTTGAAGACTAACACTTCTCTCTCTCTCTCTCCTCTCTCTCTCTCTCTCTATCTCGTCTCACTCTTCTGCTTCGTGTCGCGTTTTAGCGCGGCTTCTTTTCTTCTTCCTGCCTCTTGATTTGGTCAGAGGGTTTTCCAGCTGCGGAATCAGCAGATCTGACGCAGCTTCGCGCAGGTACCATATGCTCTGCACACAGAACTGCGGAAGCAGTTAGTAGAGAGAGAAGCCAGTAGATCGGACGCCGTGCCCGCCTGCTGGAACTTCAGCCTGCTGGGCGGGCAGGGTGGCTGGCAGAGCGAGGGCTGCCGTGTCCTGCGGCACCATGACAACTTTACCACGCTCTCCTGTGACTCGCTCAGCAACTACGCCGTGCTCATGGTGGGTGGCCAGGGGTTTAATGGCCTTTTAAACTCAATGAACAAATGTGACTCCGGGAGACAGCATAAGGCTGTTTCCAACATTAGGGCTGTTTTCCTCAGTAAATGCAATACGCTTCTTCTTTTGTTTTCTTGCCATGATGCTTCTGAGTATTTAGGATACTGATATCGTGACAACCTTTACTTCCTTTTGAGACATTAGCCTTTTCAAGACGAGCTCAACATCTCTTTTCGGTTCACACGTTCTATAAACACGACCTGTTTAGTTTTGGCCCAAGCACGTGACAATCTCCTGAGTTGACGAAATTGGCTCATACCTTTTCTTCATGGTTTATTTGTTATTGTATGACACATTGTCTAAAGTGATGACGTTCTAACATTTTGATGTGTGTATCCCACAGGATCTTACTGGGGTGGAGTATTTCTCTCCCAGCATTGAGCCTCTCCACCCAGTCCTCTACGCCACAGCTATCGTCCTCCTGCTCTGTCTGCTGGCCATCATCATCAGCTACATCTACCACCACAGGTAACAGCTCTACCTGCTACTAGAATCTAATACAGTGTATACCTAGTGCATAAGATACCAAGTACACATCTCACTAGTAGTACGGTATCTAATATTACCAAATGATGGACTGTGACTCGCTTTCGGGTCGCAGCACAAGATTCGAGGCCAGACTGTTTCCTATTGGGTGGGTGACAATGCAAGGAAGTTTGGGGACCAATACTGTCCAGTCTCCACTAATATGTTCACCACTCCACGAGCACATCTCCACCACTCCAAACTCATAACAGATTTTGAATGAATCAAACATACGAATAGACGTGATATTTTATTCCCTGATATTKTTTTGCTGAATCTCACCGTGTCAATTCTGTGTGGTTGCGTGTCCAGGTCTGTCCGGATCAGCCGTAAGTTCTGGCACATGCTGGTCAACCTCTGCCTCCACATCTTCCTCACCTGCGGCGTCTTCGTGGGTGGCATCAACCAGACGCGTTACGCCAGCGTGTGCCAAGCTGTGAGTATTCCTCCCTACCCCCCACCATAACCCACTGGTGTGCCAGCCTATCTGCCTACCAACCTGCCAGCCAGACTGCCAACCTGCCTTCCCTTGCCAAAAGCATCTCACAATTATATGGGGATGTCAAGATGTTGTGGAGGAGGCAAAATTGCTTTTGGCGACATAGTGTGATTCCTGAGTGTACACTTGATGTTTCCACCATTAAATCCATGAGAAGGGTGGAGAAACGGGACCACATCAGCTGAAGGCAGTGTAGCACCCCCTGCTCATTTGCGCTGGGTTCTTTCATTCATTCATTGTCCTTAACACAAAGAGCCCAGCTGGTAGAGAACATCTTGGAAAATAACGGTTTGCCACCTAGAATAAAGGATATCCTACAGCTGGGCTCTACTTTGTCAAGGAACTTTACAAACTGACAATTAGTACAATAACATTTTATGAAGTGAGTTTTCAGAATGCGTAGTATTTTGCTCATAAATTATTAGTGAAGCATCTATGTAGTGCTTATGTAGAATTTGTGAATCCTCTATAAAGCCTTTATATAGTCCAGGCAATATGTGAACAAATCTTGAACTTTTTCATAAAATCATGATACTTGGTACACTCATACAGTTTGGCGCATTGAACATTTTCATAATGAAGTTGTTTGTTTAAAGTGGAATCTTGATCGTGACTGAGCTCGGTGGTGATTTTCTTTCAGGTGGGCATAGTTCTGCACTACTCGACCCTGGCCACAGCTCTGTGGGTGGGCGTGACTGCACGCAACATCTACAAGCAAGTMACCCGCAAGGCCAAGCACTACGAAGAGCTGGACGAGCCCCCGCCCCCTCCACGACCCATGCTGAGGTAAAATACTACAGTTCCCACAATGCACAGTTATGAAAAGGTTTGGTCATAATAGCGAGTCAGACTAACTGTTTAAGTGTGTGGACGAGGATCAGTTGAAATGCTGTACAATCACATTTAGCGTTTCTCTCCCTTTACAAGGAGCTGCAAATACTATTATGTGTAGATTATGTATCTTCTAGAAATATAGCTGTGARTTGTGGAGGGAGAGGGTTTGGTTTGTGTCGTTGGTTTAACACCCACCACATGGTGTCAGTACGGAGGCCTGAAGCACACATGCCACCTCTGCAACCAACTCACCACCAATTTGATCCCAAGCAGGTCCTACTCCGTTCTTTTTCCGCTACCTTTTCCTACCAGGTTCTACCTAATAGGCGGAGGGATACCGATCATCGTCTGTGGCATAACCGCAGCCGCCAACATCAAGAACTACGGTAGCC
This sequence comes from Salvelinus sp. IW2-2015, assembly GCF_002910315.2. Taxonomy (NCBI): domain Eukaryota; kingdom Metazoa; phylum Chordata; class Actinopteri; order Salmoniformes; family Salmonidae; genus Salvelinus; species Salvelinus sp. IW2-2015. The sequence goes on along the minus strand of NC_036840.1, from coordinate 29,432,391 downwards.
AGACCAACGCACCATAGTAAGTAGTGCCAGTTTACTGTCACATTGTATGGAKACCAATTAGTTAWTCTACTATAGTGTGTGTTTATGGAAATTGTTATGTTTTATATCGACAGAAGGCTTTGTGTATATATAAAACTAGACCCAAGAGAAATCGCTTTTTGTTTTCGACTGGCCAGAATGCGTGTGTGCGTAGCTTTATGTAAATAAGAAATATTTTGTGGGGGTAGGAAAAGTTCTGAGTCCCTGTGAAGTTCCGAGAGCCCGATTGGGGAGCGCTATTTATAGTGTGTGTCTCGGCACCTCACGTCTGCTGCCATTTTCCAAGTCTGTCGGTCTCTCTTTCTTCTCATTCTTCCTCTCTCTCTGTTTGTGTTCTCGCTTCTCTCTTTCTGTCTCTCTCTCTCGCTCTTTCTTTCCCTCTCCATTTCTCCCCCTCTTTCATTCTCTCACTTTATGGTGGCAGCTGTTTGGGTTGTAATTTGGAAATCTGGACCTGTATCTGTCTGAAGTCTTTGGAGTTTKATTAATTTGCAGCTACTGAGACGAATGGAACCCGCCCCGTGGAATATTCCAGAACAGATACTCTATTCCCGCTTTTCCCATTTTCAAAGAGACTCAATGCGTGCATGTGTGTTTTTTTAACTTGATTTAATGAGCTACGGGTTGAGTCAAACACAAAAACAATGTTGAAGTTGTTATAATTTAAAAAACGTTTGTGGACCACTTGAATGGGTGACACTTGACTCATCTGGCAAAGATTTGTCATGTCATACTTGTCTTATGGCTTCATTGCCAACATATGTTTTTACTGAATGCAGCTGATATATCGACACATCTGCACAATACATTTGTCTGTATGATATTGTGCGTGTGTACCACATTTACATAAATATTTACTGTATGTTTGTACTGATGCCTTCCCCTTCTGTCTTCTCCTCAGTTGCTGGATGGCGTGGGAGCCCAGCCTGGGGGCCTTCTACGGCCCCGTCGGCTTCATCGTCTTCGTGGACTGCATGTACTTCCTTAGCATCCTCCTCCAGCTGCGCCGCCACCCCGAGCGCCGCTACGAACTCAAGGAACCCGCCGAGGAGCAACAGCGGCTGGCGGTAGCGGGCAGCGATGCCGGAGACATACCGGCCACACTCCTCCACCTCCAGTCCCACGACGCCTCGTCCTCTACGGTGTCGGCTCCCCATGCCGTGTCCCTGTCAGCGCTGGAGAACGAGCATACGTTCGCACTGCAGCTCCTTGGCGCGGCGGTTGCTCTGGGGCTCTACGCGTCGCTGTGGGTGTTTGGCGCCATGGCCGTGTCCCAGGAGAGGCCGGCCGACCTGGTGTTCTCCTGCCTGTTTGGCGTTGCGGCGCTGGCTCTYGGTGGCTTTTTGATGGCACACCACTGCGTCAACCGCCAGGACATGAGGCGCCACTGGGCCCAGGCCTGTTGCCCCGAGAGACGGGCCTACTCGGCGCAGGAGGACGCCCTGCTGCCWCTGCCGGGGGCATCCACGGCGTCCGCGGCTGGGTCGGTTGGTAGGGGCAACGATGATGCGGCCAAGTGTGCCCATAGCAGCGCAGAGTCATCCTGCACCAATAAGAGTGGCCCCAGTGTGCGAAACTCCACCCAGGGAAGTAAACTGACCAATCTGCATGCAGAGGCAGCGCTGAACAAATCCTTGCCCCTACTAGCCCTGCCCGCCAATGGGGCAGCCATGCTGGACAACAGCCTGACGGAGCACTCGGTGGACAATGAGATCAAAATGCACGTGGCGCCCGTGGAGGTGCAGTTCCGSCCCAACAACAACAATCCTGCCACCAACGGACCCACGAGCCGGCATCACAAGAACAGGGCGCGGGCCCACCGGGCCAGCCGACTCACTGTGCTGCGCGAGTACGCCTATGACGTGCCCACCAGCGTGGACGGCAGCGTGCAGAGCGGCCCCCACAGGCGGCATCGCCACGAACACCACGACAGTCAGCAGGCGCGGTGCAGCCGACGGGCAGRCTACATGGCCTACAGGGAGCGCCACCAGAGCCAGACGCAACAGGACAGCAGCGACGCCAGCACGTCCCTYCCCCGACGCTCGCGCTACACCGACAAGGGAGGGGGCAGCACTAGCGCCCTAGGCAACGGGGCTATCGGAGTAGTGGGAAGTGGGAGTGTAGGATCAACAGTAGGAACAGGTGGAGAAGGAGGAGAAGGTGAGGGGGCTGGGACTTCTGCGTCCGTTACGAGTAAAGACAGTAGTAGCATAAAGCAGCCCAATAACACAGAGCTGGTGGACGGCCAGCCCAAGTCGTACGGGCTCAACCTGGCTACACAAAACGGCACGCTCAAAAACAATGGGCAGATCATGCCTATAATCAACACAGAGAGCTCGTGCTCAGCCAACATAAAAACTGGACTATGGAAACACGAAACTACTGTGTAGTGTGTTTTCTGCACCAAAGGCTGCATGTCACGTGCGCTCTCCCTTCAACTGTGAAATTTTTGTTTCTATCTTTGTTTTTTATGGTACAATGTTTCAAAAAAATTGTCATTGAAAAAAATATATCTTCAAAATAGTCAACACTATTTTGAGTTTGTGAACGTGTGRGTTTTGGATGCCACTGGTCTGTCTCTGTAGTAGACATTTTGTAAATGTTTTATTTTTATATCATTTAATCCTAATTAAATGAGTTTTGGACYTGAAACTGCATGTTCTGTGCCGTTGCCTAGTGTGTATCCACTGGCCTGGTTCTTTTTTATTTTCTAGTTTGTTTCAGTSTAATAAACCAAACGTTTCTAATTCCAGTCACGTAATTGAAAGTTTCTTATTCCCTTTTTCTCGGCCAACCTGTACTCCGACAAATTTCGAGAGGAGTACAAAGGTGAGTCCAAGCATCTTGGTTTTCAAAAGATCTCTCGCTCTCGGGAGCTACCTTGACAAGCTTGTAATTGGGGATTTGGTGAACTGTGTCCTCTTCTTTTTACACTCACCTGGAGAGTCAATTCTTTAATTGTGTTTGAGGTCTTAGTCTGGATCTAATTAATATATTTTTTTCAGCCCCGGAAGMTTCCAGGGGTCCACTGGTAACGCCTGAGGTAATTGACAGCTGATTCTCAGGGCGGAGTCCGTGTCACTGTCGGCAATGAGAGGAAGGGATCATTAATGCAGTTCATCTTCACCTTCACACCTTTCCTCTCCTCTCTAGCAGACCATCAGCGCTATTCACAGCTGTAAATCCCTGTTAGGAAAGAGTCAGCAGGGACAGGAGCATGATTCGACAACTGAGCAGTACCTTTGCAACGCAACGTGTTGGAGAGAGACGGATTGCCATCCTTTAGTCTGTTAGGTGAATCCTATTGTCATCAATTGATATCAGCGACGGTCCGAACCCATTGGTTAGTAATTCCCCTGAGGGCCTAAGGGCAATCCATTCAGGAGGATCTGCCTTAAATGTTGCCATTTGTTTGACATACTGCGGCCGTTACTTATCAACCTGTCCGTTTCTGAGCTGTTGTGTGAAGGTCATGTAATGTTGAAAGTGATTCATTAAAAAAATATTGACGAACTGTAACTGTCCCAGTCACAAAGGACACAGCAAAGAAAGTAAAGCCATCACTCTGCTTTTCTGCTAATGATGTATTATAAAGCATATTTCAGGCAGGCAGCGATATATTACCCAGCCATCTTGGAAATGACAAACCGTAATAAGACCTTTTGAATAATGTATTGAGCAATTATGTCTTGATTAGTGTTGGCTTCAGTGATTCCCTCCAGTCAGGAGAGTGAACCTCAAATAATGACAGAGGTTTCAAGGAGTCGATCCCATCTGTTAGAAAGTTCACTTGAGGTTGACACTTCTGTTTACTCTCTGGATCAAGTCAACCATCAGGCTGATTCAGTCTGCCTTGAAATCATGCGGACACCTCCTTGGGCAGAAAYTGGACGAATTAAAGATCATGTATTAAGTCGGGTGCTTTCCCAAATGTGTGTTTGGAACTCAAAGGGCATCCATTTCTTCCAGGACTCGACAGTTAAAAAGAAAATAAAAAAAAGTAGTTGAGAAACTTCAAATGTTGACTGCCATATTGAGATGTATAAAATTATATAATTTTTTTTCTCCCATTGAGTATCCTAAGAGCGTTACCAGACGTMMMYWMSSMRRRRTWKKWTTTTTTWCGATTGTTTGCCTACAGTGCCTGGAAGAAGCATCTGGCTTTGTTGTGGAAACTTGCCAGGGGAATAAAAATGGATACCTAATATGAAGTCAGGCCATCTGTGCTCGTCGCAATTAGCTGTCTCGAACTGTTTAGAGGAGCATTAATATATTACCTGGAACGTCCTAATTATCTACAACTTCAGAGGCTTGAAATATAGATTCAAGTATGAATCAGCAACCAGCGTTTCTAATGATTATGCCAGTGTCAAGCCATTGTTTATAAGGTCAAATATGAATCATACATTCTAAATCTGGTACTTTCTATTGGATGTACAGTACATACGGTGCATTCAGAAAGTATTCAGACCCCTTTACTTTTTCCACATTTTGTTACATTACAGCCTTATTCTAAAATGGATGAAATGGTTTTTTCCCTCATCAATCTACACACCCCATAATGACAAAGCAAAAACATGTTTTTAGAAATGTTTGAAAATGTATACAATAAAAAAAAAAAACGGAAATATAATGTTTACATAAATATTCAGACCTTTTACTCAGTACTTTGTTGAAGCACCTTTGGCAGTGATTACAGCCTCAAGTCTTCTTGGGTATGGCCCTACAAGCTTGGCACACCTATATTTGGGGATCTTCTCCCATTCTTCTCTGCAGATCCTCTCAAGCTCTGTCAGGCTAGAAGGGGAGCGTTGCTGCAAAGCTATTTTCAGGTCTCTCCAGAGATGTTCAAGTCTGGGCTCTGGCTCGGCCACTCCAGGACATTTAGAGACTTGTTCCAGAGCAACTTCTGGAGCAGGTTTTCATCAAGGATCTCTCTCTACTTTGCTCCGTTTATCTTTCCTGACTAGTCTCCCAGTCCCTGCTGCTGAAAAACATCCCCACAGCATGATTCTGCCACCACCGTGCTTCACAGTAGGGATGGTGCCAGGTTTCCTCCAGGCGTAACTCTTGGCATTCAGGCCAAAGAGTTCAATCTTGGTTTCATCAGACCAGAGAATCTTGTTTCTCATGGTCTGAGAGTCCTTTAGGTGCATTTTGGTGAACTGCAAGCGGGCTGTCATGTGCCTTTTACTGAGGGGTGGCTTCCGTCTGGCCACTCTTCCATAAAGGCCTGATTGGTAGAGTGCTGCAGAGACGGTTGTCCTTCTGGAAGGTTCTCCCATCTCTACAAAGGAACTTGGGCGCTCTATCAGAGTGACCATCGGGTTCTTGGTCACCTCCCTGAKCAAYGSCCTTCTCCCCRYATTGCTCAGTTTGGCAGGGAGGCCAGCTCTAGGAAGAGTCTTGGTGYTTCCATACTTCTTCCATTTAAGAATGATTGAGGCCACTGTTCTTGGGGACCTTCAATGCTGCAGACATTTTTTAGTACACTTCCRCAGATTCCTTTGAAATCATGGCTTGTTTTATTTCTATCAAATGTGGGACCTTACATAGACAGGTGTGTGCCTTTCCAAATCKTGTCSAATCAATTGAATTTAAAGTTTWAAAAAACAGTAACGCAATAAAATAACAAGGAGGCTATGTACAGTGGTTACCGGTACTGAGTCAATGTGCAAAGGTACGGGTTAGTCGAGGTAATTGAAGTCATATGTACATTAGGCAGCTCCCGTACAGACTCCCGTACAGACGGGAGAGGCGAAGGCCGAGAGCCATGCGTCCTCCAAAACGCATCCCAACCACACTGCTTCCTGACACAATGCCCACTTAAGCCGGAATCCAGCTGCACCAATGTGTCGGAGGAAACACTGTGCACCTGGCAACCGTGTCAGCGTGCACTGCGCCCGGCCCACCACAGGAGTCGCTAGTGCGCGATGGGACAAGGACATCCCTGCCAGCCAAACCCTCCCTTAACCCGGATGGCGTTGGYCCAATTGTGCGCCGCCCTGCTGGTCTCCCGGTCACGGCTGGCTGCGACAGAGCCTGGACTCAAACCCAGAATCTCTAGTGGCACAGCTAGCACTGCGATGCAGTGCCTTAGACCACTACGCCACTCGGGAAGCCCACGACTAGGCATAGATAATAAACCGCGAGTAGCAGCAGTGTAAAAAAGGGGGTCAAATAGTCTGGGTAGCCATTTTATTAAGCTATTCAGCAGTCTTATGGCTTGGGGATAGAAGCTGTTAAGGAGCCTTTTGGTCCTAGTCTTGGTGCTCCGTTACAGCTTACCGTGCGGTAGCAGAGAGAACTGTCTACGACTGGGTGGCTGGAGTCTTTGGCAGTTTTTAGGGCCTTCCTCTGACTCCGCCTGGTATAGAGGTCCTGGATGGTTGGAAGCTTGGCCCCAGTGATGTACTGGGCCATACGCACTACCCTCTGTAGCGCCCTGCGGCCAGATATTTTAGATGGTCAGAACATTTTTATTTTTAGATTGTCAGAACATTCCATTTTCAGAGAGAATAACACAGGCCTACAAATAGCAATATACCCAACTATCTCCATCGCTCAATGACCTCAAATGGCCACACAGTTAAACACAATTGTAGAGATTAGCTACTTGTCATTTGAAATGGTTACACTTTGGTTGCTGAATCCATTTTTGGACATAAATGTATTATATGTACTCATTGATACTTGAATATTATAACTTATACATGCCTCATGAGCATAGTTCAACTGTCATACCCCATCAGAACCCAACATATAAGATTGTTTTACTCCAATGTTTGTAAACAATGTAAATGTAAATAAACACGGCATAGCCTCAAATCATGGTTAAAACTATACAATTGATATCATGGATGGTCAGTCCCTGCATCCATAGCTCTGTCTATGAATTAGAGAGTGGTTACATTTCAACAGCCCCATCCRTTAGCTTTTAGATGATTTGCTTATCTATACTGTACAGTACTCCATGGCAGACCTATCCGTTAACTTTGACCTCAACTTTACAGATGATGGCCCCAGTGAATGGAGTCACTCCATTGTCAACTGGGTAGAATGTCACCTCTCTTGGTCCAGTAGGTAAAAAACAGTCTCTTTGGTTTCACTATAGTGGGTCTCTTCAATGGTCTCATTTTATGGTGTCTTTTATTACCAAGTGTATCCTCACTCATGTAGTACCCCTGTCTCTTATACACATCTAGATGTGTATAAGAGACAGCGGTCATCTTTAATGTAAGGGCATTGAATTGTGATGACCTCAACTTTACAGATGATGGCCCCAGTGAATGGAGTCACTCCATTGTCAACTGGGTAGAATGTCACCTCTCTTGGTCCAGTAGGTAAAAAACAGTCTCTTTGGTTTCACTATAGTGGGTCTCTTCAATGGTCTCATTTTATGGTGTCTTTTATTACCAAGTGTATCCTCACTCATGTAGTACCCAATAGTTTTCTCTCCACCCTCCACAAATATGAAGACAAATAGCTTTATTAAACGGTCATCTTTAATGTAAGGGCATTGAATTGTGATGACCTGTGTGCTTCTCATGATTTGAATATTTCATTGATGCCTTTTTTGTGTTCATTTCTTTGCAAACTGTTAGGAAATGGCAACTTAGAGTCCGTTTACTTTAGACAGCACTACCACATAATCCCACTCCATACCGTCAGATAGCAGCAGCTGTGGTTGTAACTAGAGGGACTACTTTAGATACAGCTGCAACTTTTTTTGTAGCAGGTTAGGAGAACTTACGCAGCGGGTTAGGAGAATTAACCCAGGAGGTTAGGACAATTAGGTTAAGGTTAGGAAAAGGGGTTAAGGGGTTTTTCAAAAATTCTCTCCTTACCTGGTACGAAAAGCCACTCGTGTTGATGTGGTGTATTTTTAGAGAGTTCCGTTTTGATGTGCTTCTGTACATCCAGGTCATTTTGTGTGGGAGAGCATGCGGTCCCCTTGATGCAGCTTTTCTTTATTTTGTATTCTTGGTATCACCTCAACTAAATACAACTGAATGACCAAACAATAATGGAGACGGCCGGCCTAGAGGGCCAACGCTGCCAGGTCTGAGGTCAGATTCTGGAGAAGGTATAGTCACCAAGGATGTCTGTATCACAGGAGGTTGGTGGCACCATAATTGGGGAGAACAMGCTCGTGGTAATAACTGGAGCGGAATCAGTGGAATTGTTTCCAGGTGTTTGATGCCAATCCATTTGCTCTTTTCCAGACATTATTATGAGCCGTTCTCTCCTCAGCAGCCTCCACTGGTCCGTATAGACAGCGGGATCCCATTGTTTATTTCTTTTCAGGCTCATCTAAGGGATTCTTGACTATGAAGATTGCTAGGTGTGGCGCCCATTATGCAATGGGCAGAGGTCCAGATTCAGCTYAGTGTCAGAGATGGGAGAAGAGGGAGAGATGGAGGGGGAGGGACAGAGGGAAGGTGAGATTGAGGGAGAAACTGCGGGACGGACAGAGTGAGGGTGAGACTGACAGAGAGGGGCAGGTAGAGACTGAAGGAGAGAGAATAAGAGGGAGAGTGAAGGGAGAGGTTCGTGGAGAGATGAGGTAAGATTGAGTTGGAGGGAAGGAGACGGGGGTATTTATCCCCACAGGTTATCTTTAACAATAATTTTTTATTCCACTCCTGGAGGACTCCCAGTGTGGTCAATTTGTTGGTCAGTTGCCACACCTTGCAATATGTTACAGGTTTACAAGAGAGCCACGAAATTGCATTCTTTTTTTAAATAATAATTTTTGGAATAATAAAACATACAATCTACATGCAGTGAAGCTGCTCAACATTTACATTGTCATCTAACAGACTCCCATCCAGAGCGACCCACAGAAGCAACCAGGGTCAACGCCCTGCTCAAGGACACGTCGACAGGCCTCCCACCAAGTCAAAACGGGGACCCGAACCAGCGACCTGTCGGCCACCGGCCCAAGCTCCCAACCGCCAGGCCACCAACCCTCCAAGATCCCCCCCACACAGTTTCCCCCGAGAGCTGCTCCTCAATCCGACCGAGACCCCCCCCCACTCGTCCCTCAATTCCCACCCCCAAAACCCCCCCAAGCCATCGTCCCGGCAAGTGCACCAACAACCAAGAAGAAGAGCAAAAGAGAAAAATAACAAATGTAAAAACAAAATACGTCAAGGACAACTAAAAAGCTAACAGCAAAGACCACTGGATATGTTTCAAGTGCATGCGTGGTGCATGTGTGTATGCATGTGTGTGCAACATGCGTACAAGCGCCTGCAACGGCATCAACTGTCACGGCACAAACAGGGCATTTAGAATGTAACAGGGCAATTGCAAATACTTGCATTATTGAATTTGTTCTTTAAGTTAACTCCTGAAAATTTTTTGACTCTTTTAAATCTTCTAATGTTATATTGGCAACGTTCATATGGCGTATGGCATAGAATTTCTAATGAAGCATGCGATTTAAGGCTATGACTACCACGGAATGGGCCCTGAGCATCTGATTTGTGTTGTCTATATAGCCCAGCAAAATAATCCGACTTTAGACTGCAGTTAATGACAGTGCAACATGACCAATATCGCACTTGTATCGGTTCAATCAGGGAATTGATTTGAAAAACGACCAACCTCAGATTTCGCCACTTCTGTGGATTTTTTCTCAGGTTTTTTGCCTGACATGATGAGTTTGTTTTCCTCACAGAAGCATCATTCAACAGTTTTAGAAACTTCAGAGTGTTTTCTATCCAAATATACTAATACTATGCATATATTAGCAACTGGGACTGAGTAGCAGGCAGTTTACTCTGGGCACCTCTGGGCACATTATTTATCCAAGCTACTCAATACTGCCCCCAGCCATAAGAAGTTAATAGCCTCAGCGTTAGTCTCATCACCCCTAAGCCACACTCACTTGTCACTTTTAGTTCAACAAGTCAACTGCAAAGTGGAGTGAGGAGCAGTGGTGAAAAAAAGTGCTCAATGTTCATGCTTAAATAAAAGTAAAGATACCTTAATAGAAAATGACTCAAGTAAAAGGGAAAGTCACCCGGTAAAATGCTACTTGAGTAAAAGTCTAAGTATTTGGTTTTAGATATACTTAAGTATCAGAAGTAAATGGAATTGGTAAAATGTACTTTAGTATCAAAAGTACAAGTATAAACCATTTCAAATTCCTTATATTAAGAAAACCAGACAGCACCATTATTTTTATTTTTTTTGATTGGCGGATGGCAAGGGGCACGCCCCAACACTCAGACATAATTTACAAATTGAGCATTTGTGTTTAGTGACTCTGCCAGATCAAAGGCAGTAGGGATGACCAGGGATGTTCTCTTGATAAGTGTGTGAATTGTACTTTTGGGTGTCAGGGAAAATGTATGGTGTAAAAAGTACATTTATTTTCTTTAGGAATGTAGTGAAGTAAAATATAAATAGTAAAGTACAGATACCCCCAAAAACATCTTAAGTAGTACTTTAAAGTATTTTTTTACTTAAGTACTGGTCAGGAGGTTACTACTTACTGTTAGAATCACTCAAAGTTGCATGTGAAGGGAAAGCTACTGTGACAGACTGAACCACTAGCTTTTGGGGTAAACTAGCTAGCTTATTTAATGTACTGCAATGTGACTCTAGAGCATTTGCACACATTCATAGGCTATTCATGTCAACAGAAGTGAATGTGCTGGCAGTGGTATTTACAAGACATATCTACACTAAACAAAAATATAAATGCAACATACAACAATTTCAAAGATTTTATAGTTCATATAAGGTAATCAGTCAATTAAATAAATTAGGACCAAATCTATAGATTTTACATGACTGGGAATACAGATATGCATCTGTTGGTCACAGATATCTTAAAGAAAAAGGTAGGGGTGTAGATCAGAAAACCAGTCAGTATCTGGTGTGACCAGCATTTGCCTCATGCAGCGTGACATATCTCCTTCACATAGAGTTGATCAGGCTGTTGGTTGTGGCCTGTGGAATGTTGTCCCACTCCTAATCAGTGGCTGTGCGAAGTTGCTGGATATTGGAGCGAACTGGAACCATTGTCGTACACGTCGATCCAGAGCATCCCAAACAGCTCAATGGGTGACATGTCTGGTGAGTATGCAGGCCATTGAAGAACTGGGACATTTTCAGCTTCCAGGAATTGTGTACAGATCCTTGCGACATGGGGCCATGAATTATCATGCTGAAACATGAGGGGATGGCAGCAGACGAATGACATGACAATTTGCCTCAGGATCTTGTCACGATATATCTGTGCATTCAAATTGCCATCTATAAAATGCAATTGTGTTTGTTGTTCATAGCTTATGCCTGCCCATACAATAACCCCACCGCCTCCATGGGACACTCTGTTCATAACGTTGACATCAGCATACTGCTCACCCACACAAATCCATACACGCTGTCTGCCATCTGCCCGGTACAGTTGAAACCGGGATTCATCCATGAAGAGCACACTTCTCCAGCATTCCAGTGGCCATCGAAGGTGAGCATTTGCCCACTGAAGTCGGTTATGATACCGAACTGCAGTCAGGTCAAGACCCTGGTGAGGATGACGAGCACGCAGATGAGCTTCCCTGAGATGGTATCTGACAGTTTGTGCAGAAATTCTTTGGCTGTAGAAACCCACAGTTTCATCAGCTGTCCGGGTGGCTGGTCTCAGACGATCCCACAGGTGAAGAAGCCGGATGTGGAGGTCCTGGCCTGGCGTGGTTAAACATGATCTGCGGTTGTGAGGCCGTTTGGATGTGCTGCCAAATTCTCTAAAACGATGTTGGAGGTGGCTTATGGTAGTGAAATGAACATTCAATTCTCTGGCAAAATCTCTGGTGGAAATTCCTGCAGTCAGCATGCCAATTGCACGCTGTGGCCTTGTGTAGTGTGACAAAACTGAAAGTTTGTTGTGGTCTTTTATTGTCCCCAGCCCAAGTAGCACCTGTGTAATGATCATGCTGTTTAATCAGTTTCTTGATATGCCACACCTGTCAGGTGGATGGANTGATCATGCTGTTTAATCAGTTTCTTGATATGCCACACCTGTCAGGTGGATGGATTATCTTGGTAAGGGAGAAATGCTCACTAACAGGGATGTAAACAAATTTGTGCACAACATTTTTGAGAAAAGGTTTTTGTGCGTATCGACCACTTCTGGGATCTTTTATTTTGGCTCATAAAACATGGGACCAACACTACATGTTGTGTTTATATTTTTGTATCGTGTAAGTAGGACACACATCTATGGTATACCCTGCTACGTGAGGCTTGTATGCAACTAGGGTTACAAAYTTCCAATAAGTTTGCCAAAATTCCWAGGTTGGAGGATTCCCGGATTTCCTGTTTATTCCATCCTGATTCCAGGAATTTTCCAACCAAGATTTCTGGAAAACCGGGGAATTTTGGGGAAGATACTGGAATTTTGCAACCTTACYCAATGCTATACATTTAGAATGTTCAGATAGAACTGTGCTGTGTAGAACAGACATTATTCTCTCTCAAGCAGGATAGAGAGTCATGTAAGCACTATCCATTACATTACTTTCTACAATCTTCTAAACGTTGTAACTAGCCTAACTGTGGTACTTTGTCAAAAAAAACTGATTGAAAGTGACTTTCCCTTTCAGGCAGTACAGTGTGAATTTAGCCAGGGCTAATTAGTTGTAATATTTCATGAGTGAATCTCCTCTGATGAATTTTGCATTTTAAATGAGGCCCACCCCTTACCCTCTCTCGCATAACATGTATTCATGTGAATCACAGTATGATTGGAGATTGTATAAGAATATGTTGATTTGCCCTTCCTTTTGCGTTTGCATCTGATAATACCCATGTCGGGTGGATGGGGGACATGTCTGCAATAAGCATGGCTCTTTAATGTTTTGTACTTGCATACTAGATTGTGCAATTGTATTAATGAATCATCAAGAGACCATTATTCATTATTATGTCAGAAATGAGTAACTGTAACAGATTACATTTTCTCTAATGCTTTCCCCCATATAAGTCAATATTAGCTCACATGTTGTGCTGTGGTTATGTTTTGTGYATATGAAAATATAATCTTTATGTATTGGCTGATCAGGATTGTAATGGATTGTAATCGTCCCTTCTACATAGTGTCAGCTGCCCTTTTCGTCAACATGCTAGCTAGCAGTGGCCACCGCAGCCATTTTGGAATGGCAGTGTCAGCCAATCAGCTCCTTTGTTGTTCAATGTGGCTACTGCTAGCCTGCATGAGGACGAAAAGGTCTGTTTTCCTGCAAAACTAGTTGGTGTTAGCCACAACAAATTGGAATTTGTAACATATCATACATTTTGTAAATTCATAACATATTGTTCGAATTGAAATTTGTTCAATATGTTGACTCAAACAGTTTGTGGGTTAGTGGGTTAGGCCTATCAAGAAGGAGAGTGTTGGAAAGGTTTTTCAAATACAGTGGGGAACTATTCGCAATGGATGTCAAACACTCAGTTGACTTTCTGTGTGAGGGGACGAAAAAATACTTTGAGAAGCTGCACAGCCCAATTTTTTTTATTTTTTTTATTTTACTAGGCAAGTTAGTTAAGAACAAATTCTTATTTTCAATGATGGCCTAGGAACAGTGGGTTGACTGCCTTGTTCAGGGGCAGTACAACAGATTTGTACCTTGTCAGCTCAGGGATTTGAACTTGCAACCATTCGGTTACTAGTCCAACACTAACCACTAGGATACCCTGCCGCSCCGTGGCAGGGTAGGTGGTGGTGGAGAGTTAATGAGAAATACGATCAGACATCACCAAATGGTACCTTTTAGGCCCTACATTTGTACACAGGCCAGGTAGTTTACTTCTGTGCTCAAGTAAAATATATAAAAAAATAAACATGAATTAAAAGGGTAAAAGATTTACACAGTGAAATAATGAATGGGCACGAATTAGTGGGAGACCAAGAGTGCATTCMGGAGAGAGACATGCCTCTGCCACACACCCCATCCTTTCTTCRTGTCACAACATTTTAAATTAGCGATGTCATTTCTGAAAATACTAAGCTGTAGTGTTGACAAATCAGTTATTTTAGATAAATCTGAAAATMAATGTGAAACGTTCACTGTCAGACAAGTCAAAACAGTTTACTAGCTWTCGTGGCAATAAATCAGAATTTTTTATCTTTGGGATCCATTTGGGTCRGATACAGACCCGACCCAATTTGGATCCGATTCTCTCTCATCTCTGACATATTTTGGGTCCAATCCACCTTGGACCCAAAGTGGATCGGGTATTGAAAATAAAATAAAAAGTGGATTGGGTATTGATGAAAAAAAATGAATGGGTCCTGTCGATCTCGGATGGGAATTTCATGGCTCCAATTCGGTTCGGATGTCAATTTCGGGATCCGAGAAGACCTCTAATTTGGAGTACAGGGGCATATCGCATCCCTGCATTAAGCACCAGCTCCACAGTGTCTTAATGTAACCATGACTGCGTTCAGACCCCAGTGCAGTTAAAACACGCGTAATGGCAGGGTCGGTACACTTCTGGCAAAGTGTCAACAAGTTCTGCTATCAACTGAGTAAATTGCCTCCCGTTTCAAACCAATGATTATCCCAAGCTGTCCATTGTACTTTAGTAAACAGACAGCAGTGGTGTATAGTACTTAAGTTGTAATTTAAAGTGTTTTTACTTAAGTCGTTTTTTGGAGTATCTGTACTTTACTTTACTATTTATATTTTTCACAACTTTTACTTCACTACATTCGTAAAGAAAATCATATATTATTTTTCTCTATATATTTTCCCTGACACCCAAAAATACTCGTTCCATTTTGAATGCTTAGCAGAACAGCAAAATTGTCTAATTCACACACTCATCAAGAGAACATCCCCGGTCATACCTACTGCCTGTGATCTGGCAGACTCACTAGTAGTCAGACTCACATGCTTTGTTTGTAAATTATGTCTGGGTGTTGGAGTGTGCCCCTGGCTATCTGTAAATACAAAAAAAAAATTCAACAGAAATTGGTTGGTTTGCTTAATATAAGGAATTTCAAACTATTTATACTTTTGATACTTATTTGAGCAATTACATTGACTTTTGATACTTGAGTAAAAATATTTGGTTTTAAATAAACCTTAAGTATAATTTGACTGGGTGACTTTCACTTTTAGTCATTTTCTATTAAGTTATCTTTACTTTTACTCATGTATGACAATTGGGTACTTTTCCCACCACTGACTGACAGTGTGTCAAAAACAGAGAAAATGTATATTCCCAGTGGTGCAGTTCTTGAAACCAAGAACTGCAGACCAAGTGTGTGTGTGTGTGTGGGTGTGTGTGTGTGTGTTTGTGTTTTGTTTGTTATTGGCCCCCAGCATGGCAAATAATTGACTTTGTAACATTATACTCCTGCATTGTGTCAACAGAAGGAAAAAAGTATTTATTATGAGTCACCTTTTCATATCCTATATAGACTATAGGATATTTGGAATGTCAGTGAGAAAAAACGTTACTTTGCTTGACCTTGTTTGGCTATTTTTCTACAGAAAGAGCCTAATACCTATATATGTAGATTCATGAGAAGGCTAATCTTTAAAATTTGAAATTRCCTCATTTTGATAAAACCATATACAAACAGAACTTAAACAGWCGTTATAATAAGAAGTAATGTCAAACAACCGGTTCCGATTCCAATTTAGAAAWGGACTCATTTGCTTATTGCAGCTGACTGAAGTTTTGATGTGTCGTATGCTCGCCCCCCATTGAGAATGCCATGCGCAAGATTTCTGCAGAATCTGCACCAACTCGTTGGCAAAGGAGCATCAACTTTCCAGTACTCCAAGTKATTTACTCACTGTCGCTCAAACTAAACTAACGACTTTTATAACCATGGATTCAAAGAGAGTGGAAAGCATATCTGCCCGAGTGGATGCTGCTGGACGTTCAACTGGTAGGACAGTATTTGCATGTTTTATTATACAGCCTTTGGGTTGATATGTTGATGCTGATACTAGTCGAAGCATGCCGGTGGAGTTGGCGTGTCAGAGGCGTGGGTTTACCTCGAAGTGCTTTGCATGGAGACGTTTGCTAAATTATAAAATGTTGAATGAGTCATGTTTCTACTTTTGCCTTCTCCGATATTATAGGAACGAAATGTGAAATGTACCGTATTTGGTGTACATACTACAGCTACTTAGCACTAGCCTACCTGTCTTGTCAATTTGAACAGCTGTTTTTGAATAGAAACACTTGCGTGAGGTTTCGTACATTGCGTCCTATATTTGTTTTAATTTATTGTAMCCTAATTWMTCGGAAAATGTTGGTCTTTKCTTTTTGTTGTAATATAGCCTATAMTAGTTAGAATMTTAGCTATTTACTGGCATCTCTAGTCTGGTTTGTGAACATTTAATGGCTTATGATATATGAATTATATGGTACATAATACGATTTGAAAGTGAAACATTAACATTGTTAACACTGAATTTGTGCTCTTTAATGACTACTTTGTCAGATTACTATAAATGCAAATTCTGCTGCCACCATAATATATATATATATTTTTTTTACCGTAGTCAGGACCACAACTTTGTAGACCGTTTTAGGTCAAGGAATACGTTTTTCATTATATAAAAACGTACACAGTTGAATTGACATTCSCTCCATCAACATTGTTGCTCTTACCTGCTCAACTCCATTACTATATATCTACAAATAAATTACTTAAATACAATGTAACAACACATTTTTATACTGTAGTGTTACCAAGCACATTCTTAAATCCCCCCKAAATCACTAAGATGCGTCCCTGCAACGACTGCATGCGTCCTTTAGTGTCGCGGAGAGACATCAAGGAGAGGTAGAGGTCATGAACAACARAAATACAGTTTGTTCTCGAAGTGAGCAAGTGGCCACCACTACGTTCCTAGCCAGGCTTCTTTTCTAATCAGAAAACTTGGTTGCCTTCCAAACTGATAATCACTCTGGCAGCTCATTGCTTCTCTCATAAAGCAACGGAACTGTAGTTAACAGATCCTCCACACATGTCAATGTTTGTTTTGGCTGTTTGCGTCTTTAATTGGGGTGCTAATTATGCCTGCATACTAGGCGTTTGAACCAAAGGATTTCAAGGAATCCAACTGTGAGTGGACAACGTGTTGTGATCACAACTTTCTCTAAAGGGGTCTGTGGAGGTAGAAAGTGTTCCTTTTCCCCATACATGTACTCTGAGGTGAGATATGAAACTGTGATTTATTCTGACTGGGTAATTCTGTACTTCCTCAACTCTCTACTGACAAGGCAAATTAACAATGCACTCATTTGATGGTGCGGTATTGCGAGAAATGCTCTGGCAAGATTAGCCTAATTGTTTTAATTTGCATATTCAGTGCCTTTAGCTGCCTAGTCATTTCTTGTAAAGGGGTTTTTGAATCATGTGGTGTTAAAGCATGCTCATGTTCAGACTGTCTTTCCTATAGATGTTGGGCATTTTGTGGCCAGTTTTAGATTTTGGAGTTGTACAATGGAATTGGTTACGCATTTAAAACATGTTGACTAACTCTGTTGTACAATGAGCATCTGTCCAGTCAGTGTTTGTACAGAACACCTTCTTGTGAGAATTATATTCTGTAATCCTGTAGTGCTACTAGGTACATGCAGGTTCTAATCAGGACATMAATTAGCTGAATTAGGTGTTAGAGCAGMGCTGMAACAAAAACCTGCAGCCCCATMMYCTCTCTAGTAGAATTGGCCACCCATGATGCAGTATAATGTTATTGCCTCCAATCCGTGTGAWGTGTAAATAGGCAGGGGTACTCTGCATGTAATCGTATTGCTGACTATGGTTAGCCATGTCATTGCATTGCATCAGCTAACTGATGGCTGGCCAGTAACCCACTCACCCTTTCAGTTGTTGATCATTGTTAGCAAACGCAGATCAAGCTTTTCATGTCACTCAAGTGGCAGCACTTGCACTTGGTTGAAATTACTGGGACTACCCCTTTACTTTTCTTGGAATGGAATTGTCCCTTGTGTAAAAAGCTACAACCAGCCACCCAGCTTGGGGTACTGTTGGGGCAATGATGACTGGCATCCCTGCCTCATTCATTCCCCTAGCATATCACTACTGAACTTTTACAGTGGAGGAAGATACATTCTGGAGGCGTTCGGCTGCTATTTCTCTGTATTGTTTTCTCTTGTGATGCTATAATTTGCCAGCTACAGTTGAAGACGGAAGTTTACATACACCTTAGCCAAATACATTTTAACTCAGTTTTTCACAATTCCTGACATTTAATCCTAGTAAAAATTCCATGTCTTAGGCCAGTTAGGATCACCACTTTATTTTAAGAATGTGAAATGTCAGAGTAGTACTAGTAGAGAATTAATAGTAGAGAATTATTTATTTTATTTATTTTTATTTATTTCTCTCATCACATTCCCAGTGGGTCAGAGGTTTACATACACTCAATTAGTATTTGGTAGCATTGCCTTTAAATTGTTTAACTTGGATCAAATGTTTTGGGTAGCGTTCCACAAGCTTCCATCAATAAGTTGGGTGAATTTTGGCCCATTCCRCCTGACAGAGRTGGTYTAACTGAGTCAGGTTTGTAGGCCTCCTTGCTCGCACACGCTTTTTCAGTTCTGCCCACAAATTTTCTATGGGATTGAGGTCAGGYCTTTGTGATGGCCACTCCAATACCTTGACTTTGTTGTCCTTAAGCCATTTTGCCACAACTTTGGAAGTATGTTTGGGGTCATTGTCCATTTGGAAGACCCATATGCGACCAAGCTTTAACTTCCTGACTGATGTCTTGAGATGTTGCTTCACTATATCCACATACTTTTCCTACCTCATGATGCCATCTATTTTGTGAACCAGACTTGTCGACGTCTACAATTTTTTTTCTGAGGTCTTGGCTGATTTCTTTTGATTTTCCCATGATGTCAAGCAAAGAGGCACTGAGTTTGAAGGTAGGCCTTGAAATACATCCACAGGTACACTTCCAATTGCCTCAAATGATGTCAAATAGCCTATCAGAAGCTCCTGGAATTTTCCAAGCTGTTTAATGGCACAGTCAATTTAGTGTATGTAAACTTCTGACCCACTGGAATTGTGATACAGTGAATTATAAGTGAAATAATCTGTCTGTAAACAATTGTTGGAAACATTACTTGGGTCATGCACAAAGTAGATGTCCTAACCCACTTGCCAAAACTATAGTTTGTTAACAAGACATTTGTGGAGTGGTTGAAAAACGAGTTTTAATGACTCCAACCTAAGTGTATGTAAACTTCCGACTTCAACTGTATATTTTGTTTTCCTTGACCAGCGATAAGATGACGGCATGTGGTTTTTTATAGGGGAAAGAACACCATTATACTTAAAAAGACTAGCTAGTTACTTACTAGGCTGATTTCATGATCAGATTTAGAAAAATGTAATCCCCCCCCCCCCTGTCTCCCAGGCGCTCTCCACCAGGTTCTGTTTGCTTTGGAGCCAGCTTTTGTTTTTCCCGTTGGGTTTTCATGTTGGGAAGCATCTGCTAGGATGACTGCCTGCCGTCTGACTCAGGCCTGAGAGCAAGACAGTGAGAAAGAGAGAGAGGGGGGGAGAGATTGAGAGAGGCAGATAAGGAGGGAGAGATTGAGAGAGGCAGATGGGGAGGGAGTGGGAGAGGGGAACTGGTGGAGTTTATATGCGGTTGTAGCAGAAATAAACAGCGCAGGGAAGAGTGAACAGAAGGAGTGAGTTTATGATTGCTGGAGGCCAAAAGGAGAATGGACTGCCTTTCATGTTTAGATAATCAACTCCTAGGCTTGTTTACGCCACAAATTTCACTCTGTTTGACTTCCTTGGATGGGCATGCCAAACAGGCGGTGCCACCGAGGGACAAAGTGCCAGTCTCCTTCACTGTAGGCTTCTTACATCTTTATTCATTTAGCAGYCACTCTTATCCAGAGCGATTAGGGTTAAGTGCCTTGCTCAAGGGCACATCAACAGATGTTTCACCTCGTCAGCTCCTGGGTTCGAACCAGTGACCTTTCGGTTACTGACCCATTGCGCTTAATCACTAGGCTACCTGCCGCCCATTCTCTTATTATCAGAGAATGCTTTATATGTACAGAGTTGAACTATAGAGGTCTGTCTGCCCATATCCATATCCTGATAAGTACCAATATGTCACGCTACATCTACAACCATCAGCCTCCCCAAGTCAGCGATAGATGTTCTAATCTGAAACACTCATCGTCCCTGTGCTCTTAACTCTTCGTTTATGTCCTGTCTGAAAGCTTTGGAAGAAGAACATTTCATGAGGCCACGGTTCAAGTTTGATATATGATGTAGGAGGCGGAGCATAACACGCAATTAAGTAAAATCATCTATTTGCAGTGGAATGGCCTGTCCAATTGGATTTTTTATGTTCTGAGTGCTGTGATTGGACAGATGGATAGAGAGGCTTATTGTCATCTGTCCTCACCTTTTATGACGACATACCGTTTATATCCACTGAACAAAAATATAAATGCAACAATTTCAATGATTTTACTGAGTTACAGTTTAAGGAAATCAGCCAATTGAAATACATTCATGAATCTATTTATTTCACATGATTGGGAATACAGATATGCATCTGGTCACAGATACCTTTTGTGCACAACATTTAGAAAGAAATAAGCTTTTTGTGCGTATGGAACATTTCTGTAATCTTTTATTTCAGCTCAMGAAACATGGGYCCAACCCTTTACATGTTGTGTTTATATTTTTGTTCGGTGTATATTGATTTTCTACGTTGGCATACAACTTGTTTGTTGCTAGCGTTCCGCTAACCCGTTTTCTGGAAGCATATTTCCATTTGGAACATACTGTATTTGATATTGTGAACTACCCATTTGAATAGTCGTTCTCATTGGTTAAGAGAAAAGGAACACCATCACATTACCATGCAKAATAGGAATCAGTTTTACCGTGGAAAAGTTTCACTACCCTAAAATCCACTAAAATCAATCATATGTTTCGGTCAAACTTGTTAAGATTTCACATTTTTGTGCAAATGGATTCGGTCCCAACATGACTGTGCAAGTGGTCAAGAGATTTGATATTTCTCATTTTACCAATAATTGTTTTCATTGTTTTTGGGTGCACTGCAGATGGAAGTGCAACTGCTTTACCACACTGTTGAAGTAGAGGAAGGTTTGGCATGTTAATTAGTGGTCATGATTTATACCCACAGTCATATAAAGCTCCCTATTAAAGGAGTCTGCCAACTCTATCATTGTCTTATATCATTTCTTATTTCATTACTCAGCATAAGCTACACATTGATAAGAAACAAGAAATGCAGACATTATTTTCAGTCTGTGGTTGTTGAAGTGTCAGATTTTGTATTTAGCAACCAACGTTGTCGTACCAGGGCTGTTAAATGTTGGTCCTGGAGGACAGAAACTCTTCTGGTTTTCATCCTCTCACTCTTATAAGAGATTAATTTAGCATCATGCAATTATCTACCAGGTAGAAACAAAAAACAGTAGGGATTCGGCCCTCCAGGACTGGAATACAACCCCCAACCTTTTTCCTTGTGTTGCTCGTACTACGTACTACTTAAGCTGAGATTCAATTGGGTCCGTGCTATCCGGGGTCCTTGGGACGTCCCTATCCTAAAACCTAACCTTAACCCTTCCCCTAACCTTAACCATAAGCCAACCATAACCCTTTCCTTAACCATTTTACAGTTCAACTTCAATGGGATAGGGACGTCCTATGGATCCCAGATAGCACGGACCCAAATACAGGAAGAAAGTTGTATTCGTTGTTATTAAAAGTATGAATTTCAGCATCCAGCGGAAGGACCGTAGTTGTACAGGACAAACAGGTACAGGTAAGCGTTTTCAAGTTTGACAAGAATGGACTGATGGTGACTCAATGTTGTTGCTAGAAAATACTGTGACTAGTTATCAAAATTAAACTCTGCCTCGATATAAGAGAACTGAGTTGAGCGTTCCTCAGCTACCCTGTACCTTGTCTGAGCATAGGGTGAGTTCGTAAATTCACTCTGGACGCTCTACTCTGAAATGTGAATGCTCTGGTTCCAGCGTCTAGACCGCTTGATAATGACGAATTTACGAACGATAAAACAGTTCACAAATAAAAATGGCTGAAAACAGAAAAGGTGTGACTGCTTTTTTTTGGGTAGTAAACAATGTTTAATCTATTTTTGAGAGCAGGATGTCAGTGATGATACCATAGAGGGTGTGCTCCGGGTCATGCTACACGGTGAACAGGAAGACAAGCAACAACCGTGTTCCAGTAGTTGTTTCATCATGGCCATCTTCTCTGTGTGCCGTGTCAGTGCTTCCAATGCCCTTTTTTCAGCTGCCTGCTGTGGTGTATCAACCTCCACCCTGTAATCTTTAAACCAAGCTGGCTCCTCTGCAGGTTTCCTTTTCTTCACATGTGGTGGCTTCACAGATTGTTGTTTGTCCCTCATCCTCTGGCTGGTGTGCATTGTCCTCCGTAACCACGCCAGCCGAGGACCTCCACATTCGGCTTCTTCACCTGTGGGATCGTTTGAGTCCAGCCACCCGGACAGCTGATGAAACTGTGGGTTTGCACAACCAAAGAATTTCTGCACAAACTGTCTGAAACCGTCTCCGGGAAGCTCATCTGCGTGCTCGTCTTCCTCACCAGGGTCTTGACCTGACTGCTGATCGGCATCGTAACCAATTTCAGTGGGCAAATGCTCACCTTCGATGGCCACTGGCACGATGCAGAAGTGCTAGTGGTCATGGATGAATCCCGGTTTCAACTACCGGGCAGATTGCAGACATCGTGTATGGCGTTGTGTGGGTGAACGGTTTGCTGATGTCAAAGGGGTGAACAGAGTGCCCCATGGTGGAGGTGGGGTTATGGTATGGGCAGGCATAAGCTATGGACAAAGAACACAATTGCATTTGATCAATGGCAATTTGAATGCACACAGATGCCGTAACGAGATCCTGAGGCCCATTGTGGTGCCATTCATCTGCCGCCATCACCTCATGTTTCAGCATGATAATGCACGGCCCCATGTCGCAAGGATCTGTACACAATTCCTGGATGCTGAAAATGTCCCAGTTCTTCCATGCCCTGCATACTCACCAGACATGTCACCCATTGAGCTGTTTGGGATGTTCTGGATTGCCGAGTACGACAGCGTGTTCCAATTCCCGCCAATATCCAGCAACAGCCATTGAAGAGGAGTGGGACAACATCAACATCACCACAATCAACAGTCTGATCAACTCTATGCGAAGGAGATGTCGTGCTGCATGAGGCAAATGGTCACACCAGATACTGACTGGTTTTCTGATCCATGCCATTATCTTTATTTTCAAAAAGTATCTGTGACTAACAGATGCATATCTGTATTCCCAGTCATGTGTAATCCATAGATTAGGGTCTAATGAATTTAAGGCTGATTTCCTTATGTCAACTGTAACTCTGTACAATCTTAGAAAATTGTTGCATATATATTTTTGTTAAGTGTAGATTATCAGAGATATCTACTACAGCCCTCATCCTCCACATACAACACCCGTTCTGCCAAAGGTCCCCAAAGCGCACACATCCCTGGGTTGCTCGTCTTTCAGTTCGCTGCAGCTAGCGACTGGAACGAGCTGCAACAAACACTCAAACTGGACAGTTTTATCTCAATCTCTTCATTCAAAGACCTAATCATGGACACTCTTACTGACAGTTGTGGCTGCTTCGCGTGATGTATTGTTGTCTCTACTTTCTTGCCCTTTGTGCTGTTGTCTCTGTCCAATAATGTTTGTACCATGTTTTGTGCTGCTACCATGTTGTGTTGCTACCATGCTGTGTTGTCATGTTGCTACCATGCTGTGTTGTCGTAATGTGTGTTTTGACCAATATATTATTATTATCATTATTATAATTTTTTAAATCCCAGCCCCCGTCCCCGCAGGAGGTCTTTTGGTAGGCCGTCATTGTAAATAAGAATTTGTTCTTAACTGACTTGCCTAGTTAAATAAAAAGTGTGGCAGTTGCGGATTAGTTATCAGCAATTGCGAGCGGGTGCGAGTGAACATACGGCTGACCTGCTCATTACTAGTGCACACCTATGATGAGTGTACTGTGTACTACCCCACATTATGCTGTGGGGACATCTTTCTTGGAGACCCTTCATCCCTTTCAGAAACCAAGCAGACATGTTTCTTTGACATTCCTTAATGTATATCTGAAGGAAAATGATCTACATTGTGTTATTTGCTACATATCTGAAATGGACTGCTGGATGGCCATTCCGTCCCCAGAAAGCACTATTTGGTACAACAGCAGTAATGACTGACATCCTGTGGTACTACGGAGAAATTGAACTGCATTTCTTCAGACGAAGAACACATGAGATCCCAGCACATGTTCTAGTTGATTGGCATAATTTCTTTGTTTCCTTTCCGTATCTCATGAAAGGTTTCTGCCATGCTGACTTCACCTGTTATTTACTATCAGATTAGTGGTCATGGAGGAAAGATGAGTCAAGGTTTACGGGGAAAGGAAGCTAGTTGTGACTGACCGGCTTGATGCGGTCTTATGTAGCAAAATTTCAAATGGCGTTTTTTACATTTGATAGAAGTAGAGACTCAGAGCTCGAAAGTTGAGGAACAATGGGAAAGTAATTATGCTTTGCAAGTTGATAAACTTGTAACCTCACTTTTGAGAAAATGACCCATGAATGTTTTGGTACACCTACTGGAGAGCTCTTCTTTGTCTACACCCATTCAGCATCGTTCACACCCTCTTAAACTTTAGATCCCCCCCTCCAATCTCTTTAACGGTTCAAATGTGAGGCCATGTACTAAACAATCAAATATTTCAAGACTAAAGGCAGGTTTATACTACGAGTGTGTTTGTAAATTTAATCTGGAGGGCCAGAGTGTGCTCTGGTCGTTCATAAACGCGAAGTGTTGTCAGATTGTCTGTTCGTAAATTCAGAGCGTTTCGCTCTCGGAGCATTCAGAGCGCACACTGGACGGTCTGGCCGAGGAGTAGGGTTGATCTGAGTGTTCTGATTTAGCTTGGGTGCTTGACTACTGCTGTTAACTGGCTAACATTGGCTGGCTTGTTAGCTACTTCCAGACACAAATGAAAGAACAGCTTACGCTGACCATTTTACTTGCCCTAGCAGAGCTGACTAGGCAGTTATATGTTATCCAGAGCATTGGTGACTGCAACTGTGCTGCTGGCAACAATTTAATTACGCTTTTTTGGTAACATTTTACTGACACCAGCCATATTCAACTGGTATTGAGCGTTCGTAAATTCGTCAGTTATTCTGTGCTCTGGCACACTCAGACGAGGGCTCTGAAAATCGGAGTAGATAGCCAAAGCGAATTTACCAGCTACCTCTATCCACAGTTGTCGCAGTGACATCCTGAACATTCTATTGAAATAGTTACTTGCATAGTGGAGTCTTTTATTTTGACATGTAGATAGCTAGCTAAACAATGAGCCATAATCCCAACTCATAACGTTAGTACCATCCATGAATCTGCAGGTAGCGAAACCACCAGGTTCAATGTTAGCTAGCTAACTTGGGCTATAACTAGCAATACAAATGGCTCTGCGATTAGAATACTATTACTCCGCAGATCATACACGTAACGTTAGCTAGCAAGATAGCCAGCTAGCTAACAGTTGACTTTCTGACTAAATTAGAAACGGGTAATATCTGAAAATGTAGCTAGCTAGACTATCTTACCCGTATACATGGATGGACGCTTCCCCCTTCTGTCACGGGTGCCATGGTTGCCCTTAGTTTGAAGATGTAATCCGGAGACAGGTGTTTTATACAACAGCCTTCTGTGTGTTATTTGCAATCAAACTGCAGAATGTTCTCCATCTCCTTAGCTATCATACTCTAGTTCCACTGATTTCAAAACTCGGTCTTCTAGAAAGTGGAGATCCACACTTATGCAATTTTACTACGCGATACCTTTCAAAAAAGCAGCGTTAGAAAGGATTACCTACACATACTGACCAGCTCATATTATAGACAGAAGTGTGCTACATTGGAGACCAATACAAACTCATCTCTTGGCATGTCCAGCCCACTCTTTATCTCAGCCAATCATGGCTAGCCGGAAGGTTGCTGTTTTTTCGTGGCTAAACCAACTAGGCTCGTAATTTTAACAATTGTATTCGTATTTACAGATGGCATACAAGCTTGTTATTAAGGCACATGAAAGTTCACATGGTCCAGAAGACATTTCTGGCAAAAAATGCATTTTGATAAAAAAAATTAAGCATTTATGTTCAAATGGCTCTCCTGTGAAGTAGTGATGCAGTGACCTAGTTTCCTGAAATGAGTCACAGTTAGGTAAGAGACACAACTTAGTCTTTTACAGTGCATTTGGAAAGTATTCAGACCCCTTTACTTTTTCCACATTGTGTTACGTTACAGCCTAATTCTAAAATGTATTAAAAAAAAAAATTCCCTCGTCAATCACACACAATACCCCAAAATGACAAAGCAAGTTTTCTTTGTTGCAAATGTATAAAAAATAAAAACTGATATCACATTTACATATGTTTTCAGACCCTTTACTCAGTACTTTGTTGAAGCAGCTTTAATGCTAAAAGCTTGGTACACCAGTATTTGGGGAGTTTCTCCCATTCTTCTCTGCAGATCCTCTCAAGCTCTGTCAGGTTGGATGGTGAGCATTGCTGCACAGCTATTTTCAGTTCTCTCCAGAGATGTTCGATCAGGTTCAAGTCCGGGCTCTGGTTTGGCCACGCATGGACATTGAGACTTGTCCTGAAGCCACTCCTGCGTTGTCTTTGCTGTGTGCTTAGGGTTGTTGTCCTGTTGGAAGGTGAACCTTTGAATCAGTCTGAGGTCTTGAGCGCTCTGGAGCAGGTTTTCATCAAGGATATCTCTGTACTTTGCTCCGTTCATCTTTCCCTCGATGCTGACAAGTCTTCCAGTCTCTGCCACTGAAAAACATCCCCACACCATGCTTCACCGTTGGGATGGTGCCAGGTTTCCTCCAGACGTGACGTTTTGCCATTTAGGCCAAAGAGTTCATTCTTGGTTTCATCAGACCAGAGAATCTTGTTCCTCATGGTCTGAGAGTCCTTTAGGTGCCTTTTGGGAAACTCCAAGCGGGCTGTCATGTCCCTTTTACTGAGGAGTGGCTTCTGTCTGAATGCTGGAGTGCTGCAGAGATGGTTGTCCCTCTGGAAGGTTCTCCCATCTCCACAGAGGCACACTGGAGCTCTGTCAGAGTGACCATCAGGTTCTTGGTCACCTCCCTGATCAAGCCTCGTCTCCCCTGATTGCGCAGTTTGGCCGAGTGGCCAGATCGAAGAGTGTTGGTGGTTCCAAACTTCTTCCATTTAAGAATGATTGAGGCAACTGTGTTCTTGGGGAAATTTTTTGGTACCCTTCCTCAGATCAGTGACTCGACACAATCCTGTCTCGCAGCGCTATGTACAAGTCCTTCGACATCATGGTTTGGTTTTTGCTCTGACATGCACTGTCAACTGTGGGCCCTTATATAGACAAGTGTGTGCCTTTCCAAATCATGTCCAATCAATTGAATATACCACAGGTGGACTCCAATCAAGTTGTAGAAACATCTCAAGGATGATCAATGGAAATAGGATGCACCTGAGCTCAATTTTGAGTCTCATAGCAAAGGGTCTGAATACTTATTTAAATAAGGTATTTAATAAATGTCCAAAAAGGTTTTTAAAAAATCTGTTTTCGCCTTGTCATTATGGGGTACTGTGTGTAGATGAGGGGAAAAAAATATTTCTATCAATTTTAAAATAAGTCTGTAACGTAACAAAATGTGGAAAAAGGGAAGGGGTCTGAATACTTTCCAAATGCACTGTATATACTTAGTGTGTCATGCCCTCATCAGTATGCAACCAATTGGCCGAATGAGCATATACTTTACATTGCCCCTATTCTTAGACTAAAGGCTACGTGGCCATTGGGGATTTAGACTTAAAGCCACATTACATCCATCTTTATATATTTTCACAGCATTGTGATTCAATCGGTTTAATGAATGTGGAAGCAGCACCCTTATACTTTATGATTTAAAACCAAATGGCTATTGTATTTTTGCATATGGATTTTTAGCAAGGATCCACAATGCTGTTTGCAAAATCTGTCATAAAACAAATGGTTACGGCTCCATTTATTTAAAGACAGTGAGATTTACAACAGCTATCATGTCGTGGGGCCAAACAACATAGAGCTGTCAAGTGCTGCCTTCATTCATTCCTGATGTACAGTCGTGTGAAAAAGTAAGTACACTCCCTGGAAAGTTGCCTTTCATTTTCATATTTGGACAGATGGATATGTAATCTTCACTTCAACACTATTGACAACAGTGAAAGATTATACTTTGCAATCATTTATTCATCAAAAATCAACAGAAATGCAATTCCATAGTGCGGAAAAAATAAGTACACCGCTAGCTTCAATAGCTTGTGTTGCCCCCTTTGGCTGAAATAATTTAATGTAGCCATTTCTTGTAACTTTTTATCAGTCTCTTACATCGACTGGGAGGGATTTTTGCCCACTCTTCTTTACGGTACTGCTTCAACTGTGTCATGTTCGAGGGCTTTCATGTGCGCACGGCCCGCTTCAAGTCCCCCCACAGCATTTCGATAGGATTGAGATCTGGGCTTTGACTCTGCCATTCCATAACCCTCCATTTCTTATTTTTGAGCCATTCTGTTTGTCAGGAATCAAGGTAAGACCCAGATGCAGACAGTCGAAGTAACAATCTTTATTGTAGCAACAGGGGCAGGCAAGACAGGTCAAGGCAGGCAGGGGTCGAAGATCCAGGGTAAGGCAAAGGTACAGGATGGCAGGCGCACTCAGGATCAGGGACGTAAATTCTGACCCCAACTAGCCTTGGGTAGGTAGCCCCTCAGAAAATAGTTGTGACCTGTACGATGTACAGTACTTTGTCTAATTTGTCTTGTGCTCTATTGCCACAATGATACACAGCTCTTCACGGACAGAGGCCTAATCACCAGGTGGCTTATACAGTGTCTTTGGAACACCCTGACCAGTAAGGAGCCACTTGTTATCTGCTGATAGCAGGCACCGCTCGGCTGAATAATTTATGCAGACATTCCGACACACTGACTCAGAACACGGCCCGAGGAGGGAGAAGAGTGGGAAAAGGTTCCTGTGTGTCGTGACTCATGTTCAGTCAAGTGGCTTTCTACTCAGGCTGTAGTGCCATGCTCCATTTAACAGGTGAAAAGGCTGCTCTGGGGACAGAGGGAAAACATGCAACAATGGACTACACTGCTCTCACTATTCATTACAGTTATGCTGAGTTGGCTCTTCCCTAGAGTATTGACAATTCCCATTTTAAAAGTGCTGAACTCTCATTTGGGAAATAATTACCATTAGTGCATAATTAATAGTGTAGTATGAAAATAAATGGTAATTGTATTACATTATTAGGATACAGCAGCCCTTTCAGGTTATTTTATTCTTTACATGCTTATTGTAGATTAGTTTGTGGGATGAGGTTGTGTATCCTAGCTTACACTAACATGCAGAGCCGGTTTGAATATAGAAGTGATCCTTTATTTACATTTGATGACGCATTATTGATATCAAACTGCCCGTATTTCCAGTGTATACAAGATGGATGTTACAAAACAAAATGCAGTGAATGAAACAATGTTGTCTGTTTTATTTCTGTTAGTCATGTTACTTAGTAACCAATTTAATGTGTCATAAATAGAAAACCAAACAAAATAGACTTCTCAGTTAAGATGTCGGAGAGCTCATCGTTTCATGGCACATACAGAAGGTAACTTCACACTGCAGATTCAATAATTCCAGCGTTTCTCTTCTCCCCAGTTCACATGCGTACAGTTCTCATTTCCCTGGTAGTTATCAGGCTGTATGTTGTCCCAGTCGCGGTTGTAAAACCTGGACCCGTCACTCCACAGCCAAAGGCACTCCTGGGTAGCCTATGTCTGCAGACCTCGAGAGGTGGGTTCTGTTCCAACGTAGTTTCCCTTGACACCCATGTCCTCTATATACACTCTAAAAATGTGGGGTTCAACAAGGGTTCATCTAAAAGCCTCAAAGTTCTTCGAAAAACTTTAGGGTTCTTGGCTCTGAAAATTGCCCCCAAAAGGTTCTTGCAAGAACGACAAAGGAGGTGGGGTTCATCAAGGAACCTACTTAATTGGTGGGTTTTCTTGCAGGAACCCAACTGCCCAACTGAAACACTTTGATTTTAATTTGAAAGGACAGCATGTGCAGGCACTTAACTGGAACATTTTAAGATCTCCTCAATTTAAGGTTTGTCCCTTGTATGATCTAAATTGATTGTTTTATGATGATACCATCTATCTTTTCATATATGGCAAATCTTTCTAAAACCCAAAATGGATACAATTCAATGGATATCAGTCAAAGAGAGGTAAGAATATGTAGACTATAAGAATATGTTGAAGGCTAGCCGTATTGGATGCAGATGACTGAACTGCTCACTTTTGTGTCTGTGTTTGCAGGAGGAGGCGTACAAAGGAATGTCAATTGATATTATGTTATGCAGAGCACATTTACCATCCTCCTCTCTTACCTCTTCAAAGGATGTCCCATAGGCCTCTACGTTATGGACAAGGCATGTGTATGAAAACCATTATCAAAACTGATTTTTTTTCATTAACATTTACTACAAAAACAAAGGTATGAATACTGTTGTGTGCATGTTTTGTTAATCATCTGTATAATTTCTATTTCTGGGATTCACAGACTTCACCCTCCCTACACCTCTGATGAATATAACAGGAAACAAGTTTAATCACCATGCACTGCAAAATCATTCTGGGCTGTGGATACAGAGAACATCAACACGCCAGAGGACATACCCAATATACTTGGGGCTGGGAGTTTACCTCATATTTCGATTTTTGAATTCTGCTTTGCCACTAAAATCATAATAAACACTGACAACTAAAATATGGTGTTATTGTTATGCATATTATTATTATTATTTATTATTAATTATAATACTAGGGGAGGGCGGGGGGTAGTGAAAAAAAATTACCCAAAAGTTTCGTTGAGG
The DNA here is from genome assembly GCF_002910315.2 of Salvelinus sp. IW2-2015. NCBI lineage: Eukaryota > Metazoa > Chordata > Actinopteri > Salmoniformes > Salmonidae > Salvelinus > Salvelinus sp. IW2-2015. The sequence goes on along the minus strand of NC_036840.1, from coordinate 29,401,266 downwards.
AACCATTAAAAGGGTTTCCCCCACTGTTTCAATTTGAAGAACCCTTAAGGCATACTCCAGGAACCTTTTCCTTTTAGAGTGTAGGAGGAACGTGTTTCACGTCAGTCTCCTGTAAGAGTAAGGATCCGTGGATTTGCCGTCTCCTGTAGGGGTTCAAGAGGATGAAGTTGGGCCTCTAGTAAGGGCTTTGTGTCGCTGAGTGCGAAGACAGTGCTCACAAGTAGGAGACAGCGCTGTCAACTTCCCCATGGCATTAGTCTCCTGTTAGAGAGGGTTCTGTTCATCCGCAGAGGGAGGGGAGCACCTTTTTATACAGTACAGGTAGCTTTGAAGGCCACGTGGAAGTTAACTATTGTTTGAAATTAACGTGCGAAGCTGAAATGTTTACAAGCGATTCACATGGCAAAACAGGTTCATATCTACTTCCTTGTTTCTTCTGATGCTGTATGAATGAAACATTTGGATAAAACAATGTTCAGTGTTTACACAGTAAAAAAAAAAAGGCAGTCGACTGCGTTATGAATTCCCTCAGTTTAATGTTGTCTCATAGCCTTTGTTTTTAACCTGACCCCAACATTGGCTTCCTTGATCTGGGCTTTGTATCGTCTTAAGATTTTCCCAATGGTATATCATATGACTTGATATGGTCAACGAGGTCGTGGTATCAGTTTCCCGGGCTTGTGAGCGGTACAGTAGTGTCTGAGCACAAGCGCACAATAATCCATGGCGCTCCTCTCTGTGAAGCGTTCTGTTGAAAATAGCACAAATTGTGGTGTACTAAACTCAATGGCTGGCTGGCTCAGAACCTCCTTAGATTGAATGCTGCAGGTGATTTCTTTGAGGAGATGATTTGCTATGTCCTGTGTTCTGCTATATTTAACTGCTCCTGTTTTGATGGACGACAAGGTTACAGTACTTGTGAATATGTGGGTGACGTGAAGTGCGCTRGGCCTAGATACACTCAGCTCAATGGTGCTTCTGTCTGGCCCTGCTGTGGCTACCCACTGACCTGTTGTCATGGAACCACAGGGCTTCTGACCACAATGACATTGTGCAGCTGGGCATGATGACAAGCAAGCGTGTACACGCATGGTAACAAACTTGTAGAGCAAACTCTTATTTAAGCCAAGCACTTGTTGATAAAACTAACACAACATCAGTTCCGTTGTGCATACTTGCTTGGACATAAACTGGACTTGTTTTTTAAGTGAGAAATGAAATGATAGATTATCTTGGAAAGTACAGTAGGGCGGGCCAGGGAATTGTAAATATACGACTGTTCCCCTCATCTGGGAGAAAACAACTTTGGTAAAACTTTCTATGAACCATAGTGCATTATGAATGCATTCATAGTCCCATCACCCATGATGCTTTAAAAATCTGGGTGTAAGCATCTATAACAGGTTGTGGCTAATGTAATGGCCTGTATTAACACACTATTAGGTGCAATATCCAGAAATCACCATTTCCTGGTTGCTAAAATTTGAATAGTTTGCCTAATTTTAGTTTGTGACAAAACAAGCAATGTATCATTGTACCATCTAAATCACTGTGAAATATATTTTCAATAACCCAGAATATTGTATTTTCAGCTGTTTGAAGCTGGTGTACAAAACCTAAAGTAAAAGACGCACACATTTCACTTAAGAAGCAATAGATATAGCGCACATAGAACAGATCTACCACTTCTTAGACTTGCTTTCAATGACAATGAGTTATAGATCTGTCACTTTTCTATGTGAATTTAGTCGGGTCGCCCCCAAAAAATATACATATTGCAGCTTTAACACAAATCATCACAAACCTAGGAAGTGTTCACAGAAAGTGATATTAAACCTGTCATGGAGTTTCGAGGACTTGAGCCAAGGCATGTTCTAATGCCTTCATGTCGATGCTGTTAGCTCTCAGTAATGGCCTCCCTAATGGGTTCTACTGTAGCATTATCCTCACATTGGCTTTATGGAAATTCAGAGCTGGGGTGTAGATGAGCGTATTGTTTTGAAATGTGTGTTCCATCTAGGCCTGACCCCATTTAGTTGACTGATCGATTGTTTGGTCGATAGGCTGTTGATTGGCCAAGCATTTTCTTTAGTTGAGCAGTTGCAAAAAATGTTAATAAAATGTATGGTACATGTCTTGATTGACACCTGTTTCAAAGGGTTAATCCACTATGGAGGCCATGGGGATGGCACACCAGTATCACAGGTAGTACATTTTACCGTTAATTCCCATAATTTCTAATCTACAATGTTTGTTTGGTTAACCTAATTTCTGTTAATGCATTCAATATAGTATTATTATTACAGTCTTACAGTTCTCCATGTCAGAGTGGACACGTTGTTTGCAGAGTGTACAACCTATGCTACACTTGTGAGAAACAAGTTTTGGTTTATTTCATTCCACATACGAGTTATCAATTCATTCATTGTATTTTGTTTGGAGTGCTCCTGTCAATGTTGAGTAAGGACGCGCACCTGAATACGCATAGAAGTAGGCCTTGGCTATCTGCCCTGCGTGCAAACGTAGACTTATAAATGTGCCCATTTGGGGATCTGATGGTATTTCTAATTGTCTTAACTCACCACCACAAATGAACTGTGGAGCTTCTCAAAGTAATTTTTTCGTCACTTCAAACTTGCTGTAAACGAAGTCTGTTTTTACGTCCATTGAGAATGACAATAGTTCTTCAAAGTAGCCCATTTGAGAAATCTTTCCAGCTCTCTCTTTTGATAACCACTCGGCGTGAAAGGGAAAACAAATGTCATGCTGTGATCTGGTGGAATTGTCATAAAATAGGCTTACCTGATTATCTCTTGCGCAAATACAGCTGTGTCTGTCTGGAGCTCACTGCCCGGGGAACTCCCAGGGTCCAGAATATTTTATATGGTGTTGCAGGTTTGTTAGTGCAAGCCTGGACCAAATTAATAGTTGATAAAATGTTTAAAGTTCCTTGCAGACAGGCCATGCATATCCAGTGTGATTTATTTTTATATTTTCTACCTGCAGGCTGCAATGTTTATATTTGTTGGCTTTACGTAGTCTATTTTTACATGGTTGGCGATGGTAATAGAAGTTAAGGCCATCACTAGCCAGCTACCACCCGGTTACTCGGTTGAGTAACCTGATTTTATTCACCTGTCAGCAACGGGAATGGCTGAAAGAGCTGAATCCACTAATTATTTAAAGGGGTGTCCACATATATTTGTATATGTACCAGCTTTCTCTTGTCAACATATAGTTTACCTTTTCTCAGATGTTCTTTGTTTTGGTGGTAGCGTCACTATTACCCCAGGGAATTTAGCAGTCTAATGAGCGCATGGTGTTGGGGCTTGATGATTTCGTAAAATGGATACTCATGGAAGGCCCAGTCCTTTTCCCACATTTTACAAGTTGTGCACGAGAGCTTGCAAGGTGAATGCATCATGTCCTAGACTGGAAAAGGTCAGCTGTTGATGTGGACCTGCATTCAAATTCCTGATTTAAATTTTAAAAAGTTATCATAACAACAGAGGATCTCATGTAAGACTGAACGCTGATGTTTTTGGCAGAAATCATTGCCTACTGTTTATTTTTAAGTCCCTGAAATATGCTTGACCGGAATGAATCATTGAGTGTCTTGCTGCATGTGGCAGGGCTGCAAGATTAATCAAATTCTGATTGAAATTGCGATATTGACATGTGCAATACCCATATCGCAAGAGGCTGCGATTTTCTCCTTTGATACTATGTTAATACAACAAAAAACTGGACTACGTGCCTCCTCTAATGACATGCGCTAGACTACGTTCATTCACTCTCTACATGCACAGAGGATGCTGACCAATCACAAGCGGGCTCTTTCTCTCTCTCTCTGCATGACATGCACATGCTGACCAATCTCAAGTGTCCCCGCTAAGAGTGCACAATGAAAGATGCTGCTGAGGAGAGATAGGGCTTCACCTCAGTGTGTCGGAAAACCTGAGTGCTGATAAGAGCTAATGAAAAAACATCCCGCAGCCACATAGAAATCACCGAGGCTATCACCTACTGTACAGTGCATTTGGAAAAGATTTATGCCACTTGACTTATTCCACATTTTGTTGTTATAGCCTGAATTCAAAATGGATTGAATACATATTTTACCTCACCCATTTATACACAGTACCCTATAATGACAAAGTAAAAACATGTTTTTAGAAATGTTTGCAATTTTATTGAAAATTAAATACAGATATCTCATTTACATACTGTAAGTATTCACACCCCTGAGTCAATACTTTGTAGAAGCACATTTGGCAGTGATTACAGCTGTGCCTTTCTGGGTAGGTCTTTAACAGATTTCCACACCTGGATTACGCAACATTTGCCCATGATTATTTTCAAAATTCTTCAAGCTCTGTCAGATTGGTTGTTGATCATTGCTAGACAACCATTTTCAGTTCTCGCCATAGATTTTCAAGTAGATTTAATTCAATACTGTAACTCGGCCACTCAGGAACATTCATTGTCTTCTTTGTAAGTAACTCCAGTGTACAGTTGAAGTCGGAAGTTTACATACACCTTAGCCAAATACATTTAAACTCAGTTTTTCACAAGTCCTGACATTTAATCCTCGTAAAAATTCCCTGTTTTAGGTCAGTTAGGATCACCACTTTATTTTAAGAATGTAAAATGTCAGATTAATAGTAAAGAGAATGATTTAGCTTTTATTTCTTTCATCACATTCCCAGTGGGTCAGAAGTTTACATGCACTCAATTAGCATTTGGTAGCATTGCCTTTAAATTGTTTAACTTGGGTGAAATGTTTTGGGTCGCCTTCCACAAGCTTCCCATAATAAGTTGGGTGAATTTTGACCCATTCCTCCTGACAGAGCTGGTGTAACTGAGTCAGGTTTGTAGGCCTTCTTGCTCGCACATGCTTTTTCAGTTCTGCCACAAATGTTCTATGGGATTGAGGTCAGGGCTTTGTGATGGCCACTCCAATACCTTGACTTTGTTGTCCTTAAGCCATTTTGCCACAACTTTGGAAGTATGCTTGGGGTCATTGTCCATTTGGAAGACCCATTTGCGACCAAGCTTTAACATCCTGACTGATGTCTTGAGATGTTGCTTCACTATATCCACATAATTTTCCTACCTCATGATGCCATCTATTTTGTGAAGTGCACCTCCTGCAGCAAAGCACCCCCGCAACATGATGCTGCCACCCCCGTGCTTCGCGGTTGGAATGGTGTTCTTTGGCTTGCAAGCCTCACCGTTTTTCCTCCAAACATAACGATGGTCATTATGGCCAAACAGTTCTATTTTTGTTTCCTCAGACCAGAGTTAATTTCTCCAAAAAGTACGATATTTTCCCCCATGTGCAGTTGCAAACCGTAGTCTGGCTTTTTTATGGCGGTTTTGGAGAGGTGGCTTCTTCATTGCTGAGCGGCCTTTCAGGTTATGTCGATATAGGACTAATTTTACTGTGATATAGATACTTTTGTACCTGTTTTTCCTCCTGCATCTTCACAAGGTCCTTTGCTGTTGTGCTGGGATTGATTTGCACTTTTCGCACCAAAGTACGTTCATCTCTAGGAGACAGAATGTGTCTCCTTCCTGAGCAGTTTGACGGCTGCGTGGTCCCATGGTGTTTTTACTTGCGTACTATTGTTTGTACAGATGAACGTGGTACCTTCAGGCGTTTGGAAATTGCTCCCAAGGATGAACCAGACTTGTTGAGGTCTATCATTTTTTCCCCTGTGGTTTTGGCTGATTTCTTTTGACTTTTTCATGATGTCAAGCAAAAAGGCACTGAGTTTGAAGGTAGGCCTTGAAATACATCAACAGGTACACCTCCAATTGACTCAAATGATGTCAATTAGTCTATCAGAAGCTTCTAAAGCCATGACATCATTTTCTGCAATTGTCCAAGCTGTTTAAAGGCACAGTCAACTTAGTSTATGTAAACTTCTGACCCACTGGAATTGTGATACAGTGAATTATAAGTGAAATAATCTGTCTGTAAACAACTGTTGGAAAGATTTCTTGTGTCATGCACYAAGTAGATGTCCTAACCGACTTGCCAAAACTATAGTTTGTTAACAAGAAATTTGTGGAGTGGTTGAAAAATGAGTTTTAATGACTCCAACCTAAGTGTATGTAAACTTCCGACTTCAACTGTATATTTGGCCTTGTGTTTTAGGTTATTGTCCAACACTTTGTATTGAGGACAAAAAGCAAATTGCTTTTCCACATTTTTTGCCGAATTACTTTATTGACCTGTTGTAAACAGGGAGCATGTTTTGGAATCTTTTTATGCTGTGCAGGCTTCCTTTTCACTCTGTAAATTAGGAAAGTATTGTGGAGTAACTACAATGTTGTTGATCCATCCTCAGTTTTCTCCTATCACAGCCATTAACTGTTTTAAAATCTCCGTAAGTGTTTTAAAATCACCACTGGAATCATGATGAAATTCCTGAGTGGTTTCCCTCCTCTCCGGCAACTGAGTTAGGAAGGACGCCTATACCGTGCATTCATTAAGTTTTCAGACCCCTTGACTTTTTCCACATTTTGTTACGTTGCAGCCTTATTTAATTTTTTTACTCATCAATCTACATACCCAAGAAGAACTCGACGCTGCCAAAGGTGCTTCAACAAAGTACTGAGTAAAGGGTCTGAATAGCTATGTAAATAAGGCATTTCTGTTTTCTGTTTTTAATACATTTGCAAAAATGTCAAAACAAGTCATTATGGGGTATTGTGTGTAGATTGAGGATTTTTTAAATCCATTTTAGAATAACAGTGGAAAAGGGAAGGGTTCTGAATACTTTCCGGATACACGGTATTTTTGTAGTGACTGGGTGTATTGATACACCATCCAAAGTGTCATTAATTACTTCATCATGCTCAAAAGTAAATTCAATGTCTGGCATTGGAAAACCTCCCTGGTCTTTGTAGTTGAAACTGTTTGAAATGCACTGCTTGACTGAGGGACCTTACAGATAATTGTATGTGTGGGGTACAATAGTGTTAAACACTCTTATTGCACACAGTGAGTCCATGCAAGTTATGTTACTTGTTAAGGAAATTCTTACTCTTGAATTTATTTAGGCTTGCCATTTCAAAGGGGTTGACTACTTGACTCAAGACATTAAAGCTTTTCATTTTTTATTAATTTCAAATAATTTCTTAAAACATAATTACACTTTGAGATTGTTTGTAGGCCAGTGACAAAAAATCTAAATGTAATACATTTTAAATTCTGCCTGTAATGTGGAAAAAGTCAATGGGTGTGAATACTTTCTGAAGGCACTATCTATCACATGATTCCTGTTTACACAGTCCGCAAAGACATCTTCAAGAAGATGATAAACAAGCTGGACAGGAGATCCAAGATTCATTCCATCTCGCACATATTTCTTCCAAATCGCCGTCCCAACATTGTATAACAAAGTTAAGGGACAAGTTGAAACCGATCTTGATTATTACGCGACTATAATAGACCTTTAGTAGTAGAACAACCAATACCTACATTCTTTTGACACTATTGATGAGGAGTTTGAACTGCAAAGGTCGGTGCTTGCAAACATCATCGGCTACTTCCTCAGAGATCACACAGGAGAAAACATCGCTCTGGGGTTGCGAGAAGCTTCAGCCACCTGGGTCCTGAACGAAGAGCAGCAAGTGTGCATAAGGCCATCGCATTGAATGACTGAACCAGACTCCAATGTTTTGGACTCAGTCTGCATCTTGCTATCGGTAGGCTGTGTTTCATGTTTTTAAGGCACTGATTTATAATTGAAATTATAATGATGATTGAGCCTACTTATACATTACACAATCATAAGCTTCCTATTCCATCTGCAGCACATGGCTGCCCGAATAAATAATTCACTTAGGTTATTTAAGGATGGAATAGGAAGCTCATAATGGTGAAATAGGAACTCATAATGTTATTAATTAATAAGTGCTGTGCTTATGGCACACTTTTCATGATCATGTTAAAATGTAATGTTTAATAATCCTATATACTGTATTATAAGTATAACAATGTTGGAAAAGATGATTTGGTTTAGTATTCAGTTATCACAGTATGTATTACTTCATATGATCTCATTTTAGAAGGGATGTTCTCTACCTTGACAGTTGTTTTAACCATGTTGGATGGAATTACAAAGTTTTCAACCAAGTGATTTGAAAATCGCAATTGCAATATCTTTCAAAAGAAATTCGTCATTAAATATTTTGTCAATCGCGCAGCCCAAGTATGTTGGGCAAAAAACAGCTCCAGGCGATAAGACGAAGTACTAAAGATATTATATCGATCGGCCCTGTCCCCACCTTGTAGGAAAGGGAAGATTTATGGTCCAACAGGAATGAAAAATGATTAGCGCTCATCGCACCATATGCTGAAGCTGACGGCGTTAGTAAAAATATTCGCATTGTAACGGCAGTGTTATTGATTACTCAGTGGGCTGTACATCGGTCATATGGCATTATGGCAAAGCATTTACTATGGGAGAGCTCCCTCCAATGGGATCTTGAGAAATGATAGGCCATAAACTGAGATGATAGAGGAAAACAATTCTACGCTTTGGCTATGTATCAGTTTGACTCGCTCTAAAGCCGATACATTTGTCAATTTTCTTTGCTCTGCTTTCAAATACACGGGACATGTTATGAAATCCGTTGTGCCAATAGAATATCATTGCACTAACCTAAACTTGCACCGGTGTTGAGACAGGGATATGGGCAGGTCAGATACGCCATTGGGATTTTCAATTGGGCACCTTCCATCCTTAATGTTTTGTTTATGAGCCTACAGATCTCCAGGATGCTCAACAGTGAATTCTGGCATCCCAGAACCCCCCCCCCCCCRCTATATCTGCTCAGTCTCTGTGATAGCGCTTGCCACAAATCTGCGACACCCAACCTCCACTAGGCAAAGCCTCGCTGCTTTGCATCGTCTGCAAGCTCAGCATACTGTAGCCTCTTCCTCTCAAATGGCTCGTCCATAGCATCCTCCCAAGGCATTGTTATCTCTGTCAAAGTAGACAGCGCACAGAGAGTTGGACCATAGTACCAGTTCGGTCTTAAGATGGTCACAGGCTCACAGCTGTCACTGATGGAACTGTGTGGCACTGGCCCACATCTGCCAGCATTTCCCTGTTTTGGGATGGATCAAGCTGTCCAGCCTGTGTCCTTGGAGAGAGCTTTTTCCGTTTAGAAATATATCCCAAAATTAAGCTTTTGGTATTTAATATATTGTGTCAATATACTTTCAGTACATCCTTGTCAGGCATAGAAATTGGTTTGGACATTATCTTCACTAGTAGAATTTTAAGTTGGCATGGCTATATTTAGCCTTGGAAATCTTCCTAGGAAATATCCTCAAAAGAGGATGAGAATGACCAGTGTAGTAATGAACCATTGGGAAAATAAAAATACAGTAAAATATTCTTGGCTAGTTAACAGAAATACATTTGTCCTAAAGGCTTTGTCTTTCAGTTGAGGTTATTCAGAAGAAATGTCCCTTTTCTTATATGTGCATTGCATGGGTTCAGAGCATCTGTTTTGTTTTTGATGCCTAGAGGTACATTTGTATAATGTAAACTCATTTTCCGTTTCAGTTTTGCATTTAAATGGCACTGAGACTTCGACTACTGTGGCCTGGAGGAAAACGTTGTTCCAAGAGCAGTCCTAATTTAGAATTCCGGTTCGGTCTTCCCTGCTGTTGAGGAAACCTGCCAATCTCTCCAGCCGAGGACACATTGGCGCATTACAACAGCAGCTGCCAAGTCACCTCTTAAAGCATAACCTTTTAGTAAGTGACCCGTGCTATATCACTCTTTAAGTGAAGATGACAATTGTTTGTGAATGCTTTGTGAATCTGTGACGCTATAAAATGAATCTGTCTTCAGGGATGACATGAATGACATTTAGCATTCAAATGATACTTCAGTCAAGACTAAAGCATACAGAAGTCACTGTCACTTGCAGATCACTATAGGCATGCCATATATCACTGTCCTCCTCATTTGTGTTTTAAAATCTTCAGATGGAGTTTGTACATAACTCAATCATTGGGATCCCATTGTAACACCTTGTGGATGGCGTGTGTAAATATTATCCTATGTGTTTCTGTCAGAGTATAGTTGTTAAAGACCCCCACCTTGTAATGAATGAGCTACGGCACCCAGCTGAGACCCCCCCCCCCCCCTTTGAATAAGACTGAGCGTATGTCCTCCTCAATTTTGGCACAAAATGTATTACCCAAGTCTCACAACAGGCTGCTTCTCCAGTACTTAGATAATCACATTACAGCCCTGCCAGTTGATAATAGGTCCCTCAGGACCAAGAAGAGGTCAATGGCAAATGAGCAAGCTTGCTAAGTCAGGCATACATAAATATGCATGTCCAGAGCTATAGGGCTAGTCAAGGACTTGTCTATTCTGAGAGGGCCCCTCACTTTTGATTTGTCAAATGTTTTGAGGTTTTGTATTTCTGGACTTAATTGAATGGCAAGCCTCAGTTTGTCGATATACTTAGTTTTGATATTTGTAATTGGCACTTATTTAAAGTATAATTTCGACAGCTGTGTGACAGCTAGTGTCAGAATCCTCTGTGTGCGTAGTGACGTTGTCCACAATACAGGACTCCAAACTGTATGCATCATTTCAACAAACTTTATGTGGATATTACATTTGGACGATAGAGGGGGCAAGAACACACCATTATATGTATCTCTTCTTTGCAAGACTGAGGGAAATTTACTGTAGTGTTTTTGCCCTGTATGCAATTCCATTTGTAGGCGAATTATTACCAATAATGTGGACATATTCTGTTCTAAGTGAAAAATGCAATTTATTTAGGTGTTTTAAATGCTCTTAGAATTTAGCATTAATTTGGTTATCTGTGCTGTATATTGCTCAGTGTACAATCTGCTCATGTACTTAATCTGTTGGGGGAAAAAATATATATAATCATTGGAATAGGCCAAATAGTTTTTGGCGATCTTGCCAGAAAATATGATTAATGTATTGTACATCTCTGAGAAATCAATACAGCCTCATGCTTGCCACCAGAAGATGGCAGCAACCCACACATATAAGCAGTAGCCTACTTAGTGCAAGACTTGATATCAGTTGTACTGTTCTTTTTTACATAATACTGTAATACTGTATACTTCTGTAGCCTATAGGTCATCTCTATAATATGACATTTCAAGACTCAATTTATATAGTAAGGCAGGTTTAGGCTGTTGAAATCGATTATGCCTATGGTTTTTAGGCGACAGTCAATTGTCCCGTTGTTTTTGTCTTTTACTTGTACAAGTACTGTTAGATTTGATTATCCTCAGGCAACTTCTCAAATCGTCATATTGTAGACCTATAATATATATTATGTCCAGTATGAAATTGGGCACAGAGTGTATCCACAGGTTGTGCAGGTAAAATAGCATGTCATTAACAGCATTATAGCCCTAATGGCGGCTGCTTTTGAATGTGCTGCACCATTTATGTACTTTCACGGGCTATTGCTCGCTTGCACTTGGCCATGGTCTATGCAATGCCTGTGCAAGCAAGGAGGGTTCTGATACTCAGGTCAAATTGGCAATTGTATGTGTTATTCGCTAGATCTTGAATATCCTTCAGTTGGAACTTGCAACATCAGTTTGATATATAGCAGTTTAGGCCTTTTATTTTAAATGTTATATACATTTGCATAAGATTAGACGACTAGCCAATGGTTTGTCAATAGCATCACTAATGATTAACGATGACTAGGGTTGCGAAGGGAGAGTATTTTACTGGACACATTTGACGTTTATAAGTAAACTACTAGAGCTTTGGTAACTCAAGTTGTTTTGGGAATACTAAACCTTTTTGGGTACTTCAGATTATCACAGGTGTCTGTACACTGAACAAAAATATAAACACAGCTTGTAAAGTGTTGGTCCCATGTTTCATGAGCTGAATTAAAAGACCCCCCCAAAAAAGCAGTTTGTCAAAAATGTTGTGCTCAAAAATTCCCCTTTGTCATGATAATCCATCCACATAACAGGTTTGGCATATCAAGAAGCTGATTAAACGGCATGATCATTACACAGGTGCACCTTGTGCTGGGGACAATAAAAGGCCACTCTAAAATGTGCAGTTTTGTCACACAATATAATGCCACAGATGTCTCAAGTTTTGAGGGAGCGTGCAGTTGGCATGCTGACTGCAGGAATGTCCACCAGAGCTGTTGCCAGATAATTTTAAAGAATTTGGCAGTATGTCTAACCGGCCTCACTACCGCAGACCATGTGTAACTATGCCAGCCCAGGACCTCCACACCTGGCTTCTTCACCTGCGGGATCGTCTGAAACCAACCACCCGGACAGCTGATGAAACTGTGGTTTTTCACAACCGAGTAATTTCTGCACAAACTGTCATAAACCGTCTCAGGGAAGCTCAACTGCGTACTCGTCGTCCTCACTAGGGTCTTGACCTGATTACAGTTCGGCGTTGTAACCGACTTCAGTGGACAAATGCTCACCTTCGATGCACGCTGGAGAAGTGTGCTTTTCACGGATTAATCCCGGTTTCTCAGCAAAATCTTTCAAATTGTTGCGTGTTGCGTTTATATTTTTGTTCATTGTAGTTATCTCTGGTCCTCTGTGTGGCCTTATCACACGTAAAATATATAAAATCATAAGAAAATAGTAGAATGACAAAGCTGTACAACATTATTCTAAATATAAACCATCAACTTACTGAATACCATTGGTGTTTAACACAAAGCGTTAGAGATACAGAGTTCTGTGTTGTACCGTTTGGATTCGTATATTTATTTTGTGTCCGCAGATGCCAACCATTAGTCTGTGTGATTAACCGGGCTGAGTCAGAGGCGTGTTTGTGAGACAAGGCGGATCCCGAAGGGGCCCGGCTCTTTTTTTACAAAAACGTCTATGATAAGCTGAGACTCCCATGAACACGCACATGTAACACGCACATGTAACACATTGTGATGCTCACAAGCTACACAAGTCGTTAAAGGGAAGAAGATCATTGGAAATCCCTGGACATTGAGTCTGTGATACTGTGATAAGATCACTTAGTTGCTGTCCCAAACTCCAAACTCCACACAGTTGTCAATGACTAGTTGGATATTCATTTCCCAGTGAGTAAACAATATCTGTACTTACAGCATTCATATCAATACATTTTTATCAGGTTTTTGCCTTGGCTGACCTTTTTGTTGTTGACATTTGTCAATAAAATGAATGAATGTAACTTTACACTACCAGTCAAAAGTTTTAGACCACCTACTCACTCAATGGATTTTCTATATTTTTGCTATTTTGTACATTGTAGAATAATACAATGTAGAATGATGGATTGATGGATTGTCGTTTCTCTTTGCTTATTTGAGCTGTTCTTGCCATAATATGGAATTGGTATTTTATCAAATAGGGCTATCTTCTGTATACCACCCCTACCTTGTCACAACACAACTGATTGGCTCAAACACATTAAGAAGGAAAGAATTTCCACAAATTAACTTTTACAAGGCACACCTGTTAATTGAAATGCATTCCAGGTGACTACCTCATGAAGCTGGTTAAGAGAATGCCAAGAGTGTGCAAAGCTGTCATCAAGGCAAAGGGTGGCTACTTGAAGAATCTCAAATATAAAATATATTTGGATTTGTTTAACTATTATTTTGGTTACTACATGATTCCATATGTGTTATTTCATAGTTTTGATGTCTTCACTATTATTCTACAATGTTGAAAATAGTACAAATAAAAAATAAACCTTGAATGAGTAGGTGTTCTAAAACTTTTGACCGGTAGTGTACAGTATGTCAAATTGTTTTGTTTTTCCACTTGTAGCCCTGTTTGTCCTGAAAACAAAATGGTAAAGCATTCCATTGTGAGGGTAAATATTAGGGCTGGACAGATAAAGGAAATTTAGATAAAGGACAAGCAGATTTTTGCTGGGGTCTCGGGACTGATAGAATTAATATGAGGGTTTCAGCATGAAATGTCCTTTATATTTTGGTACACACTTTTATTTATTTTACTATGTCAATATATCTTTGTTAGCAATGTTTTGGTGCCAAACTGGAGGCAGTTGTGAAAAAGTTAATAGTTGGAAGAGTTTCAGAGTCATTTGAATGCAATTTATTTTTAAATTCAAATATTTAAATATTTTTTTCATTAGTTAGGCAATTTTTTTCTTGAACCATATGGTCTATCCATTAGAAACTCATGGACAAAGATATATATATAAAAAAAAAAGTTTATTATTAATTTCCAAAGTTACAATAGATTGCCAGGAGCTATTCATGACCGAAATTACCAAATATTCTGGTTACTTTTGATAAATTACCAAACCCTAATGGTGACTGGTGACATGCTACATGTTACAATACTCCCAATTCTCTATACTTCAGTACAATCCTCATCTATGCAAGTAGCTTACTAAAGTCACTTCAGTCTAAGAGCAGATGATATTCGCAAGAGTTGGCAAGGATCCTCATTGTCTCATGATTGTTTTGTTCCCAGACACATAAACTGTCTGTTTTCTGATGAAGTTGGGCCGCACATGATTAGTAAATGATGATGCAGCAATTAATATAGCATATCACTTTGTCATTAGCGGCCAGTCGTGAAATGTAGCAAAATTGTATTTATCTGATGAGATGGCACTCGAGTGAGCTTTAGCACTTGCAAATTGCTAAAAAGAAATTCAGCCTCAATGATGCGTCTTCTCCACAAAAGTTGAAATTAATATGGATTGGAATACAGTCATAGTTTTGGTGAATGCTCAGATATTGACACTCACTCTTTATACTCCGTTGGCTCGAAGATACATTTTTCTTGAAACTACCATGCAGCAACTTGAAAACACAAAAAAATGCCAGCTTATATTAAGTGGAAAATAAATCCTGGATTGGCTTTATAAGTAGGAATTCCATGTTCTGGTTATCACATGAGTACAGAAAACAACACAATAGCTCTAGGTTTCCCTCTTTTAAATTTTCTGTACAGGCTAATCAGTGAAAGTGCTGCTCCTATTCAACTTCTGCTCTTCAGGTTCTACTGCATGCCTTTCCCCTCACAGGGGGCACCAGTGCTCTCCGAGGGTCTGCCTATCCCAGCCGTCCGATGCAGAATCTCTCACCATGAGATTACATGTCAGGGTCACATCTTCCAATTCCCCCAGGTAGCTAGGCAAGCACTCCTGAAGAGTTTCTTGTTGCAGGACCATGAAAAAGAAAGCATTTTTTCAATTGAAAAATGTTTCTGCAATTTTTTTGGGTGAGCACATTGCCTGACCTTCCCTCTTGCACACTTGTTGTAGAGTTGATTGCAGATGTAATTGCTGGAGGAAAAGTGCTGTCGCAGCAGGAGATCCAGGCCTAGCGGTTTTGACGCAGTGCTGAGTGACGCTGTTAAAAATTGGTTTCTTCATTAATGCCCGTCGCCCCACGGTTTAAAAAAAAATGAACACTAGAACCGCTAAAGCAGTCATTTGGACAAGAGGTCGACCGATTATGATTTTTCAACACCGATACCGATTATTGGGGGACCAAAAAAGGCCGATACCGATTAATCGGCCGATTGTTTTATTTATTTATTTGTAATAATGACAATTACAACAATACTGAATGAACACTTATTTTAACTTAATATAACACATCAATAAAATCAATTTAGCCTCAAATATATAATGAAACATGTTCAATTTGGTTTAAATAATGCAAAAACAAATTTTTGGAGAAGAAAGTAAAAGTGCAATATGTAACGTTTAAGTTCCTTGCTCAGAACATGAGAACATATGAAAGCTGGTGGTTCCTTTTAACATGAGTCTTCAATATTCCCAGGTAAGAAGTTTTAGGTTGTAGTTATTATAGGAATTATAGGACTATTTCTCTCTATACCATTTGTATTTCATTAACCTTTGACTATTGGATGTTCTTATAGGCACTTTAGTATTGCCAGTGTAACAGTATAGCTTCCATCCCTCTCCTCGCTCCTACCTGGCCTCGAACCAGGAACACATCGACAACAGCCACCCTCGAAGCAGCGTTACCCATGCAGAGCAAGGGGAATAACTACTCCAAGTCTCAGAGCGAGTGACGTTTGAAACGCTATTAGCATGCACCCCGCTAACTAGCTAGCCATTTCACATCGGTGACACCAGCCTAATCTCGGGAGTTGATAGGCTTGAAGCACAGCGAAGAGCTTCTGGCAAACCGCAGGAAAGTGCTGTTTGAATGAATGCTTACGAGCCTGCTGCTGCCTACCACCGCTCAGTCAGACTGCTCTATCAAATCATAGACTTAGTTATAACATAAAAACACACAGAAATACGAGCCTTAGGTCATTAATATGGTCGAATCCGGAAACTATCATCTCGAAAACAAGACGTTTATTCTTTCAGTGAAATATGCAACCGTTCCGTATTTTATCTAACGGGTGGCATCCATAAATCTAAAAGTTCCTGTTACAAGGTGTAAAAAAAAGAAAAGAATCGGTGTCCAAAAATACCGATTTCCGATTGTTTTGAAAATTTGAAGTCGGCCCTAATTAATCGGCCATTCCTATTAATCGGTCGACCTCTAATTTGGACTGCTCATGAATTGGATTGTTTTAATACTCAATACTTTTAAACTCTTGCCCCCCTCCATCCTCCTTGACTTTTCCTAAATAAATATAACATTGACGTTGTTAGACTCTAAATATTACCAACAGAACAGGAGCTCTAACCCGTTTTAGTTTGTCATGTTCTGAATGGTTTCCCCCCGCTGCCCCTCCTTATCCTGACAGTAGGGCCTGCTCTGCTCCTTCTCCCGACAGTAGGGCCTGCTCTGCTCCTTCTCCCGACATTAAAGGTGCCTTGCCCAGTTGATTATCACCCTCGATAATTGCCACAACTTAACTAACAACTAACTTTCACACATATAATATATTTTTTTAATGAAGTAAAGGAGAATGAGTGAGGGGACGCGAACGATGCATAGTTATTTAATCATCAATTGTGAATGAAGAACAGGGCAGACCATTGTATTGATCTATTCTAATTATAATCTCAAAATGGTATGTACCCTATATCGGTCCACCTAATCTAAGCAGTCTTATCTTTCTACTCTGGACTTTACAATGGCAAAAAGACCAAGTGGGGTGGATTCACATGCTGCGTTAGGGTTGCTACAAAAACTGAATGAAAATGACTCATGGTGGGGAAAAAATGTATCATGACGTCTCTGATGATTTATTATTCTGAGCCGCAGCCTGCATAACCTACACCTCTGAGGCTTATAAGCACAATAAAGCCAGAACGTTGCGGAAGTGACGGGCAGATTAGCAGCAACATGTCATCACTGAGAGAGCAGGCCCTACATGTCAAGCAAAGAACATCAGCAACACACTCACAAGCTTTGTTTTATATGACATTGGCATGCTCCAACTGATGCCATTGTGGGAAGACACACTCTTTGAGCACGAGCTGACAATAATTGACTGCTGTCATGTTTTCATCATTTGACCATGCGTCTTGGTGTTGGGGATATTCATTTTATTTTGTTGTTATAAACAGTTACCGTGTTCCAAACCATATGCTTTCTGTTTCATAGTTGTAACAAAGGCACTCCACAAATAACATTTATTGAACACTTGAATGCTGGTCTTTTTAGTAGTTTTTCATTTTTACATATAGCCTACAGTAACAAACTAATAAATGCTATTGTGCTATTTGAAATATATATTTGTTTATTTATAATGTTACCTAACACCTTCATAAACACAACCAAATGAATAGTTTTGCGTTGGCATATATGAAATGTATTAATTACACTGTTAGAATGTTGCGGTCAAAATGACTGCTCATTAGCTTGAAAAGGGGGGTAATGTAGAGTGAATATATATATTTTTTATAGTAATGAACAGACCAAGTAAAGACAAGACAGGACAGGACAGTAGCGTTTCTGATGTATTTCCCTTATGGATCAGTAACTTTCATTCAGCAGATACTGTGTCATGCTTACTTGGTTCTTCCATTCCACTTTTCCAGAGTTGGAGGCCTCAATGGAATTAAATTAGTCATTTAAACACTCTTATCCCGAGGGGCGCAGCCATGGGTGGGCCTGGGAGGGCATAAGCCCACCCACTGGGGAGCCAGGCCCAGCCAATCAGAATTTGTTTTCCCCCACAAAAAGGCTTTATTACAGACAGAAATACTCCTCAGTATCATCAGCTGTTCGGGTGGCTGGTCTCAGACGATCCCACAGGCGAAGAAGCTGGATGTGGAGTGCCTGGCGTGGTTACACGTGGTCTGTGGTTGTGAGGCCGGTTGGATGTACTGCCAAATTGTCTAAAATGACGTTGGAGGCGGCTTATGGTAGAGAAATTAATATTCAATTATTTTGCAACAGCTCTGGTGGACATTCCTGCAGTCAGCATGTCAATTGCACGCTCCCTCAAAACCTGAGACATCTGTGGCATTGTGTTGTGTGACAAAACAGCATATTTTAAAGTTTCCTTTTATTGTCCCCAGCACAAGGTGCACCTGTGTAATGACCATGTTGTTTAATCAGCTTCTTGATATGCCAAACGTGTCAGGTGGACGGATTATCTTGGCAAAGGAGAAATGCTCACTAACAGGGATGTACACAAATTTGTTGCCAAAATTTGAGAGAAATAAGATTTTTGTGCAAATGGAACATTTCTGGGATCTTTTTATTTCAACTCATGAAACATGGGTTGAAATACATGTTTACACTTTACATGTTGCATTTATATTTTAGTTCATTATAGAATGGGAGTTAAAACCAGATATCGGGATAGTTGGATGACTCAATATAAAGCACTGCATGCAGCCGTACTTGTTACAAAACGCTAAAACCAACAACCACACATCTGAAATTGGATACATTGTAAACACAGGTCCAACGAGGAAAAACATAGATAGCTGGCTGATTTTGTTTTTGCAGAGACATATTCTAGCAGTATCTTCTGATGACCGAACCTTAACGTGATGAACATGAATTTCTCCAGTCCTTCAGTGTTGCAGTCATGTCACAAGTGGCGCTATGCTGTCAAATCCTCCTACATGTTTCTAGTTTGACCAGCAACTGGCATTGTTGAATTTGGTTGTTATAATGGCAGATTTGCTAGCAACAAACTATTTAGCTGGCTTCTGCATAGTGTTTAATTTGCAATGCAATGTCGACTAATGTAATGAACAGTGTCCTGACGTGACGAGAGAGCAAATGTTCTAAGCCAGGCGAGATCGTGCATCATCATCTCATTGTTACGGTCGGATGTATCTAAATACATGTCACTAGAAAACAACTTAAACAACTTAAACAAACGCAAATGCAGCCATATTGCTGTTATTCTGTCTGCAGAGGTTGATGTGACTGTGTTAGCCGTAGTTGGCTAACTAGCAAGCAAAGGATAAGAACGTAGCCAGCCACCATGGCAACGGAACATAAAGAACGAATGACTGGGTCACGTCCATAGATTAACAAAAATAATTAGCTGGGTCGCGTCCATTGCGATAGAACAAAGTGGAAAGATGACAAAGTTTGAAGTCACTTATCAAAATGAAAAAAAATGTTGTTTTTACCAGTAAATATTAACGTACAGAACGTCAGCGTTTATCCATTACTGAACCCACTGCTTTTGCCCTCAACTAATATAGACTTAGGTCTTTAAGAAAAGGCCATACTCAATTGCTTACTCTATCACTTAGAAAGAAGCTACTGGTTATTTTACCAATTATCACAGTTCCTTTCTGCTGTACCATTATTAACATAATTGTAAAGTTTATAATGGCGGCACCCAAAAGGCCCCTATTGGAGTTGATTCAATTAGCGTTCTATTATTCAGTGGCATGAATAATCGTTGTTGTTCCGAAAGCCAAAAACTTCCAAAATGGAGACAAACACTTCAGTATTAGTTTTCATTCATGCACAATGAGACTGGCAGTCCTTTTCCCCACTTGTCTGGAGCCCGTCACAACAGAACCCTGCGCTGCGTGACGATAAACAGGATTAGCGGCTAAACACGGCTAACAAGGGCTTAGTTCAGAATGGGCGACTCTGGCTAACGGAGCAGTCTGCAAAACAGGTCAAAGTATCCCGACGACAGACAATAGGCCTCGCCGCTGTCCTAGGATACGTCAACCGAGACGTCTGCGAGCACATGACTCTAAATCGTCGGTATGTCCCGCCATGTCCTCGCCATGCGCTCGTCTGTCCTTTCTCTAGGTTGGGGTTCATTATATCTACATCATTAAAGCTGCATTTTTTCCCCAATCGTTTTCTGCAGCAGTGTATTTGGTAGTCAGTGGACTGTGTACAATTGGAGGTTGGTGGCACCTTAATTGGGGAGGACGGGCTTGTGTTCATGGATGGAGCGGAATTAGTGGAATGGTATCATATATATCAAACACATGGTTTGATGCCATTTATTTTACTCCGTTCCAGACATTATTAGGAGCCCCTCAGCAGCCTCCACTGCTGTGTACCATTGTACTATTAGCAAATCTGTCGTTTTCATATTTGAGACCTCATTAATGTCAGATTGTTCCAAGGCCCACCAAAACTCGGCAATTCACTGAGAATTAGCCCATGATAACCAGTATTATATCAGCCATTTTGCTTCCTCTCTTTTTAAAAGTTTAATTACACTTTCAAATGAAAACCTTCTTTCAAAGTGGTTCCCACCAAGAATGTGACATTTTTCTTCATAGGTCTTTAAATGCACCTCTGCCATTACCAAATATCCTCTGCTCTTTGTCATCAATCAGCTGTTACTGTATTTCCAAGATGGCCACCCTACATATGTATCGCTCACTGTAGACTGTGGGCCTAACCTACTTCAGCTCAGTGTTTGTATTCCAGAGGTGGCCTGGCCGTGCTAAAAATAGCCCGTGTGATTGATGCTAGGTACAGTGTAACCTCGTAAGTCTCAGCGCCTGAGGCCAGAAGTGACTTCATATGCATCTGTGTCTCTCCGCTTTTACACAACTATCCCTGTTACAGAGCCAATTTAGGTTGCCTCAGCTTCGGTGAAAAAACAGCATTTGAGTTGCGTTGCCGAGTTGCAGAGCAAAGTAAAGACGACCTTGGAGTTGCACATTATTGCACATACTAAGTTGTTTCTAATGATTGGCCCGTATTTTTCTAGTTATATTTATAAGTCCTTTGCATTTAAACCAGGGAACCCACTTATAGTAGAGTTACCCTAAAGCTGTGTAAATGTATTGGCTAGTATACAGTATGTTTAAACTGTTTACATGGTTACATGCGTTCATTTGGAACACAGCATAATGCCATTTGGAATCTTATTTCTTCATCACTACACTGATTGGAATCTCATGTAGCTGACAGTATATCGCTTTCCCACCATGTCCTACCTTTGACCACATGGCATGTGTTGATCCGAGCGTGAATGCCCAGACAGGAGGATCTGTCAACCTGTCACCGACCAGTCGATGGTGGCCAGGATCCAGGAGAACAAAGCTGTCACTATGACATGGGATACAGATTTGTTTCAATTGTCAGCAATCCAGTTATTTCAGTGCGTTGATTGTAGTGGGAGGCTCGCTGAGTGTAAATGTGACAGAAGCATTACTCGTACGTTGTGGCTCAAAATACACAACATGACCAAAAGTATATGGACACCTGCACGTAAAACATCTCATTCCAAAATCATGGGCATTAATATGGAGTTGGTCCCCTCTTTGCTGCTGTAACAGCCTCCGCTCTTCTGGGAAGGCTTCCACTAGATGTTGGAACATTGCTGCGGGGACTTGCTTCCATTCAGCCACAACGGCATTAGTGAGGTTGGGCACTGATGTTGGGCGATTTAGACATGGCTCGCAGCCGGCGTTCCAATTCTTCGCAAAGGTGTTCAATGGTGTTGAAGTCTGTGCAGGCCAGTCAAGTTCTTCCACACCGATCTCAACAAACCATTTCTGTATGGGCCTTGCTTTGTGCACGGGGGCATTGTCATGCTGAAACAGGAAAGGGCCTTCCCCAAACTGTTGCCACAAAGTTGGAAGAACAGAATAGTCTAGAATAGTATGCTGTAGTGTTATGATTTCCCTTCACTGGAACTAAAGGGCCTAGACCAAACATGAAAAACAGACCCAGACCATTATTTCTCCTCCACCAAACTTTATAGTTGGCACTATGCATTGGGGCAGGCAGTGTGCTCCAGGCATCCGCTAAACCAAGATTCGTCTGTCGGACTGCCAGATGGTGAAGCGTGATTCATCACTCTAGAGAACATGTTTCCACTTCTCCAGTCCAATGGCTAAACTTGGCTAAACTGACTTGTTGGAAAGGTTGCATCCTATGACGGTGTCACGTTGAAAGTCACTCAGCTCTTCAGTAAGGCCATTCCACTGCCAATGTTTGTCTAAGGAGATTGCATGGCTGTGTGCTTGATTTTATACACCTGTGTGCAACACAGGTGTCTGAAATAGCAGAATCCACTAATTTGATGTCCACATACTTTTGCATATTATATTTGTACTATTTTAAATATTGTAGAATAATTGTGAAGACATCACAACTATGAAATAACACATATGGAATCAGTTAAGAACAAATTCTTATTTACAAGGACAGCCTACTCCTTCCTCCGTATCAGGGAATTTAACCCCGGTCTCCCGCGTGCCTGCATTTTGTAGTACAGACATGGCCTGCTTTCCCTTATGTAAGGAATTAAGCACTTTCCCATGTTTACCACATTATGTATTGTAGGCTATGTTTACTTGTCAGACTGCACAGTAGCCTAATAAACAAATGCAGGTGGCTTATATCATATACTGTACAGTACTGTATTTCATCATCAGCATCTTTATGCTTTCGTTAATAAAATAATGATAAAAATACTCTTTCAAAATGCAGATGTTTATTTCCTTTTGGATCCATAATGAATTACTATGGGAATAAATATCACTGATTTACATAAATATTGGAACGAAGTTGTCTAATGAAGAGCAAAGAATTTAGAATCTCAAAATCCTCTTATGCTGTAGCCTACTCCCGACCGTCATGTTGTACAGCGCCATATTTTCCATTCCATCTTAACGGTAACCCTGAGGGTTTCGTTTTTTTCTCTGAATAAAAACACCATAATATTAATCAAATTAATTAAGCCAACTTTCTTAAAATCAATCCCATATACTATGTTATTACAAAAAATATTTTAAATTCTCTGGTAATGCCATATGGAAGACTATCAAATGCTTCTCAAAGATGCCCCCTGGTGGTCAAACTAGCACTAACTAGCACTAGCATTAACAGAAAGAATGCCTGACATTTAGATAAAGTGCCACAGAATGCTGCAGCAGCCCGCAAGGTGTGCTGCAGTATGACGTAACTTTTAAAGGAGCAACCACTTAGTTGCGTTTCATGATTTTTGTGGTAAAAAGAAAACGAACTTGAAAGCAGAATGTATTTTTTTGAATGGATAATGTTCTGGAGTATACATGTAACTGCAGGTAGAGTCTAGGTTTGGGCGGTATACCGTATACCGGGGTATTTTGAAATAGCCACGGGATGAAATAGCCACCGTCAATAGTGTTGAAACTATCTATTATACGTTTTTTTATACATTTGAATATTTGTAGCTACTTTTTAATGAAATACTGTATCTGCAGTCAACTTGTGCAATACGTTAGGAGATAAATCAGATCTCATTCTTAATTTCACCTTTCAAATACTTTTTTATTATGAAGCTTACCGGTAGTCCCCAGTTACATGGTGTTTGTTTAAAAGCACACAATGACGAGAGACCGGAGCCTTGTGAGTCACTCACTCACTGTTGTGCAGCACACGCCAGATGATCTAGTTACAATATGGAATTTACAACGAAATGTTTGCCAGGCAGATATAACTATTACATTTACTGTCTAAACGGTGCTAAATGCGCTGCATTTGGTTTGCTCACTTGGTAGTTATCTAATTGCAAAATCAAGCTTCTCTTGGTGACAGCAGAGAATCCCCTCCTGGATCAAGAGCCTTGCTGGCTAATATTTTTGTGTGTGCAGCAAACTGTGAGTAGCATTTTTGAGTTACTTGTATTCAGATGACTTCGGATGACAGCGGCTCAGTGGGGTTTAAAAATAGCACCCCTTGTGTTCAGTGCTGGTATTACCGAATATCCCGGAATGGCACAAGGTTGCTATGAAGGTATGGCAATCTGGGTACCTCACAAGCCTAGTAGAAACAAACCTCTAGTTTATCAGTTAACCACAACAAGAGGTTGAACCGTTGTGTTAATAGGCTGCACTCTGAGAACCTGTCGCTTAATGGGCATTTGACTGCATGACAAATCTCTAATGGAAGGAGTGGTCCTGAATTAAACATGTTGACTTTCCATTGCTAATGTGGTCCCAGATGCGCTATTGCTATTTTCAAGATTTTATCGCTTAATTTCTCACTTTAGAACTCTAGTGATTGAGCAGGGAGGGGAATGAATACACCCTCTCTCTCTCTGCAAATAGATTTGACATTTGAACATTAGCTTGCCGAGTCATTCTCCCTCATTAAACATTGCAAGGATTGTTTAGCGTGACAAAGAGCCTATTGCAAACCCTATTATTCTCTTGAGGCATTTGCTTTTGGTTAATAACCATTGTTTGAGTACACCAAAACACTACATACAGACATTAGACGGGTCACTGGAGAGACTGGCTCCTTAATCACGAGATAATTTCCCCCATTTAATCTATTTAAAAAAACACCAGTGACGAGGCAGAGGTTCATGGGAAATGTAGTTTTGAGGTGATGCGTGTTGGAGCTCACATCGTGCAGTCAGTTCAGTGCAGCTGCTAGACAGTTCTGTGTTTGACTAGTGAATCTCATGAATTTAAATAGGAGTCAATCAAAGTGAATGACCACAGTAATTAATATTTCCTGAGATTTTAAAGGTGTGTGTAGAGCATGACATGACGGGCCTCAGAAGTTTTAGTCCACTGCTGATTAGGCATGTTGCGGTGACTGTATTACCGCCACACCGGCAGTCATGAGTCGTGACCACAGTAAATTTCAACATGGCCGTTAGTCACGGTAATCTCCTTTTATGCACTCAGGGCATGCTTTGGTAGTACCCAACTTGCTAACTTCCATCAGGTCCTAATGGCCTGGTACTCAGGGCTCTATTGTCCATCTAACCACTCTGACATCAATTCAAATGCAATGGAAAATCACATCAAACACATCATCAAAACAGTAGGCCTGTCATACTTTTAAAACTCACCTCACTGTGATGATCAATGTGAAGAAAGAAGTTCAACAGCAGGTTGAAACTGAGTGGAAAACATGGTCACTGTGAATGTTGTTTCAAACCGTATGTGGATGCTGTTTCAAGCTTATGCATACAGTGCAAGACACATTTCAGTTGAATGCATTCAGTTGTAAAACTGTCTAGGTATCCCCCTTTCCCCTTTCCCATTCTGAAAGTACTCAGACCCCTTGACATTTTCAAKATMTTATTACCTTACAGYCTTATTCTAAAATGGATTAAATTAATGTTTTTCCTCAGAAATCGACACACAATACCCTATAATGACAAAGCGAAAAGTTGAAGAAAAAAAATATATTATCAAATGTATTAAAAATAAAAAACAGAAATACCTTATTTACATAAGTATTTAGACCTTTTGCTATGAGACTCGAAATTGAGCTCAGGTGCATCCTGTTTCCATGGATCATCCTTGATATGTTTCTACAACATGATTGGAGTCCACCTGTGGTAAATTCWATTCTGTAATGGGAAATGTATCCATTATTTTTTATTCTGCTAAGTTCAGTTCTATTCTTCTTGCTATAAAATCAGATCAAATAAAATAACACAGCAGGAATTATAAGCATATATTGTCAGCTAAATGAACAAACCTACAGCATGGAGCATAGCCAGATAACAAAGGCCCACAGTAGGTCAACTCATATTCTGTTCTTTTGAAATARATTTTCTTTGTATCATAATGTTTCTTTAGACCTGACTAAAATAAGTCATGGATTTATTGTGATGGTGTATGTTAAATTGATTTATTATACTTTGAAAAAAATGCAGCTGTTCCAAAGTTGCGCTTCAGCGGCTTGTATGTGTGGAGTCCTGGAGATGCTAAACATGTTTATGTTAATTKACGGTCAATTKCCGGGAGACCAGAAAACCTTTTGCATAACAGTAACCGGCTGACAACATTTCCATGACTGCCACAGTAATACTGCTGATTTTTAAAAATTGCCCAAGAGGCCAGACATTCTTACCAGTTGCCATCTGTAACACCCAAAGCCAAGGAAGTGATATGGTTCAATACATGTGYTTCATTTTTAAACCTTGTTACCTTTTTCATATGGGAGTCGGGAAGTATGTGGCGCCAGCGGCAAATTGAGCTTTTCATCAATACAGAGATGAGATAAAGTAGCCTATCTTTTCATAGCAGCACAGTTCAACTCAATTACAGCCTGTTGAATTCAACCACCTACTGTATAACCTAAAAATGTCACATCTGCACCAGCCAATTTTGAGCAAAATCAAAYCATCTCTAAATAGATGATCACACCTGTCCCATTGACAGTTTGTTCAGTACCCAGACCATGTGTTTGTAACGTCGCAGCTGAAGTACACAAGTCCTACACACGACGCTCTGATTGCAGCACACGTTAATGACTGACTGTTTAATATTTAAGCATTACTATTTGTTTGACGCCGGGTGCCACCTCAATGAATAATTGAGGRGATGTCACCTTTGTTTACACTTTGATTATTTATTTTATATTTAACCTTGATTMAACTTGGCAAGTCCGTTAAGAACAAACTCTTATTTACAATGACAGCCTAGGAACAGTGGGTTAACTGCCTTGTTCAGGGGCAGAACGTTTAACTAAACATATTTTTACCTTGTCAGCTCGGGGATTCAATCTAGCAACCTTTCGGTTACTGGCCCAACGCTCTAACCACTAGGCTACCTYCCGATTATAAGAGGCATTGTCATTATCACTTGGGCTAATGGAAGAGATATGGCTGCCATCTCACCCCGTRTGAATGGAAATGTAATATTAATGGGAGTGAAGGTCTACGAGCCGGTGCATGGCCCACTTTCAGTGTTGTAAGTTGAGAAGTATTGTGTAGACCTGCCTCTGAAATTTTGAGTAATCATGTCAGTTCTATATTGATATTTCTATCTGCAACGTTCAGTATGTTGCACACTCCTGAACAAGACCCAGGTATATTGGGAGTGATGAGGGGGAAGTGGCTCTGCCAAAGCATACGACAGGAGGCCAGGTTAGAAGTCCTTTCAGGGCCAGCAATGCAGATGACTCCAGCAGAGAGGGACATCTGTGAGAGGAATGTGGAGTTAGAGCAAGAGGGAGGGAGGGAGGGAGGGAGGGAGATTTAAGGTAGGAAATCTGGAGATAAGATTAGAGAATAGGAAGTTAAAACCTACGGGACGGAATCTCTCCAGGAACAGGGTTGGAGTTAAAACCTACAGGACGGAAGCTCTCCAGGAACAGGGTTGGAGTTAAAACCTACAGGACGGAAGCTCTCCAGGAACAGGGTTGGAGTTAAAACCTACAGGACGGAAGCTCTCCAGGAACAGGGTTGGAGTTAAAACCTACAGGACGGAAGCTCTCCAGGAACAGGGTTGGGGAGCCCTGATCCACAGCACAATTGGATTTTCAAACATCTGCTCCTCTTTTCAGCAGATTACGTTTTAGCTCTGAAACTCAATTCATTTTTATTTATTTATTTATTTTATTTAACTTATTTAACTGTTCAGTTAAGAACAAATTCTTATTTAAAATGACGGCCTACATTTCATAGCATGTCAACTCAAATCACCATGCAGTTCTTGCCAAATGGCCCTTTCTCCCCCA
Organism: Salvelinus sp. IW2-2015; assembly: GCF_002910315.2. Taxonomy (NCBI): domain Eukaryota; kingdom Metazoa; phylum Chordata; class Actinopteri; order Salmoniformes; family Salmonidae; genus Salvelinus; species Salvelinus sp. IW2-2015. Next base: position 29,373,408 of record NC_036840.1, on the reverse strand, counting down.
TCCATGTTGCCATAGTCTCCAAGAAAAACCCAACCCCATTACCTTTGTCATAACGAAGGCCCCTTGGAGGGTTGCACAAGCGAAAGCTGGATGCTTATTAGTCCCTTGGTGCATTGGCCCAGTCTCTGACATTCTTTTAAAATGGCACTGTGACTCAGACCACTACCAGACAGTCCTAGCTAAATTGTCTTTGCTAAGAAGGGATTTTTTTAGGAAATTGCGTGGTAGGTGCTGGCATGTTGAGCTCCAAACATGTCCGATAATTTCTGGTTTAAAAATGGTAATTTATCCATTAATTGATCAAAACAAACAAACTGGAGGACATATCGGAACTGGAGCAAGTCAACAAAGCGGGTTAGAGCAGTATTGTCATCCAGCGAAACCGACAAACCGCGGCCGTCCAAACATTCTAACATAATGAACGGAGAAGGAGATTACCCAACAACATTTTCCAAGGTTGACAGTACTTTGTTGTCYAAGATGAATGAACAATTGTTAGATCTGATCCCCGGGGTATTGTCAGAATCCGAGGCCCTCAAACTGTCAGAGTTTAACAAATGAATACAGGAGGTAAAGACAGAAAATGAAACCTTCAGAACCACAGTACTCAGAACCACAGTACAGACTCTCCAAATGAAAACAAACACTCTTCGGGATGACAACAAACAGATAAAGTTGTGAATTCTGGACCTAAAATGCAGAAGCATGAGGCGTAACATTGTCATCATGGCTGGAGGAAGGGCTGGAGGAAGAGGAAAGAGAAGATTACCTGGCGACAGAAAATAAGGGTAAAATTTAAGATGACAGAGGAACAAGTGGCAAAAGTGAACTACCAAATGGCACATTGGGTTTGGACGGTAGGTCCCTAACAAGCCGAGACCCATTGTCGCCCACCTAACCCACTACAAGATGAAAGTGGCAGTGCTGGAAAGATGAACGGAGCTGAAGGGAACCTCTTTCTCTATAAATGAACAACACCTCGGCTAAATCATGGATAGGAGGAGTTTAAAACACCACAGGGCCAGAAAGTACGTCTGGTATTYGACAAATTCTACATAAACAATCAGTTCTTCAGGGACTTCAAGATCACGACTTGGTTTTGAGTATCCCTGCCATGCTGAGCCAGCATTTCCCAATTAGGCATACACAACACTATATACTTAATTTTCTATCTCGCTCTCACCTTTTTGGTCTTTTAGCATTTTCATAGACACATTTCCCCCCCCACCCTCGTTCTCTTTTTCGACATCCATACAGTCTAGTAGACTGTGGATATGTGACACTATAATCGTCCACGTGTGACACTTTCTTTTTTTTATGTCTAGATGAAAATGTCCAATAAAATGATTTCAGACTGAATGCTATTTGCATTAATGCAGGCTATTAGTGGGCCAAGACATGGGCTCGTGGTTACCCATGCRTAATATTGTGTACTGGAAGATAACATATATTTAGGTTTGGGCTATTATGTTAGAAGTTAATGATTGGGCAGCTATTCAGAGCGGTAGCCTAATTTCTGCAACTCGCAGCCAATGTGCATCTAAGGCAAATGGGACATTGATGAATTGGATGTATACGGTCCTTTGGTGAGGGGGAATCTAAGCGTGCTTTCCTCTCCCCATGTTTCATTAAGCTTACTTGTACAATGGTTAWATACACACTGAGGGTACGAAACATTAAGAACATGCCCTCAGAGCAGCCTCAATTCGTCGGGGCGTGGACTCTACAAGGTGCGAAAGCGTTTCACATGGATGCTGGCCCATTTTGACTCCAATGCTTCCCACAGTTGTGTCAAGTTGGCTGGATGTCCTTTGGGTGGTGGACCATTCTTGATACACACGGGAAATTGTTGAGCATGAAAAACCCAGCAGCATTGCAGTTCGTGGCACAAACCGGCATGTCTGGCACCTACTACCATACCCCGTTCAAAGACACAAATATTTTGTCTTGCCCATCCATTCACCCTCTGAATGGCACACATACACAAACTATGTCTCAATTGTCTCAAGGCTTAATAAAAATCATTTTACTTCTCTCTAACTTCCTGATTTGAAGTGGATTTAACAAGTGACATCAATACGGGATCATAGCTGTCATAGAAAGAGCAGGTGTTCTTAATGTTTTGTACACTCAGTGTAGTTTTCTTGAAAAATACTATTACACTGTAGGCTATATGATCACCAACATTGCAGGCTTGGTGTGAAATTATGAAATTAACTTATTAAATGAAATTATTTTTGCAGAAACTTGTTACAGAAATGCTYTCAAAAGTAATTTGCAGAAACTCGTTACAAATGACGCCGTCATCCATTATTCACCAAATTAATATTTTGAGAGGAAGCAAAAKTATTTTAAGCCTATGTTTTCAGTCTCCATTTCTACTGAATGATGTTTATGGATTTTTCACCTAATTAATAATAATATAAAATTAAGAAACGTACAGAAAGACCRGTGTGAAGGCCAACTTAGAGAAACTTGAGGCAATGAAATCCTTTCAGTCCGGATTTAAAAATAAATAAATTGTATTATTCATTAATGATATTATTAGTGGGAATGGTGGAGTTATGTCACACATGCAGCTATCGGAAATATATAGGAATGTTTGCTCAATCCAAAATTACAACCTACTGATTGCAGTATTACCGGAAGCAATTGGAAGGGGGTGAAGGTAGGGAACTTGTTTGTCTAGTATACATTAACAGGGTTTGTACTAGGTGCTTAAAGTACTTTAATTTCTAACTCTTAAATTCAAGTACTGGAATAGCTTGAAAGGGGGTCTGAATACTCCGTGAATGGCTGAKAAATCACAACATTCATTTAAAATGAACTCAACAAATAGCAGTGTTGGCGATTTGGAAGGTCATAGTCAATCAACAATATAATAATACTCTTTAACTCAAAATCTTTTGATTTTATTAGGATCCCCATTAGACGACGCCAAATGCGACAGCTAGTCTTACTGGGGTCCGACATAATAATTTGATATTAAACTGATCGCTGCAGTAGGCCGAGTATGGCATTAGTAATGTAAACAACTTACTCTGCTTATCTTAATCGGTGTAAGTTCTTAATCGAAGTAAGCATACACTGATTATAACACCTGGTTTTCTGGGCAGTCTTTTGAATTATTAGGACATGTAAATGCCTTAWCCGGAGTTACAGTGGTGCATTTGATCTGCGTATCTGTTCATGCTATTATGTTCATGTAACTGTGCTCATTGTTGCTGACCAAACCCAATAGATAATATTTTGGATGAGATGAAATYGGCTGTTAGCAGCATGAATGTACCGCCGTCCAATCTGCATTAACTACGTGATGCCATCGCGCCAGCATGTGGAACGTTTCTAACACCTTGTAAAATCCACGGCCCGAAGAAGTCAGGCTGTTCTGGAGGCAAAAAGGGGTCGGACCCGATACTAGATGGGCATACCTAATAAACTGGCCAGTGAGTGRAGGTCAGAGAACTTCACCAGGCGTCCATCACAGATCAAATAAACAGATGAGGTCATGGAAAAAAGAAAACGCTTCAGCTGGCCCACAGACCTTTTTAGCATGGTACAATATACGCTTTGTTATGACAGAACTCCTTTTGAACACTAACAGTTTAGATTCTTCCTAAGTGCTCACGGTGTTTACRTCGACCTCTTGAACCAGCAAAACGTTAGCACCTTAGTTTAGAAACGAGTAGGCCACACGCGAATGATGGCGGCTAGTTTGGGGGCATGGAGCAAAAGATAAAACATGAATCCAATTTTAAACGTATCAGAGGAACACTTGAGCCTTGTTATGAAAACTGGCCTCCATTGATATTATCCAGAACATCATGAATAGTACCAGAACCCTATTGGCCAAACAGAATGCCAGACAGCCATGATCAATATGGCTGTGTACGTGAGGTTCAGAGATGTTTCCAGGAACCCCTGGTTAAGGGAATAGTACAGTTGTAAACAGAGTACATTAGTTTGCTACTTAATACCCCTAATTATGCTCTCTTACACACTTTAMTACTTATGGGCAATCCACTTTCACTGACGAATTTAAAATACAATGGTTTCACATTCTCAGTAATTGCATTGCTAATGATCATTYTGCTGTACTGCGAGTCGGTTGTAATTTGTCCGATCCCACGGCGGTAACAGACATTTTGTTTTTCTCACTCATCTCACAGTCATTCAGTTAATAGCTTTTGTACATGGACCAGGTCTCATAGTTGGCAAACTACAGTGTAACTGAGGTAATAAAAACTGATTTGACGTGATCTGCTGAAGTGTGATATGAAGTTTGTCAGCCAGAAGCTATTTCATTTCAAATGATATTTTACTTTCTTTTTTTCCCTCGTTACAAATTGTCATCACAGAAACGGGCACGTAAATGCAAAGTGCATCGAATGAAACAATTGAAGCAGATAACGTCATGGGCTCTGGAAGACGGCTGCAGGTTGAGGCGAGTAGTGGCTTATTGTAATTACGTATGATTCCCTCACTTGTCAGGCGTGCTTGCATCCACATCGCCCCTGACAGGTTCATTTTTCTAAGACTGTGTAACAGRTTGACTGGAGCTGCTTAGCAATGCATATGATAAATCACAAAATCCTGATGGCTCTACCCCAAGTCAACAATGGTAACTGGCCGAGTAATTGAATTGTGACTGTCAGCAAATGCAGAGATTTGAATATATACTGAACAAAAATATAAAAGCAACATGCAACAATTTCTAAGATTTTACTGAGTTCAAGTCAAACTTTATTTATACAGTACATTTCAGACATGGAATGCAACACAATGTGATTCACAGGAAAAAAACTAATAAAAACTATGAAAATAAAAACTGAAATATTTACTACACAACTAACAAGAGGATAAACAACTGAAGAATAACAATAAAAACAGAAAGACTAAAAAGCAAAGCTTACAAGGTGTTTAAAATGTCCACAGTTTCGGCCTCCCTCAGGTTKTCTGGCAGGCTATTCGAGAGGCTGGGGGCACAGTAACTAATGGCTGCCTCTCCATGCCTCTTGGTCCTTGGCTTTAGGATAGTTAAAAGGCCAGTGGCAGAGGACCTGAGGGACCTACTGGGTACATAACTTAAAATCATGTKTGACATGTATCGGGGTGCACAATCATGGATTGATTTAAAAACCAATAGAATAATCTTAAAATGCATTCTGTATGTTTTGCAGTTGACCATTGGCTTTTRTGGGTAGACCAGACAMCAGAGCATTACAGTAATCAYATCAAATCAACGTTTATTTGTCACGTGCGCCAAATACAACAGGTGTAGACCTTACAGTGAAATGCTTACTTACAGGCTCTAACCAATAGTGCAAAATAGGTATTAGGTGAACAATAGGTAAGTAAAGAAATAAAACAACAGTAAAAAGACAGTGAAAAATAACAGTAGCAAGGCTATATACAGTAGCAAGGCTATAAAAGTATAAAAGAGGCTACATACAGACACCAGTTAGTCAGGCTGATTGAGGTAGTATGTACATGTAGGTATGGTCAAAGTGACTATGCATATATGATGAACAGAGAGTAGCAGTAGCGTAAAAGAGGGGTTGGCGGGTGGCGGGACACAATGCAGATAGCCTGGTTAGCCAATGTGCGGGAGCACTGGTTGGTCGGGCCAATTGAGGTAGTATGTACATGAATGTATAGTTAAAGTGACCATGCATATTTGATAAAGAGAGAGTAGCATCAGCGTATAAGAGGGGTTGAGGGGGGGCACACAATGCAAATAGTCCGGGTAGCCATTTGATTACCTGTTCAGGAGTCTTATGGCTTGGGGGTAAAAACTGTTGAGAAGCCTTTTTGTCCTAGACTTGGCACTCTGGTAGTAGAGAGAACAGTCTATGACTGGGGTGGCTGGGGTCTTTGACAATTTTTAGGGCCTTCCTCTGACACCGCCTGGTGTAGAGGTCCTGGATGGCAGGCAGCTTAGCCCCAGTGATGTACTGGGCCGTACGCACTACCCTCTGTAGTGCCTTGCGGTCGGAGGCCGAGCAATTGCCGTACCAGGCAGTGATGCAATCAGTCAGGATGCTCTCGATGTTGCAGCTGTAGAACCTTTTGAGGATCTCAGGACCCATGCCACATCTTTTTAGTTTCCTGAGGGGGAATAGGAGCTTGCTTGTAATAAAAGCATAGATGATTCTCTCTGTATCAGCCAGAGAGAGAAACGGCTGCACCTTGGCAATGTTCATCAGGTGATAAAAGGCTATTTTTGTCACATTCCTAATATGTGACTCGAAATTGAGTTCAGAATCTAAAATAACACCTAGGTTTTTCAGCTGGTGTTTTATCTTTATTGCCTGTGAGTTACAGTTCATATAATTAGAWCAGCCAATTAAGATAAATTCATTAGGCCCTAATCTATGGATTTCACATGACTGGGCYGGGGCACAGCCATGGGTGGGCCTAGGAGGGCACAGGCCCACCCACTTGGGAGTCAGAGCCAGCCAATCAGAATTKGTTTTTCCCCACAAAAGGGATTTATTACAGACAAAAATACTCCTCAGTTTAATCAGCTGTCCGGTTGGCTGGTCTCAGACAAAGAAGCCAGATGTGTAGGACCTGGGCTGGCGTGGTAACACATGGTCTGCGGTTATACTGCCAAATTCTCTAAAACGGCGTTGGAGGCGTCTTATGGTAGATAAATGAACATTCAATTATATGCTAAAGGCTCTGGTGGACATACCAAAACTTGAGACATCTGTGGCATTGTGTAGTGTGACAAAACTGCACATTTTAGAGTGGCCTTTTATTGTCCCCCAGCACAAGGTCCACCTATGTAATGATCATGCTGTTTAATCAGCTTCTTGATATCCCACACCTATCAGATGGATGGATTATCTTGGCAAAGGAGAAATGCTCACTATCAAGAATGTAAACAAATTTGGGTGCCACATTTGAGAGAAAAACAATTTTTCTGTGAATGGAAAATGTCTGGGATCTTTTATTTCAGTTCATGAAACATTGGACCTACACACTACATGTTGCATTTATATTTTTGTTCAGTTTAGAATAGTTTGAAGCCCTGCATATATAGCTAATTTCTGAGGAACAAAATTATCCTGCAAATGTATTTTTCTATACATTAAGACGAGGAATGTAGAAATGTATGGTGTATAGATTCTTTAGTCCATCCTGAAGTCTTGTTGACTTACATTTTACATTTTAGTCATTTAGCAGACGCTCTTATCCAGAGCGACTTACAAATTGGAAAGTTCATACATATTCATCCTGGTCCCCCCGTGGGGAATGAACCCACAACCCTGGCGTTGCAAGCGCCATGCTCTACCAACTGAGCCACACGGGACCACCAATTTTCTTATTTTACAACTCTGAATTTATTAATGGCACAATTAAGAGATTTAATTCAAATGGCATGTCCAAAGGTACTTATTAACACAGAAGAAAAAGTGTWCCATGAATACCATAAATGGGTCTCTTGATAGATTGCAATCACTTCATGTTACCACTCTCTCTCATCTCTTGATTTGTACTAATTGAACTCCTTAAGGACCTCCAATTAAGCACGTCTTACAAGAGATGACATTGCCCTTCGAGGGTATGGAAAGGATTACCCCACCTTTCTGTTGCTAATTGATTGCTCAAACACACTGGATTGGAACCCTTAGTGCCACATCACTGGAAAGCCCCATGTGGTTGTTTCACCCCTGTGAAATGACTCGCATGCAAATGAAAGATTTATCACAGGATATGGGAAAGCTGAATATTTCCTATAGATGAGCGTTGGCGTCTAACATGTCTATTTTWGATTTTTACACTGCATATTTAATGCGCATTGATATTGTGCTTCTAATGGGAAGGCTTAATATTGGCTTAACCAGCTACCTGTATTTGGTCTTGACAGGGAATTTTGCCTCACCTCAGTCTCCACCTAAACACCATGGGTGTGGTAGCTGTTCAGTCATTAGTGGCGCAGCTCAGCATCCTGTAATCCACCATAATGGAAAACAGTCGTGCAGTAAATAGCTCTTCAGTATTATCCCCTACTTCTGATTTATCCCCCATATATCTCCTCTCAGTGGGCAGAGAAAGTGCACCGAACAATAATTACACCCCATCCACTGTGGCGCTATTTGTGAGGAAACCAAAAGTGACCTATGTAAAATAGCCACAGGAGTGTCTCTCTAGTCTAGACCCAGATCTAGGACAGTTGGATGGTAGTCTGTTCAGACCTTTCAGGCTTACTCCCTAAAAGTATTTGACAGTTTAACAGAGAAAGCAATGATGATTTCAGGTGAAAGCCTACACCATGCTATTACAGATTACAAAGGTCCCCCACAATGAAATCGGGGAGTTGACTCATGCGATATGTCAGACAGCATTGGGCCGATTATGACGAAACTTGGGTGAATTACATTTTACCTTACATTTCATTCATTTAGCAGACACTCTTATTCAGAGCAACTTACAGGAGCAATTAGGGTTAAGTGCATTGCTCAAGAGCACATAGACAGATTTTTCACCTAGTTGGCTCAGAGACTTGAACCAGCGACCTTTTGGTTACTGGCCCAACACTCTTAACCGCTAGGCTACCTGCTGATACATGGTGCAGATGGTGGCGCTATAACAAGAGATTGAAAATGCTAACTTTGAAAGGTCACGCACCTCACCCTGTTTGACCCCAAGTCATGAAATTTGGCACATACTGTACATCTCCTCACAAGGAACAAATTTGCCTGAGGGACCCATAAAGTCCACCATTAGGGATTTTCCACCAGTTAGAATTTTGTGAAAACACTTAAARGCTACTCTTCTGGACAAAGGTCTCTCAACGCAATATTTTCCAGATTAGTACCTAAAACAACATGGACGCTATTGAAAAATAAACATTCATCGTTAAACATTGTCATTAAATCCGTCAAGGATATTCGTATTTTAACTAAATTTGGTACTCATGCTCAGGAATATGTGCTATCTAACCCACGTGATATCTGACACCACRGATTTTTMATGGAACTTGGGTGAAGYATGCGTCTTTCCATAGAGATCCGGCATTTACAAAATTACCCTGATTGGCCCAAGGGGGAACTGCATCATWCATGGGGGACGAGATGTTTACCTACTGTTTCCTTGTTCAACATGCAACTAGCCCCTTATGTAATGGTTATTAACCATTACCAGGGTCCTACTCTACTGCTAAGGCAGAGTTTCTTCCCTGTCAATGGRGAGATGGATGGTATATGTCTGTAGAGGGGCATCARATTTAAAGACTTTTCTGGCCCGAGGGAAGGCAAAATGAGCAAAGAATTCTCACTCCATCAAAGAGAGCGATAGATAGATGGTCGTCATCATTTCCCCCCAGCCCTGAGGTCTTCATTACTCTCCACTTCTCTCTCCCTCTCCCCTCTTTCTCAATGTGTCTCCCACTCCTGGTCCATCCCTGTCTGTTCCCTAACTCATTTGTCAGTTGGCCCCAGCAGACTAGGAGATAGTCGTTGTCACCAGTGACYTCTTTATTTCGACTCTCTTTCTCTGAGACCTATCATGTTTTTTGTTCTTCACTTTGCAGTTTTCAGGAATGTCTCCTACACATAAATACAAAAATTGTTCCATATCCATGTTTAGACTGTCTGACTATCTTTAGCTTCTCTTCTGTCTGTCCCTCGATGTACTGTAATTTGTCAGGCTGACTTCTTGGTGGACAGTGACCGGGTTTTGGCCTTTGAGATGTTCTTAGGTAGCTGTAACTCAGCATCTAGTGCACYTTTGAGACTATCTGCTTTTCTGGCACTCCTCTCTGCTTAAGAAAGCAGTGGTACAGACAAGCGTCTCTCGTGTTACAGATGATGACTACAATGGTGGTGAGTCATCATTGTTCTCCACCGAGGTTGATATGGTCATGCTTTAGACCTTGATTCAGTGGCTCTTGACGTTTTTTATTTTGTGTGGCTTGAGTCATTATAGTCACCTCTAAGCAAATTTAAATACTGCTTTTGACCACAACCAATAATCATACTCMGTTGTGGCACTGCTGAAAGTATAGTTAATTACCTTGCCATTACAAGAACCCCACCTGTAAATCTACACATTGATCCACATTGGAAACATAAGGACCCTCACATTTGCATTATCAGGCTTCAGGCGCCACACACTTCCACATTAAATCCCATAGATTTCCCAGACCTACAGATTTCCCAGACCTAGGGCTGTTCCGYTGACCATATTAACGCCACAACGAGTCATGACYGGAGTCAAATTCCACGTGACTGTTTAGTCACGGTAATTAGGCTTCTCCAAGCTCTGATGCTGCTGATGGTCATCAGTAGCCTACCAAACTTGCTAACTGCCTGGTACTCAGCACTCTATTGTCCCTCTAATCACTCTGACATCAATGCAAATGTGATCGAAAATCGAATCAAACACTTCATGAGAGCCCATGAGCTCATGTTGTGCAACATTTCTATAGGCTATGCAATTGCGTTAGAAAACAGAGTGATGGCCTCTATTAAAAAGAGGAGGATCCCATCAGCTTTCTATAAGCTAGGCCTACTAAACTCAGCAAAAATATTTAACGTCCCTTTTTCAGGACCCTGTCTTTCAAAGATAATTCYTAAAAATCCAAATAACTTCACAGATCTTCATTGTAAAGGATTTAAACACTGTTTCCCATGCTTGTTCAATGAACCATAAACAATTAATGAACATGCACCTGTGGAATGGTCGTTAAGACCCTAACAGCTTACAGACGYTAGGAAATTAAAGTCASAGTTATGAAAACTTAGGGCACTAAAGAGGCCTTTCAACTGACTCTGAAAAACACCAAAAGAAATATGCCCAGGGTCCCTGCTCATCTGCGTGAACGTGCCTTAGGCATGCTATAAGGAAGCATGAGGACTGCAGATGTGGCCAGGGCAATAAATTGCAATGTCCGTACTGTGAGACGCCTAAGACAGCGCTACAGGGAGACAGAACATCACACCTGCGGGACAGGTACAGGATGGTAACAACAACTGCCCGAGTTACACCAGGAACGCACAATCCCTCCATCAGTGCTCAGACTGTCCGCAATAGGCTGAGAGAGGCTGGACTGAGGGCTTGTAGGCCTGTTGTAAGGCAGGTCCTCACCAGACATCACCGGCAACAACATCGCCTATTGGCACACACCCACCATCGCTGACTGGACTGGCAAAAAGTGCTTGCAGGTGCCTTGGTGGAAGAGTGGGGTAACCTCTCACAGCAAGACCAGGCAAATCTGGTGCAGTCAATGAGGAGGAGATCCACTGCAGTACTTAATGCAGCTGGTGGCCACACCAGATAATGACTGTTACTTTTGATTTTGACCCCCCCTTTGTTCAGGGACACATTATTCAAGTTCTGTTAGTCACATGTCTGTGGAACTTGTTCAGTTTATGTCTCAGTTGTTGAATCTTGTTATGTTCATACAAATATTTACACATGTTAAGTTTGCTGAAAATAAACATTTTCCTAATATCAAGCACATTGCTTCACTTTAAAACAAGAGTATAGCCTACCTGGCTGGCATGAAAAGGAACCATGGGAAAAGGGTCCTCCGTTCGCTATTTAAGTGCATAMATGACGTGTATTGTTTTCCGCTGCCCGTTTCGAGACAGATTCATGTTAATGGTCCATTCTAAATCAAAATATATTTCATGCATATATTATTTAGTATATGTAAAGACAAGATTAAATTAAGAAGTTTTATTGGTGACTATATTAGCTGTGAATTATATATTATCACTTGTGAATGATGCCCAGCTTAAGGCAAACAGCACATGCTTTTTCTTGCGACTTTTTCAAATCATAGTCGCACACCTAATGTAGCCTAGCCCATAGGCCTATATGTTTTGATAAGGTTTGTATCACTACTAAAGTAACCAAATAACTTATTTAAATGAAGCACATTCATCTGCTTTACAACGGTTGTAGAGCCTAACTGGCATACATTTGCAGCGCGTGAGTTTCAAGTTTGGGGAAGATAATTTTCACCATAAAAATGCACCTTTATAATAAAAGCATTACATGCATAATCGCATTTGTGGTCACTTTTGAGAATGTTGTTTTCCTGCTAATGGAACATTTGTGCTTATAGCCTACTGCCGTGTGCGCATTGCTGTGCTTATGTAAATAAATAGCCTAATAGTTTATCAACATTTTAAGCTAAATGTTCTCATATGTTGCGTCAGGCTCATTGCTTTAAACAGGTTTTTTGACGCTAGTGGTTGTATTCATTTGGGATCCATCTCATCCCACAACTGTCCCGGACTATGTTTGTAATATTTATTTCTAGCACAGAATAGAATAGGTCAACTTTTGTACTATGGGGGATAGTAGATTGACATAGGCTAGTGCTTTTGCTGTTCGTTAGGCCTACTCATCTTGTTGGCTGACAAAGTAATTGTGGACAGTTYCATCCCCGATGTGTCTGTCTTCACTTGTAGCCTGTGAGAAAGACCTGATCACATGACTGAGATGTGATCAGACATGTGAGTGAGAGGTGCTTCGACACGCAGCCGGGAGAAGGCAATTTTAATATTCAACCCAAGGGCACAACGGCCACTGGCTGCAAAAGGCATGGATTTTATTAAAGGGCATTACGGCCACACAAAGGGGATGCAGACGGGATTTTCGAGGCATTATCAAGTGCTTGTCAAATTGTGAATGAGAGACTGATGCGCAAAAAACAAAGCAGCTACCTTTCATTACATTTAAAAAAAATCATCATTAGAGTCGCATCATGCAGCCTTAGAATGTATTAAAAATCTGTAATGATATGCGCTGAGAGTCGGYAAGCAAGTTCAGGGAGTGAGTTTTTTAATAAAATAAACTGAACATAATACAAAACAAAAACACTAACACTAACAGCACACAGACATGAAACTGAAACAGAAACAATGACACCTGGGGAGGAACCAAAGGGAGTGACATATATAGGGAAGGCAATCAGGGAAGGGATGGAGTCCAGGTGAGTCTGACGACGCGCAGGTGCGAGTAACGATGGTGACAGGTGTGCGCCATGATGAGCAGCCTGGTGACCTTGAGTCCAGCGAGGGAGCACATGTGACAAAATCAAAACATATAGCCCAAAATGTTTATCAAAACTAAAGTTACATAAATAACTSTAAATGAAGCATATAGGAGTACCTATATCTTTGTGAACCGCTCAACACAGAATAGCTGCATGTTTGCACTCCCTCAAATCGTTTGGAGAAAATATCCTTTCTATTTTATTCAGCTATGTTCAATTGTGTTCTTCATACTATAAAATAATATAAAATAATGCCACAGGATTCTAAGCAAATCTTATCTGCTAAATGAACTAGTGTWACCCACAGCCATATGGCATAGCCAGATCATGGCCTAACATAAGGACACCTCAGAGTATGCTATTCTGTTTTTCTGAAATGGACTACATTTTCTTCCTATCATGTTTCTTTAGACCTGTCTAAAATAAATAATGGATTTAGGCTATATTACATGGATTTATTAGACTTTTTAAAATGTAGATGTTACAGAGGTCTGCATCAGTGGCTTGTAGGCTATGAGAGGAAGCCAGGAGATGCTAAATGTATTTATGTTAATTAACAGTCAATTACCGTGAAACCCGGAAGTTATTTGCTTGACAATCACTGGCTTACAACAATTCATGACCGCCAGACCCACATATGGCTGTGCATTATATTTGATTAGCCTGAGCTGGCGACCTTGCCCGTAATCAGACTCTGATACCCTGCCAGAGGTGAAAACCCCCATAAAAGACTGCAAGAGACAACAATGATTCACACACAGAGAGAAGAGTAAATGGACATTAACAGACATAAAGACTCACAACCCAACAAAGAAAACCCGAGACCGCTTTTAACAACCCAAAARGACCAAATTAAAAGGAGAGGCAGGATAACAAAGCATTATCTCCCTAGTGGAACCTGGAGCCATGCCAACAATCGTCCTCTTTGCTCTCTATTCGAGATAGACAACTTTCCRAGAGCTAAAGTTGCCCAAAGATAAGTTGTCCATTACAGCCTCTCTTCAGCGGTAGGCTTCGCAAATGGACAAAGAAAGCCAAGTCTACCCTTATCTGCGTTTCATTCGTCTTACAGAATAGCTGCTTCTGATACTGCGATAGGACATCTGAAGCGTAATGGCACATATAAAAAAATAAATCCCACAAGGAGGAATGAATTTGACTCTGCAAGTTTCTTTGTAAAGCTCAAGTACCACATCAGCCAGTTTCTACTGTTGTGGATTGTATCAATATTCTGTGATGGAATAACCATTTGCAAATGAGCTACAGTAGGAGACTGAGACATGGAAGCGAATGCAAAAAGACCACTGACTGCAGAAGAGCATTAGAAATAGCCCAAATGTCAATGCCCTTCCCTGCTTGCAAAACTGCATATAAAATCATACCTGGAGTATCAAGTACTGCWCTGGCACTTAATTCATATGATTATACAAATGGTTCAGTATTGCCTAGTTATGGGTCGACAAAATGTCCAAAGTCTTTGAGTGGATACAGAACCATCCCAGATTCAAATMAACACAAGGATGAACACCATGTGGCTTCTCCTCAATGGCCCACGGGAGCAGGTGAGCTAACATTAGCAAACTGTCATAGCAGTTTAGCGAGCTCGGAGGATACTAACCAGGCTTATTTCTGAAACAGCTCAGTGCATTAAACTCCAAATGTCACTGATAACACAGTTGTCTCGAAAAAGGCATCCCTTTGCCTTCAGAGCTATCGGTACCCAAAAGCTCTCCTTCCCAAGACAGTTTGATAGGCTCTTCCTTTATCGCCTCGTCTCAGAAAACGTTTCCTTTTTTTAGAGGAAATGCTTTGCCCTTGCCCAAAAAGCTTGGGCAAAGCACACCCTAGGGGTTGTTGAGTGTTGGGGGTTAAATCCACGGCATATTGAACGATCCATCACATGAAGGTGAATGATCTGCTTAGAGTGTGATGTTACACTTTTGATGGGTGCCGTTATTGGTTGGAATGGCTGGTTTGTCACATTGGGTTTCATGGCCTTGTGATTTTAACAGTGARAGTATAGAGATGGGACACTTTTGAAAATAGATGTATCTTAGTGTAACATTTATCTTACATTATCTTTCTGATATGGCCATGTACTCTTCTAATATCCACCCAGCACAGCCAGATGAGGACTGGCCACCACTCAGAGCCTGGTTCCTCTCTAGGTTTCTTCCTAGGTTCCTGCCTTTCTAGGGAGTTTTCCCCTAGTCACCGTGCTTCTACATCTGCATTGCTTGCTGTTTGGGGTTTTAGGCTTGGTTTCTGTATAGCACTTTGTGACATCTGCTGATGTAAAAAGGGCTTTATAAATACATTTGATTGATATGTCAAGGCATGTATTTTAACTATTGATGCATGTGTCTTGTGTKAAAAAAACATGTTTATATGACCTATCTGCTCCTTTTGGTGTCAGGAGTGAATTACAACTAGTTTAGAGCTTAAGATGTAATAATGTATACGTATTGTACTCAGAGGTGACTTTCTACACTGAACAAAATATAAACGCAACATCCAATCATTTCAAAGATTTTACTGAGTTACAGTTCATGTAAGGAAATCTGATGCCGGATGTGGAGGTCCTGGGCTGGCGTGGTTACACGTGGTCTGTGGTTTGAGGCCGGTTGGACGTACTGCCAATTTCTCTAAAATGACGTTGGATGCGGCTTATGGTAGAGAAATGAACATTCAGTTCTCTGGCAACAGCTCTGGTGAACATTCCTGCAGTCAGCATGCCAATTGCACACTCCCTCAAAACATGGACATCTGTGGCATTGTGTTGTGTGACAAAACTGAACATTTTAGTGGCCTTTTACTGTCCCCAGCACAAGGTGCACCTGTGTAATGAGCATGCTGTTTATTCAGCTTCTTGATATGCCACGCCTATCAGGTGGATGGATTGTSTTGGCAAAMGAGAAATGCTKACTAACAGGGATGTAAACAAATTTGTGCAAAATATTTTAGAGAAATAACCTTTTTGTGCATATGGAACATTTCTGGGATCTTTTATTTCAGCTCATGAAACATGGGACTTTACATGTTGCTTTTTATATATTTTTTCAGTTTACAGCCAAGTTGCTAGTTAGTTAGTTAGCTAGCTAGCTAATGTTAGCTAGTTTATATTAACCAGTAATCCCAAATATGCCTAAACGTTTTACAACGTTAGCTGTGATCTTGAGGCTTGATGGGGGRAGGATAGTTTGTTCTTACCCCCCTATCAAGCCTAGGTAGCCCTACTGTCTACTGGCCAAATTAGCACATTTTCTTAACAGCTTCTCACTTCTTTGTMTCTCCGTTTGTCAGTTTGTCCACACCGTTTACACACTCATTCGTGGCACCCAAATTGAAAAATAACAGTTMGAACTCCGCAGCAGAAAATACMTGATTCTTGTTGCTAGGCTACCAGTTAGGGATTTTAGCTTGCGGTTGTGCRTTCCTTTATCCAGAGGTAATACACCATTTATAGTGTCTGATATAATGATATGGATTTTATATTTGTCAAATTATTGAGCATTTTRTATTTTACAAGTTCTCATTTACAATTGCGACCTGGCCAAGATAAAGCAAAGCAGTTCGACACATACAACAACACAGAGTTACACATGGAGTAAAACAAACATACAGTCAATAATACAGTAGAAAAATAAGTCTATATACAGTGTGAGCAAATGAGGTGAGATAAGGGAGGTAAAGGCAAACAAGGCATTGATGGTCTAAGTAAGTACAATATAGCAAGTAAAAGACTGGAATGGTAGATTTGCAGTGGAAGAATGTGCAAAGTGAGAATATAAATAATGGGGTGCAAAGGAGCAAAATAAATAAATACAGTAGGGGGAGAGGTAGTTGTTTGGGCTAAATTATAGATGGGCTATGTACAGGTGCAGTAATCTGTGAGCTGCTCTGACAGCTGGTGCTTAAAGCTAGTGAGGGAGATAAGTGTTTCCAGTTTCAGAGATTTTGTAAGTTCGTTCCAGTCATTGGCAGCAGAAACTGGAAGGAGAGGCGGCCAAAGGAAGAATTGGTTTTGGGGGTGACCAGAGAGATACCTGCTGGAGCGCGTGGTGGGTAGTATATGGGGCTTTGGTGAGAAACGGATGGCACTGTGATAGACTGCATCCAATTTATTGAGTAGGGTATGGAGGCTATTTTGTAAATGACATCGCCGAAGTCGAGGATCGTGTAGGATGGTCAGTTTTACAAGGGACGTTTGGAGCATGAGTGAAGGATGCTGTTGTTTGCGAAATAGGAAGCCAATTCTAGATTTAACTTTGGATTGGAGATGTTTGATGTGAGTCTGGAGGAGAGTTTACAGTCTAACCAGACACCTAGGTATTTGTAGTTGTCCACATATTCTAAGTCAGAACCGTCCACTCCAGAGTAGTATGTTGGAGGGCGGGCAGGTGCAGGCAGCGATCGGTTGAAGAGCATGCATTTAGTTTTACTTGTATTTAAGAGCAATTGGAGGCACGGAGGAGAGTTGTATGGCATTGAAGCTCGTCTGGAGGGTTGTTAACACAGTGTCCAAAGAAGGGCCAGAAGTATACAGAAGGTGTAGTCTGCGTAGAGGTGGATCAGAGACTCACCAGCAGCAAGAGGACATCATTGATGTATACAGAGAAGAGAGTCGGTCCAAGATTGAACCCTGTGGCACCCCCATAGAGACTGCCAGAGGCCCGGACAACAGGCCCTCCTTTGACACACTGAACTCTATCAGAAAGTAGTTGGTGAACCAGGCGAGGCAATCATTTGAGAAACCAAGGCTATCGAGTCTGCCGATGAGGATGTGGTGATTGACAGAGTCGAAAGCCTTGGCCAGGTCAATGAATACGGCTGCACAGTATTGTTTCTTATCGATGGCGGTTAAGATATCGTTTAGGACCTTGAGCCGGCTGAGGTGCACCCATGACCAGCTCTGAAACCAGATTGCATAGCGAAGAAGGTATGTTGGGATTCGAATGGTCGGTAATCTGTTTGTTGACTTGGCTTTCGAAGACCTTAGAAAGGCAGGGTAGGATAGATATAGGTCTGTAGCAGTTTGGGTCAAGAGTGTCCCCCCTTTGAAGAGGGGATGACCGCAGCTGCTTTCCAATCTTTGGGAATCTCAGACGACACGAAGAAGAGGTTGAACAGGCTAGTAATAGGGGTTGCAACAATCAAACTCAAATAAATATTCAGAAATGGTCCTTATTTAGCATATCAAAATGCATATCAAGATCCGGATATGGACCTCAGCAAAAGCATATACATGGGGAGAAACAAGTATTTGATACAATGCCGATTTGCAGGTTTTCCTACTTACAAAGCATGTAGAGGTCTGTAATTTTTATTCATATACACTTCAACTGTGAGAGACGGAATCTAAAACAAAAATCCAGAAAATCCATTGTATGATTTTTTAAGAATTAATTTGCATTTTATTGCATGACATAAGTATTTGATCACTGACTGTTTATGTTTGGCCTACTTCCAGTATTTGTCAACATGTAGAGAAAATATGATGTCAACATGGCCTATCTAATGAGTCAATATTCGGCCATACTGTAACGGCTTTCGTCGGGAGAGGAGAGCCAATGTGCAGCGTGGTACGTATCCATATTTTTTTGAATACTTTTCAATATTGAACAAAACAATAAAGGACGAAAACCAACAAAGCTACAGTCCCGAACTAAGTGAACACAGACAAAACAGGAACACACGAACACAGGAACAATCACCCACAAAACACACTACAAAACAGGCTACCCTAAATATGGTTCCCAATCAGAGACAACGCAAAACACCTTCTCTGATTGAGAACCATATCAGGCCAAACACAGAAATAGACAAACCAGACATACAACATAGAATGCCCACACAGATCACACCCTGACCAACCAAAAATAAAACATACAAAGCAAACTATGGTCAGGTGTGACACATACCAGTATGATATCCGGAGGGAATCCAAAATGATATCTGCACAAAAGAAAAAATATGGATTTCATATGTCCAATTATTGAGCATGTGCTGAAAAATCTGAAATGCATCTGAAATCGTCCTTATTTTCAGCATATCAAGAAGCATTTTGTCACGATCGTGTGGAGAGACTGGTCGTTCTCTGACCTGTTTCTGTTGTTTTGTATGTGTGGATGGTCAGGGCGTGAGTTTTTGGTGGGCAGTCTATGTTTGCTGTTTCTATGTTGGTTTTGGGTTTGCCTGGTATGGCTTCTTAATTAGAAGGCAGGTGTTTTTGCGTTTTTCCTCTAATTGAGAGTCATTTAGTAGGTGTTGTTCTCACTGTTTGTTTGTGGTGATTGTCTCCTGTGTCCCTTGTCGGTGTACCACACGGGACTGTAGCGTTTGTTCGGTTTTTGTGTAGGTCTGTTTTCCCTGTCCGTGCGTTCTCGTTTTTATGTAAGTACTCTCGTTCAGGTCTGTCTTTCTTCGTTTTGTTGTTTTGTAAAATATTCAAGTGTTCTTTCGTGTGTTTAGTTTTGTCTTGTAATAAAGTTTCATGATGTATTCAAAACCCCTGCACGTTGGTCAAATCCATGCTACTCCTCTTCTGATGAGGAGAAGGAGGAAGCGCGTTACAGAATCACCCACCAAACCCAGATCAGCAGCGGGTTAATGGACAGCAACGACCAGCGCACGAAGCAGGATTTATGGTCTTGGGAGCAAGTATTCAAACGGAGAAGGACCCTGGGCTAAGTGGGAGAGAATCGCCGCTCCTCGGGAGGAGAAGGAGGCAGCCACAGCCCAGGAGCGGCTGGTATGAGGAGGCAGCGCGGCGACGCGGTTGGGAGCCCGAGAGTCAGACCCAAAAATTTATTGGGGGGGGGGCACACGAGGAGTGTGGCAAAGCCCGGGTAGGATACCTGAGCCAACTCCCCGTGCTTACCGTGGAGTGAGAGAGCGTCGTACTGGTCAGACACCGTGTTATGCGGTAAAGCGCAACGGTGTCCCCAGTACGCGTGCTTAAGCCAGTGCGGGCTATTCCACCTTGCCGCACTGGGAGGGCTAGGTTGGGCATCGAGCCAGATGTCAATGAAGCGGCCCAACGTATCTGGTCTCCAGTACGTCTCCTCGGGCCGGCATACATGGCACCAGCCTTACGAATGGTGTCCCCGGTTTCGCCAGCATAGCCCAGTGCGGGCCTATTCCACCTCGCCGCACTGGCAGGGCTACGGGCAACCATTCAACCTGGTAAGGTTGGGCAGGCTCGGTGCTCAAGAGCAACGTGTCCTCCTTCACGGTCCGGTATACCGGTGCCACCTCCAAGTACCAGTCCACCGGTGGCAGCCCCCCGCACCAGGCTGTCTCTCCGGGTTCTCTCTCCAGCTGCTCCCACCTGTCAGCGCTGTCAGAGCTTTCCTCCTCTCCACAGCGCAGCCAGTGCCTATACCACGCACCAGGACCTACTGTGCGCCTCAGCAGGGCAAGAGTCGGCCGTCTGCCCAACGCCTTCTGCAACTGCCTGTCTGCCAGCGCGTTGAGCCATCTGTCCTGCCCAGCGCCGTCTGAGCCATCTGTCTGCCCAGCGGCGCCTGAACTGCCCGTCTGCCCAGCGGCGCCTGAACTGCCCGTCTGCCCAGCCGCACCTGAACTGCCCGTCTGCCCAGCGGCGCCTGAACTGCCCGTCTGCCCAACGGCGCTGAACTTCCCGTCTGCCATGAGCCCTGCAAAGCTGCCCGTCTGCCATGAGCCTGCAAAGCCGCCCGTCTGCCAAGAGCCTACAGAGCCTTCCGCCAGACCGGATCAGCCAGAGCCTTCGCCAGAACGCGATCAGCCAGAGCCTTCCGCCAGACCGGATCAGCCAGAGCCTTCCGCCAGACCGGATCAGCCAGAAGCCTTCCGCCAAGACGCGGATCAGCCAGAGCCTTCCGCCAGACCGGATCAGCCAGAGCCTTCCGCCAGACGCGGATCAGCCAGAGTCCCTCAGCCGGACCTGCCAGAGTCCCTCAGCCCATGGAGCTGCCAGAATTCCTCAGCCAGGACCTGCCAGAGTCCCGCTCAGCCAGGACCTGCCAGAGTCCCTCAGCCAGGACCTGCCAGAGTCCCCTCAGCCAGGACTTCCGACTGCCCAGAGTCCCTCAGCCAGGACCTGCCGAATTCCTCAGCCAGGACTGCCAGATCCCTCAGCCAAGGACCTGCCAGAGTCCCTCAGCCAGGACCTGCCAGAGTCCCTCAGCGAGCCAGGACCTGCGCCAGAGTCCCCTCAGCCAGGACCTGCCAGAGTCCCTCAGCCAGGACGCGCCAGAGTCCTCACGCGAGCTGCCGTCCCTCAGCCGCGTGCTGCCGCTTATCCGGTGCTGCCCCTTATCCCGGTGCTGCCCCTTATCCCGGTGCTGGCCTTATCCCGGTGCTGCCCCTTCATTTAGGTGGTTTTAGTTGGAGGGTGGTCATTGGGAGGGGGATACAGAAGCGGGGAGTGACTATGGTGGTGTGGGGACAGCGTCCGGAGCCTGAGCCACCACGGTGGTCAGATGCCCACCCAGACCCTCCCTGGACTTTGTGCTGGTGCGCCGGCGTTCGCACCTTGAGGGGGGGTTCTGTCACGTTCCTGACCTGTTTTCTGTTGTTTTGTATGTGTGTGATGGTCAGGGCGTGAGTTTTGGTGGGCAGTCTATGTTTGCTGTTTCTATGTTGGTTTTGGGTTGCCTGGTATGGCTCTTAATTAGAGGCAGGTGTTTTGCGTTTTCCTCTAAATTGAGAGTCATATTAAGGTAGGTTGTTCTCACTGTTTGTTTGTGGGTGATTGTCCTCTGTGTCCTTGTCGGTGTACCACACGGGACTGTAGCGTTTGTTCGGTTTTTGTGTAGTCTGTTTCTCCTGTCCGTGCGTTCTTCGTGTTTTATGTAAGTACTCTCGTTCAGGTCTGTCTTCTTCGTTTTGTTGTTTTGTAAATATTCAAGTGTTCTTCGTGTGTTTAGTTTTGTCTTGTAAATAAAGTTTCATGATGTATTCAAAACCCGCTGCACGTTGGTCAAATCCATGCTACTCCTCTTCTGATGAGGAGAAGGAGGAAGCGCGTTACAGAGACGGACCAAGGCGCAGCGTGATAATGATACATCTTCTCTTTATAACGAAGATGAAAGAACACGACACGAAAACACTTTAAACAAACTAACAAAAACAATAAACGATCGTGAAGCTAATACAAACTACGTGCACACATGCAACATAGACATAGACAATTACCCACAATACATGATGCCTATGGCCAACTTAAATATGGCTCCCAATCAGAGACAAAATGAAAAACATCTGTCTCTGATTGAGAACCACTCAGGCAACCATAGACATAACTAGACACATACACTCAACCATAGACTTCCCTAGAAACATTCACTCAACACAAACCCATACACTCTAACAAATCCCCCTAGACACTACAACCACCCAAGACAAGACAAAACAAACAAACATACCCCATTGTCACACCCTGACCTAACTAAAATAATAAAGAAAACAAGAATACTAAGGCCAGGGCGTGAAAGTACCCCCCCCAAAAGGTGCGGACTCCGACCGCAAAACCTGACAAATAAAGGGAGGGTTCGGGGTGGGCCTTAATATGGCGGCGGCTCGGGGGGGACGTGGCCCCCACTCCACCATTGTCAATATCCGCTTCAGTGTCTCTGGTAGATCCTGGCTGGCTGGCGGCTTCGAAGATCCTGGCTGGCTGGCGACTCCTGGCTGCTCATTGGCTGGCTGGCGACTCTGGCTGCTCATGGCTGGCTGGCGACTCTGGCTGCTCATGGCTGGCTGGCGACTCTGGCTGCTCATGCTGGCTGGCGACTCTGGCTGCTCATGGCTGGCTGGCGACTCTGGCTGCTCATGGCTGGCTGGCGACTCTGGCTGCTCATGGCTGGCTGGCGACTCTGGCTGCTCATGGCTGGCTGGCGACTGGCTGCTCATGGCTGGCTGGCGACTCTGGCTGCCTCATGGCTGGCTGGCGCTCTGGCTGCTCATGGCTGGCTGGCGGCTCTGGCTGCTCATGGCTGGCTGGCGGCTCTGCTGCTCCTGTCTGGTTGGCGGCTCTGGCTGCTCCTGTCTGGTTGGCGGCTCTGGCAGATCCTGTCTGGTTGGCGGCTCTGGCAATCCTATCTGGTTGGCGCTCTGGCAGATCCTGACTGACGAACGGCTCTAGCGCTCCTGACTGACGACGGCTCTGACGGCTCGGGACAGAACGGGCGCTCTAATGGCTCTGTGCAGACGGATGGTCAGATGGGCGCTGGTAGACGGATGGCTCAGATGGCGCGGGTAGACCGGACTGGCTCAGATGGCGCTGGGTAGACGGATGGCTCAAGATGGCGCTGGGTAGACGGATGGCTCAGATGGGCGCTGAGGTAGACGGATGGCTCAGATGGCGCTGGTAGATGGGCAGCTCTGGCCGGATGAGGCGCACTGTAGGCCTGGTGGCGTGGTGCCGGAACTGGAAGGTACTGGGCCTAAGGACACGCACCTCAGGCTAGTGCGGGAGAAGGAACAGGCATACTGGATCCTGGAGACGCACATTAGGCCTGTGCGTGGTGCCGGAACTGGTGGTACCGGGCTGGGAACACGCATCTCAGGGCTAGTGCGTGGGCAGCAACAGGACGCACAGGACTCTGAAACGCACAGGAGGCTTGGTGCGTGGTGTAGCACTGGTGGTAATGGGCTGGGACCACGCACCACAGCGCTAGTGCGTGAGGAGGAACTGGGCCTCTGGAGACGCACTTGGAAGCCTGGTGCGTGGTGTAGGCACTGGTGGTACTGGGCTGGAGCGCGGAGGTGGCGCCGGAAATACCGGACCGTGCAGGCGTACTGACTCCCTTAGAGCACCGAGCTGCCCAACCTTACCTGGTTGAATGGTCCCCGTCGCCCGCCAGTGCGGGGAGGTGGAATACCCGCACCGGGCTATTGTAGGCGAACCGGGACACCATGCGTAAGGCTGGTGCCATGTAAGCCGGCCCGAGGAGACGCACTGGAGACCAGACGCGTTGAGCCGGCTTCATGGCCACTGGCTCAATGCCCAATCTAGCCCTACCAGTGCGGGGAGGTGGAATAACCCGCCACCGGGTATGAACACGTACAGGAGACACCGTGCGCTCTACTGGCGTAAACGGTGTCCGCCCGTACTCCGCTCTCCACGGTTAGCCTGGGAAGTGGGCGCAGGTCTCTACCTGCCCTCGGCCCACTACCTCTAAGCCCCCCCCAAGAAATTTTGGTTGTACTTGCGGCTTCCAGCCTTGCCTCCGTGCTGCCTCCTCATATCGCCTCCTCTCGGCTTTCGCTGCCTCCAGCTCTTCACGAGGGAGGCGATATTCTCCCGGTGTGCCCAAGGTCCCTTTCCATCCAAAATCTCCTCCCATGTCATGAATCTTTGTTCCTTGCTCCTGTTGCCACTGATCACGCTGCTTGATCCTTGTTTGGTGAGTAATTCTGTCACGATCGTGTGGAGAGACGGACCAAGGCGCAGCGTGATAATGATACATCTTCTCTTTATTAACGAAGATGAAAGAACACGACACGAAACACTTTAACAAACTAACAAAAACAATAAAACGATCGTGAAGCTAATACAAACTACATGCACACATGCAACATAGACATAGACAATTACCCACAATACATGATGCCTATGGCCAACTTAAATATGGCTCCCAATCAGAGACAAATGAAAAAACATCTGTCTCTGATTGAGAAACCACTCAGCAACCATAGACATAACTAGACACATACACTCAACATAGACTTCCCTAGAAAACATTCAATCAACACAAACCCATACATTCTAACAAATCCCCTAGACACTACAACCACCCAAGCAAGACAAAAACACAAACATACCATGTCACACCCTGACCTAACTAAAATAATAAAAAACAAAGAATACTAAGCCAGGGCGTGACACATTTAAGATCCCGATATGAACTCAGCCAAGAGATGCATATCTGGACTCAATATAGTTTCCTATCTTGAATGTGCTGAGAAAACACAGATATGCAATGTATAGGATGTCGAATGAGTCTATTCCGGATATGGACTCATTCGATATCCTGAGATTCATGTACGTGACATTCTATACATTGCGTATGAAATGTCCATCCTCACAAATTCTGAATCCAGGTGTGTCTTTAAGACATATATAATATTGGGATTACTCCGAATATCACACATGGACAATGTCATTCAAGGGTTTTTCTTTATTTTTACTATTTTCTACATTGTAGAATAATAGTGAAGACATCAACACTATGAAATAACACATATGGAATCATGTAGTAACCAAAAAAGTGTTAAACAAATCAAAATATGTTTTAGGTTTTAGATTCTTCAAAGTAGCCAAAGTAGCCACTTCAAAGTAGCAGCATTTATGACGGCTTTGCACACTCTTGGCCTTCTCTCAACAAGCTTCACTTGGAATGCCTTTCCAACAGTCTTGAAGTTTCACATATGCTGAGCACTTATTGGCTGCTTTTCCTCTCTGCGGTCCAACTCATCCCAAACCATCTCAATTGGTTTGAGMAGGGCTGCTTGTGGAGTCCAMGTCTGTTGAGGTGGGCTGATTGTGGAGGCCATGTCATCTGATGAAGCATTCCATCCCTCTCCTTCTTGGTCATATTGCCCTTACACAGCCTGGAGGTGTGTTGGGTRATTTTCCTATTAATACAAATGATAGTCCCACTAAGCCCAAACCAGATGGGATGGCGTATCGTTGCAGAATGTTGTGGTAGCCATGCTAGTTAAGTATGCCTTAAATTCGAAATAAATCACAGACAGTGTCACCAGCAAAGCACCCCCACACCATCACACCACCTCCTCCATGCTTCACGGTGGGAACTACACATTCGCAGATCATTCGTTCACCTATACAGCATCTCACAAAGACACAGCGATTCAAACTAAAAAAAACTCAAATTTGGACTTCAGACCAAAGGACAGATTTCCACTGGTCTAATGTCCATTGCTTGTGTTTCTTGGCCCAAGCAAGTCTCTTCTTATTATTGGTGTCCTTTAGTAGTGGTTTCTTTGCAGTAATTCGACCATGAAGTCCTGATTCAAGCAGTCTCCTCTGAACAGTTGATGTTGAAATGTGTCTGTTACTTGAACTCTGTGAAGCATTTATTTTGGCAAAAATTTCTGAGGCTGGTAACTCTAATGAACTTATCCTCTGCAGCAGAGGTAACACTGGGTTTTCTTTTCCTGTGGCGGTCCTCATGAGAGCCAGTTTCATCATAGCGTTTGATGGTTTTTGCTACTGCACTTGAAGAAACTTCTTGACAGTTTCCGGATTGACTGACCTTCATGTCTTAAAGTAATGGTGGACTGTTATTTATCTTTGCTTATTTGAGCTGTTCTTGCGATGATATGGACTTGGTCTTTTACCAAATAGGGCTATCTTCTGTATACCACCCCTACCTTGTCACAACCCAACTGATTGGCTCAAACGCATTAAGAAGGAAAGAAATTCCACAAATGAACTTTTAATAAGGCACACCTGTTAATTGAAATGCATTCCAGGTGACTACCTCATGAAGCTGGTTGAGAGAATGCCAAGAGTGTGCAAAGCTGTCATCAAGGCAAAGGGTGGCTACTTTGAAGAAACTCATATAAAATATATTTGTATATTTAGATTTTTTTAACACTTTTTAGGTTACACATGATTCCATATGTTGTTATTTCATAGTTTTGATGTCTTCACTATTATCTATAATGTAGAAAATATACAAATAAAGAAAACCCTTGATTAAGCAGGTGTGCCTGAACTTTTGACTGTTACTGTATATTTCTATTTTTTTAAGGTATATTTTATGTATTTTATCCTTTACTGGATAGAAAGAGCGGATGGGAATTTTTTGGGTTGTTTGCT